>NC_052635.1:32746020-33050331 GCF_016161935.1 Mauremys reevesii | reverse complement strand
AGATCCATAATTACCTGCAAATCTCTGGATTTAGTTCTCAACAATTTGTATGTGATTTCCCCACCCACATCTATTCTACTCCTGCACAGCAGACACTCCCATCCAGAATTGCTGGCATTCACAGGGATCTCCAATCCATTATGAGCAAATCAGCAGTAGCCAGGGGTAGATTTTAAGCTGTATTCCCATACGCATGCAGAGCAACCCCGTGAGACAGAGCAGAAATCTGGACCCATTATTCTTGGAGAGAAGAAACTGAGAAAAAAAGGCAAAGAGAAAATTCCATCCCAGCTGGTCCCTCTCAGACTGGCTAACCAGTTTCCTATTGGACTCCCGTGGAACCAGCAGGGCTCAGCTGCCTTCAATCCCTATTATAAAGGATGGGTCTGCTAAACAGACTTACATTATTAACATTGTCTATACTAGAAGCATTTTAACTCCTGCATCAATATGCTCTAGTTCAAGAGATTATTCTGATTGGAGTAGCTAAATAAGCAAAATCGCTACCCAGATTAATGAAAAACTGCTTTAAATTATGAGAGTCAATTTTCCACCCTCACTGTCTTGTGACTATATATGCTAAAGGCAGCTGTTAGCTCAGCCACCCTCTCTCCTCCCTTCACCACAGAAACTGTCATTTATGGTTCTAAATAGCAGTAATGCTCTACAAGTATGCAATGCCCTCCCAACCTGGTAATGATTTATGGTAATGTTAGAGTATTAATTAGGCTCTTGCTATTGGGCATTGAACTAACAAAGCCATATTTTAAATGCTGCAGGAAATTATTGCTTAAATATTTCCTCTGCCTAGTTGACTGCTAGTTGCTGAAGAAGCATGAGGAATTGCTGCTGTTGCCACTAACTAGCTTGAAGCAATGATTAAGAGCTGAAACTATTTTACTCCTGAGGGAATTCTGCACCACTGCACAATGCAGGATTTTGCAGAAGTTAATGTGTGCACAGAATTTCCTTTTATCCCCACAGAAATAGGCTGCAGAGATGTTGGCTGCCACTAGGGGCGGCTGGACCCAGCTGAGCCCAGCTCAGAAATAGAAAACAAGGCCAGGGGGAAGGAAGTGGAGGGTTCCCAGCACACCCTGAAGGAAGGTGGTGGTGGCGGCGGCATACAGGAAATCCCATGCAAGCCCAGAACCCAGAATCAGGCATTTCTCCCCCAGGATCCCTGAGCTCTAGGTGGGTAGGGGTGAAAGTAACTTAAAGGACTTACCAGTACGCAGGGCAGCCAGGGTCCTGGCAAGGTGTGGGGGGCAGCACTGAAGGGGCAGGGCTGGGGCCAGACTCCCCTAGCCATTCCTTCAGCACTGCCTGGCCTATGCCACCCAGGGCTCCGTTGGCAATTTAAAGGGACCAGGGCTGGGGCTGCTGCCAGGAGCTCTGCTTGTATGGTCGGCTGTGTACCGGCGGCCACATTCTTACCAGTATGCCATACCAGACCGGCTTACTTTCACCTCTGGTAGGGAGTGGCTGGGACGGGGAGGGTCCCATGGCTGAACTCAGGAGGTGGGGTCAGAAGAGTGTCTGAGCACCTGGCTGGGCTGGGGGCACACAGGAACTGGACTGCTGATGGGGTTTCTTTAACCTTCTACTCTAGGGGGATTTTTTTTTATGGATCTGTATTGTTACAGACATACCAGTACTTGCTGACAGGTATTTTGAAATAAATTAATAAAATAATTGACACTGATGCAATTATTTAGTTATTTTGACATACAATTTGCAGAATTTTTAATTGTTTAGCACAAAATTCCTCCAGGAGTACTTTTTGCCCCCAGGCCAATACAGCTCACTTAATAGTTCATACATGCTTAATACAATGAACTAGTTACAGGTTTGCATTGGCCAGGACATTGCAGACATGTTACCTTACAGCTGTGGAAAGGTAAGCCTGCTCCTCTGGGTTCTAATGAATATGGCATGAGAATTGTTTTTAGAAACACTCACCTCTAATGTACACACCTGCTGCATTACTCCCCTACACTAGCACATCAATAGCAGCTATTTTCCCCAAGCCTGCAGTTTGAATGGAGTCCTACCACTCTAGACACAGCTAGTTAATGAACATATCCCAGGTCTTAGTATCAGCTCTGAAGCATGCATGTGCATTGCGGCAGGAATACAGAAGTGCTACCAGCTTATTTATCCACACATAGCCAGACCCTGGTGGAGTCATCAGTTCAACCAATGCCAAACAATGCCAGGGCTGACCCCAGCTACCCTAACCCAGCTGCTTCTGGCTTGCAGCTAAACATCACTCAGCCAGGATTATTGTGTGGCACATAGCAATCATGCCAGAGGGAGAATAGCTGTCATCTTCCTAAAGGAACAACACAGCAGCCTCACCTGAGACTCCGCTTCATCACACAGGACAAAGTAGTTAGGATTTTTGTATCTTGTGGTAAATCACTGCACACTAGAACAGGCTGACAGCAGTTAAGAGGGGAAACAAAACAGATTTTTACTACTACTGCTTAATATAATCAATGGTATCAGAATATGTAAATTAGATGTACAGGAGAGCTGCCAGATATCCCATGGCTCTAACTGCCACCCTGACTGTGACTTTTTCCTGCTTTAGTGATTTCCTGTTAGTATGCACTATATGCATCTGTATTAAAGGTAGCCTGGGAGGTCTGAGACAAATGTCAGCAAGATGGAGGTAGAAAGCTGCAGCATTTAAATGCCTCCATTTCACTAAAGAAATGGTTCTACAAGCCAGAACTGGCAAATGCAATCACTAAATACAGTGAAACCCTGCTACAACACAATGATTGGGGTCCAAAAATTCGATCGTGATAAATGCAGGGTCACGGTATAGCAAAGTTCACCATTTCAAGCCAGTCAATTTCTCTTAGGCAGAAAATGACTTGCGTTTGCAAACTGCCCATAACAGTAACTGAAAAGGTGCATCTCCAGCAGTGGGGGCTCTCAGCCATGCAGCCAGAAAGGGAAATACTTAGGGAGAGTAGGGGAGACATGCAAGGGGCAGAGGAAGAGCAAGGAGCAGCTGGGGAGGAGAATGGCTCTTCTCACCAAAAGAAGTGGGGGTAGGGGAGAAGAGGCAGTGGGGAAGGCACATTCCATTCCCACCCCATCCCCCTTCAGCAGTGCTCCAGCCTCTTTATTTTTCCTTCTTTGCACTTCTGCATTGCTCCGGCCACTTTTTTTTTTTGCTTGGGGCAGCCGGAGCCACCTTATGATCGCGTTATAGCCGAGTTTGTTATTGCGGGACTTGTTATAGCGGGGCTTCCCCGTATGTTGTCAGCTTCCTCCTGTCAGACTGACAGGATGAGCAGAGGCAACAGAGCTAGATTCCCCTTGGTTTATGAGGGGGCTGACCCTAGACCTTTCTCTGAAGGGCCTTGGATTTCAGAACAAGTTTCTCTCTCAGTTCTGAAGTCACCTGGCTGCATTTACAGAACAGAGCTCTTAAGGGGGAAATGAGATTTAGGCAGAGTTGTGTAGGTTTAATTTTGTTTTGTAATTTATAGCAGCAATTAGCCTTGAAGGGACCTAGTTTTATTTCTGTGCAAGTCAAAAGAAATGAGGGAAAAGTGCAGCAACTGCTTAGAATGCCTTCAGGCTAGCTTCTCCACTCCAGCTCAAGGGGTAGAGATACAAACAGATCCAGCTAAAAAAGGGAGACTACACCCCCATGGCACTGTTCTCTTCTGAGACACTCCACACTGGTCTTTCTCCCCATTCAACTGGAAAGGAAAAGCCGGCAACAGGTGCTCTGCAGTATGCCCACCCTTACTAAGCGCTATCTGCTCTGAGGCTTAGTCTACACATGGAAGTTCTATCAGCGTAGCTGCATTGGTCAGGGGAGTGAAAAAACTACATCAGAGATGTTATAGCTGCCCACATTCAGGGAGGTGTTGCTACAGAAACAGAAAAACCCTTTGCCAGCATAATTACATACCCTTAACCAATACCATGTGTCAGAAGCAGGGAGATGAGGGAACCAAGACACTAAGAACACAAGGCTTCACCACAAGTCTAGCTACAACAGCAGCCCCAAAGCATGCAAACCACCTGGTGCTGGATAAAAACAAGGAGTCCAGTGGCACCTTAAAGACTAAGATTTATTTGGGCATAAGCTTTTGTGGGTTTAAAAACCTCACTTCTTCAGAGGCATCTGTTAATCTTTAAGGTGCCCCCAGACTCGTTTTTGTGGATACAGACTAACACGGCTACCCACCCCATACCGGTGCAGGATGAATTACCAGCTCTAAGGCAGTACACACTGACTAGGCCCAAAAACCTTGTTCTTTAGTTGTTTTTTTTTACGGCAACTGAGGCTCTGGCTCTCCTAAGTTGCCAGTAAGCAACACCTACCTTCCCAGGTGCATGTATCTGATGACCATCCAGATCTGTAAAGTAAATAGCCCAACAAAACCTAAATAGCTTTTAGAGCACCCCACCACCGTGTCAGAATCTCATGCAAAGTAGGTTTTAAGAAAGGCCTCTCCAAGGAGGATGATTGAGGGGTAGTTTTATTTGTCTGAAAACAAGCTGAGAGTTGGGTATTTTCCCCAATTTAAACCATTTAAAAGCTTCTCAAGATACTGGCATCACCTTATGCCTGGGGTCTGCATTCACCCATGTCTAGAACAGGCTATTGAGGTATTTTGTCATCTCCACAACTGTGGTATTGAACACCTCAAACACGAATGGATTTTTCTTCACAACATAGGGAAGCATAATCCCTATTTTACACATGGGGTGCTGAGGCCAGGAGATCAAATGACTTGGCTAAGATCCAACAGGAAATCTGCTTAGCACAGCTCAGATTTGTCTAGAGACCCAGGCTCTGCTTAACCACACAACCTTCCCATTCATATACAGAAGCACACACTTCAATCCATTTAAGAAGTTACCTCAGTAATTTTAATGATTTTTAGTACATTATCTTCCACATTACAGCAGTGGGTTGAACCCAGCTTGCATGGAGGTGAACAGCTATTATGGACACAAAAACATTTCACATAGTATGTTACTGCATAAAAAGACATCAAGATCCATAGATGGTCAATCCCTTCCAATGAAATAGCTCATGAGTTTTGAGGCAATAAATTACTAAAGCCCCTAGGCATCTCTTAAGGAGGCAGGACATGCAGTATTTCTTACTCCACACAGAAAGAGGGAAACTTGACCATGAAGTCATTGCAGAGCAATGTGGACAACAGCTTAGACTCGGGATATTTTGCTGTCACTTTGGCAAATGTTCGCAATATTAACAGAACTTGCTGCTACTTCACAGTGCAACTTCTGCTCCGTGCTGACATTGACAACTCCTTCACCTGTCAAGGGAAAGTCAAGATTTAGTCATATGAACTCTGCCTATTTTACAGACCGTTAAAAGCAGTTCTTGTCACTTTGCACTTCTAGAGTGACACATGGGAGTCTAAGCCAGGACTCAACCTTGTGTGTTTGTGTTCTCCACAAGCTAGAATAAGGAGCAGCTACTTCTCTCTCCCTATCAGAGCATTTTAAGACCCAATGCAGCTACAGCAGTAAATGCAAACTTAGTACAGCAAGACACTCACATAAATCTGCTTTTTCAGTTCATTATGTTTAAAGCTTTTTGAAAAATTAAGACACAAGCGTTTGCTTCTTCATAAGAGATTGAACTTTTCAGTCCCCTGTTTTAAGATATTGTTGTTTCCCAAGATAAAGCAAACAAGAAAACCAGGGCCATTTTCTGGGCTTGATGAAGGGAAGCATATAAAGGAGGCAAACACCTTGAATGAAGAGTTGAGGCACACAATAATGATCTTCAACAAAAGCTCTTTTTACTCACTAAAGTTAAATTTGCTGTTAAGACCAGTTTCAAGGTAATTTTGACTAAATATCATCCTTTTCCCCTCTTAATTGAGCTTTCCACCCACAAGTCCTGTGACATGAGCACTAATCACTAAAGGGGATTTAAATCGAGATGCCTAATTCCCATCGATTTCAATGAGAATTAAATGGTAAGTGCTTTGGAAAATCTCACTAGGCACCTCTCTGCATCTTTAGGGATCTAATACCTTTTTAAAACCTGACCCATCTTCAGTTTTTCAGGCTGGATGGGACCTTAAGTACTAACAAGTCTGCTGATGACCCACCCACAAACACATCATAAACAAGTGAAAAGAGCAGAAACCCCAGCCATACCCCTCCCCCAAAAATAAATTCAGTCACTTAACACAGCAGTAATAGCACACAAGCTATTTTTACAGTCAGCTATGCCAATGACCTACATTTTGTTTTAGACTGGTATTAGTCGTCTCTGCAGGGCCCATAAAAACATGGATTGTGGTCAATATTGATCAGTTAGAATCATAGAATATCAGGGTTGGAAGGGACCTCAGGAGGTCATCTAGTCCAACCCCCTGCTCAAAGCAGGAGCAATCCCCAACATGTCCAGGTTTTGGTTTTCCCCCACCCCGCCCAAAACCTTTCTTCAGATATCAGGTTTTCAAAACTTTTTATCATTTTCGTTGCTCTCCTCTGGACTCTCTCCAATTTGTCCATCTCTTTGGACAAAATGATATTAGCCTTTTTTTTTTTTAACCACACACAACCGCATCCTATTGCAGCCTCATATGCCATTTGTGATCCCCTAGACCCCCCTGCCTAGCCAGTTATTCCCCATTTTGTAGTTGTGCAGCTGATTTTTTTCTTAAGCGTGTTTTTCTTTGTGCTTGTCTTTACTAAGTTTCATCTTGTTTGATTTGCACCAGTTCTCCAATTTGTCAAAGTTGTTTTGAATTCTAAACCTGTCCTCCAAAGTGCTAGCAACCCTTCCCAGCTTGGTGTCATCCACAAATTTTATAAGCATAACCTCCACTCCGTTATCCAAGTCATCCATAAAAACGTTGACTACTACTAGACCCAGGACTGTTACCCACAGGATCCACTAGATATCTCCTCCCAGTTTGATAGCAAACCATTGATAACTATTCTGAGTACAGTCTTTCAACCAGTTTCGCATCCAATTTATACGGTCACCTAGAATACATTTCCCTAATTTGCTTACAAGACTGTCATGTGAGACTGTGTCAACAGCCTTACTAAAAATCATGATTGTTACACATGTTGGTGACTATATATAAACTATCTTCAAGCGTTATGGAGATGTGTGCAAAGAGCACCCTCAATTGCTGCCTGCCTTCAAAGTAGTCTACATTTATGTACAATCATTTTGGGCATACAGGCCTTGGGCATGGAGCACGATATATATGTATTTACACAGCAACATGAACAGGGAAAGCATCTCTGCATCTGTGGAATCAGACAGCCTGGCTAAAATGCAAGTTTTGGTCAGCATTGCCGATCTGATGGGGAAAAAAGTTTGAAGTCATCACATTCCACAGAATGACATGCCTTTCAGATTGTCAAACACTTTTTCCCCCCCAAAAAAATTAAAGCCCAGTTTACCTTAAGAAGATTCTCAAGTCTATGTCTATGGACAACGTAATAGTCCCTGCAGGAGAGAGATATTGTACAGGAGAATTAATTGACTTTCCAAGGACTGCTGGCATTTAAAATATTCAGTCTGCATCTTATAAAGGTTATGATCTACAGAGCAGCAAGTGGGTGCTTTGAATGACAAAGGATTTTATAGTCCACATTGAGTGCCACTAGTTCTTAAAAATTCAGTTAGATTACAAGTATCAAATTATGAAACAATTTTAAACAGCAATACAGGAGAGAAGACTTACTGCTTTATGCCATCAATAAATCCACGCAATGAATTATCTAGTCATTATTTGAACAAAACCTTTCTATTAGGACTTGAGATCACAAATGTGAACACTACAGAGTACATCTTTATGCACACAGCACACTTCCATGCTGCAAAATTTGCCTTCACGCTATATACAGCTGCACTAGCTATCACATGCCCTGGCTGTCTGCACAGCCACAATGGCCCTGAAAGTTCTGTACCTGGCACCACCATCATCATAAGTCTGGTTCCGTAAACTGTTACGCAATGCTGGTAACTAGGCCACACAGGTTACTCTAAACCTGGGAAACTCACATTGGCTTTGCTGTTCACTTATTTATAGACTTGGACAGAGCCACTATGGAGCTATTTGGGCATAAGCTTTCATAGGTTAAAAAAACCCTCTTCAGGTGCATGGATCTGAAGAAGTGGAGTTTACCCACTCCCATCCAGCAACCTGAGCAATGGTGGATTGGCTGGGCCCTGGCTTTTTGTGTTCCTCACCACTGGACATGCACTGCTGTTTACTCGCAGTATTTGCCACTTAAGGCTGGCAGACTTGGTCAGCAACAGACAATTCGGGGCAATGGAGGGACAAGATATTTCTGCAGAAAGGACGCATCCAAAGCGAAAGGGCTTTTTTTTTTTTTAAATGATACCTAAATAGAATGTTTAAAAGCAAAGGCTGCAGTCACTTCTACTTGGGAGGTGCTATGCACAAACTTCTAGCCTGAGAGGCGGATGGATTAAATGTTTGTCTTGTCTATTACAGCGTAAACTCTTCAGGGCAGCATCTGTCTACTATTGTTTGTACAGGGACTAGCATAATGGGGCCCCATTCTCAATTGGCCCTTATGCACTACCGTAATTAATAATAAGTAAGTGGGATACACGACTGGGTTTAAAGCCAGTCTCTCCCTTGTAGGGAGAAGTTATTTGAGATTGCTGTCCGATACTGAAAGATGTTTATTCAGAAACTTACCACTCTCCCCTATTAATGGCTCACAAATGGCTTGTTAACCAGGGCAGTGGCCTCTCTTTCCAAGTCTGCTTCAGGTCATCATGTCACCTTTCTCTCAGTGAGCCAGGTCTCCCAGGCTCATGCTGCTCCACCTTGCTGCCATGGACCTAAAAAGTACAAAGCCATGGGGTGGGATTAATGGGGCGGGGAGGGGAGAGGAGGAGGAGAAAGGGTCATTCCCTGATGGTGTATCAGACTGAATCTGGCTAAAGCAATGAAAAATCAACACTGTCGCTCTGATGGGGAAAAAAGTTTAGTCATCATGTACACCAGCAAAATCTCGAATGAGCTAGAGGAGGGAAGTGCCAGGGCAGCATGCAAATGACACCCTAGTTTGCATGCAGTTTCAGCAAGACAGACACATGTGACCTATGTAGCTGACTGGTTATCTGCACATTAGGTTGGCATACAACTGTACAAATACTCTTTAGGGTGACTTGTTAAAAAAAGTGCACCAGTTACATGTTTCAGCCAGAAAACTGTGAGGATCTAGCATCCATCTAAATTAGAGACTGCAGCACCTTAGATGTTACATTGCTAAAGCAATGCAAGCTTTAGAGGAGCCAGTTGTTTGGTCACGTGTGGGGAAGGGAAAAAACATGCTGAGAAACAGGGGGAAGAAATGAAACAGCAGCATTATAGGAGCAGATAAGGTTGGTGAAAGAGCAGCACTTTAAAGATGGGAGCCTAAGATAGCAAAGAGAGACTAGGATATTGGACCGAGAAAGTGGCAAAAAGGATGCAAAATAAGAGTGGCTTACATCTGCTGGCTGGGGCAATGGTGGTTTGGGGTGTGACAATTTACCATGGAGGGGGCCATACAGAGCATTAAGCTACTTAGACTGTAAACTCTTTGGGGGCAAAACCATTTTTGTTCTCTCTGTACCATGACTGCTTAGTCCACCAAGTTAGCACACTACAGCCACCCCCACCTGGGCTGCCCTAAGCAAAGCTTCACGCAGTATTTACATGCAGGCACCAAGAAACGAACTCGTAAAACAGCAGCGAAGGGTATTTATTGCTAGACGGACTTACCGCTGCCTCCCCCACCAGGGGCAATGGGCACAGTGGGTTCATAACCAGAGCAGCGCTGCTTCCTGCTGGCTCTCTCCTGGGGCCGCGCCTGGCATCGCTCTACCAGGCCGGGTCTCCAGCACATGTTGCTCGCTCCTGCTTGCCGGACCTGAGAAGCAGAAGACCGAAGAGGCGAAAGAGAGTCAGCCTCGCTGACCAGCCGGCGGGAGCGAAGCAAAGGCCGCCTCCCCGGGCTGGCGCATCAGACACAATCTGGCTTAGAGCAGCGAAATCAACACTGTCGCTCTGATGGGGAAAAAAGCTTTAGTCATCACGTGCACCAGCGAGCCCCCGGGCTGGGGAGCGGAGAGCGGCCAACCCGGGCAGCGGCCACACACTCCCGGGCCCTCTTCCAGGGGGAGCGACAGTCCGCTGGGGAACGCGGGAGCGGCCTGGAGGGCAGACGCGCACCCCGAGGTGCAGCCGGCTCCCCGCCGCCCCTCCAGACGGGACACCCCGTCAATACAGGCCGAGGGCAGCAGTAGGGGCTGCGAGGCACTGCTGGAGCTGGACAGGGGGAAGCCACCGGCGCGGATGGCCGCGGATGGCACTGGATTGTACGCGCCCGCCCGCCCACACAAGCCACTCACCGCTACTCTCAGCGAAGGGAACGGAAAAGGGCAGGTCTGCTTGCAGCGCGCTCTTATATAGCGGACGGTGCCTGACTGCGCATGCTCCACGCACGGGTACCTGGGAAACGTAGTCCCAGAGGAGCTGTCTGTGTCGGGCCATGCTCTCGTTTCACCACGCCGGGGCTCACGTGTCTGGGCGCTCCCTCTCCGCTGGCCAGTCAGACACAGAAAGGCTGAGCACCCCACGACCGCCTGCCCACAGTTTGTAGGAGCAGGAGATGGGCCTGGGGTTAAAGGGTCTGGTTTGTCCCTTCTCTACTGCAGCCAGACACCAGGAGGGGTCTGGGTTGCTAAAGCCCCATCAAGCAGGTCCTGTGCCAAGGTGGGCCTGAGACCACCGGGCGGGAGTCTGGGCAAAGACAGCAAAGATTAAGTGTAATGGGTCCTGGAAAGCAGCGTGCCTGTTCCATTCCAGGCCAGTGCTTTGCACTAATGGCAGTTTTCCCGTCAAAAGCCGGCAGGACTCTGACATTTAGCACATCAGTGGTTTCTGGGCAGCAACTGGGGCACTCCACAGTTCAAGCTTGTGCGACGTTTCATAAATGAAACGCTCCCCAACTGTTACACATTCAGTAAATCCCTGAGCTGCAAATCTAAGGCCTGATCCTGCTGCAAGCTGCTGCGTACTCTCAATTCCTGGTGAAGTCAATGAGAATCGAGGGCAGTTTGCACCTTGCAGGATCAGGCTCCTAATCAGGGGCAGCTCTTATGTTTTTTGCTGCCCCAAGCACGGCAGTCAGGGAGCCTTCGGGGACGTTTCTGCGGGAGGTCCGCTGGTAATGCAGATTCGGCAGTGGTTCTGTGGGAGGTCTGCCCCAGTAATGCGGATTCAGCGGCGGTTCTGCGGGTGATCTGCCAGTCCCACGGCTTTGGCAAACCCGCTGCCAAATTGCCGCCAAAGCTGCGGGACCGGCAGATCTCCCGCAGAAACACCACCAAAGGCTCCCTGACTCCCGCCCTCACTATGACCAGCAGGCCCCCCTGGCTTGCCACCCCAGGCACGCGCTTGCTGTGCTGGTGCCTGGAGCCGCCCCTGCTCCTAATGCCTCCATTGTAGTACAGATCCCTCTCACTTATTGGTAGCGGTGGCAGGCCGGCCAGTATAATCTCTTAATCCTGCATTTCCCTAGATATCCTTTCTGGACTGTGCTGTTGGAGGCTTCACTACATTGGCGTTCCACAGGCTGCTCCTATTTTAAAAGAAAAGAAACAATGGGTGTGCTTATAGATTTTCTGCTCCTCACAGCTAAAGTTGTGGGCTATATAATCCAGTCCCTTGTGCGGTGGATAAAGAAGCCCACAGAGAAGAGAGTCACCAATGAAATATGTTTAATAACAGGTACGGCCAGTGCAAGAGGACTGGGTCGGCGTTTTGCTTTAGAACTCGCCCAAAGAGGTGCGACGCTTGTCCTGTGGGATACAGACACAGATGGTAATGAAAAGACTGTGGTGCAGGTGAGGGAGCTGGGTGCCAAGGCTTACGCTTACACCTGTGACGTGAGCCAGCGAGAGGACGTCTATAACACTGCAGAGAGAGTGCGTCGGGAGGTGGGAGATGTCACCATCCTGATAAATAATGCTGGGGTTGTAGCAGGGAAACCAATCTTGCAGTGCTCAGATGAAATTCTGGAAAGGACCATGAAGACTAACTGCCATGCACATTTCTGGGTAAGTGTCATTTAGTGCAGAAAACCAAGTATGAGATGATTGAGAGTCAGGGTGCCCTTGTGCATCGGGCACAGGCTTGGAAGCAAGCCCTGGTTTCAGTTCCTTACTCTGCCTCTGACCTGCTGTCTGACCCTAGAGAAGCCACTTTACCTCAGGAGCTGTCACTTGACACTTTACCTCAGTGTGCCTCTTTCGCTTATCTATTTATGCTCGTTATTAGAGACAGGGTGGGTGAGAATGTTTTTTATTGGATCAACTTCTGTTAGTGAAAGAGACAAGCTCTTCCTTGGGTCTGCTCTTTGTAACTAGGACTGACTCTTACTTCTCACCCTCCAGCACGTCCGGAAGGTAACCGATTTGGCCGATTTTAGACTAACGGCAGCAGTGAATTAGAGTGCAGAGCGGAGGGAGATGCAGCAGGGCCCCTCTACTTGGGAATTCACCCACCCCTTTATCCCTGAAGGCCAAAGTCTTGCCCTTCAGGACACGCTGGAGCAGAACCCATCCATTTGTTCAGGGATTTGGGACAGGGTGGGTTCCCTGTATTTGGGTGCTGTTGGTTCACTGTCTGACTTTGGATAGTGGGATGTCTCAAGGAGAAGGGGTGGCCCAGGGTGGTGGGCTGAGGGGAAGGGGCAGCACATTGCATGCTACTCCCAGGGGTTCGTGAGCAATGGCAGCAGGAGAGCATTGCATGACAGTGGGGCGGAAGGGTGGGGCGCTGGAGCCCGCCCACTCCAATCCCCATGATGGGGATGCTGTCATTGTCCAAGAGACCCAAGCTGCGGCAAATAGGTACGCCCCAGCCACTGACCGCTGGTCCCGAGCGCGCTGCACCATGCAGGCTGCCCGAGCTGGATGCCACAGGCCAGGCACTGCTGGTGATTAGAGCCCTGTATGGTTGTATCCGCATCCGATCCATTATCTGCAAAAATGGTCCGTGGAGATCCATGGATTTGCAGGGCTCTATAACTCATAGCATCCAGTTAGACCTTGAAGTGGACACATCCTGTTGAGCAAGCATCAGAAGCGGGATATTTACCACAATCTCTGCCTTCTAAATGGGTCCTGGCATCACATGGGCAGTTTAACATTTGAAATATTAGTTCCTTCTTAACCTTTTTGAAGACAGGTTGAGATTCCCTTTTCATTGGGAAGACCCCTCTACTCACTGCTAGAGTTCAATATTTTGCAGTACAAGAAATTCCAAATATATGAGTCAAGATTATCAATAGATCTCAAAGCACTCTGCAAAGTTGGATGAGCATCATTATCTCTGTTACAGAAGGGAAAATGTAAGGTTCAGAGAAGTTAAGTGATTTGTCCAAGGGCATACAAATGCAGTGAAAAAACTGGGACTAGAATCCAGGTATTCGAGTCCTGTACCCGATCCAATCTAGATCACACTAGCACCTGTATTCCTTCAGGTCTGTATATTAGTCTCATTTTTAGACTAGGTGGTTATACAATTTGTCATTTTATTAGTCCAAGATGAAATTTAGCATAAAAATTACATTTGGAGCAGCTATCCCCTAGCTAAAATTAAAAGCAATGGCAATCAGTCATTGTAGTCCAAGGCTTGATAAGGTCACCAACAGAGAACAGAGATAACCCCCATTGATTAGTATTACTAGTTTGGTACCTACTGTGGTGGGTTTATACCTTCCTCTGAAGCATCCTACCCTGGTTATTGAGAGAGAGAGAGAGAGAGAGCGCGAGCGCAGATACAATGCGGCAAGCTTCTCATGCTCATATTTTCTGAGCCAAAACATTAGAAAATCAGAGCACTGGATCCAAACCCATTAAATTATCACAACCCTTCCTACATGTGAGAATAGACTCTGTAATCATTTATGATCAAATATTTTACAGTTTACACTATGCAGAACCTCAGGGTCCCACGGGACACAGTTCAGGAGCAGATTGATTTTTCTATTTTGGGTTCTCGCCAAGGATTGTTATTAATTATTTGTGTTATAGTAACATGTAGGAAGTCCAGTCTTGTACCAGGAGCCCCTTAGCTGCTGGACAAACAGAATAAAAAAAAATACAGTCCCTGATTCATTCATTTCAAACTCACCCTAAGCAGAGTCCAGGCAAAAATAAATAAATAAAAATATTCCAGTTTTCCAAATCTATAAAACCAAAATTTTGAATTAGTTTTACTCAACATAAAAGTATTAATTTATGGCCGAAGATTAAGTCAGATTGAATTTCCCAGGCTTTGAAGTCTTGATAAGATCCCTTTAAATATTTCTCCACTAAGTAACGACTCTTCCAAAGAGAAAGGCATCCGTCTCGAATGAGAACAATGTGTCTCATAAATGGCACACTCAGACACGGCTGCATCAGTGATTTGATATCCATAGAGTCACCTTAGCCATGAGAACTGAATGGTCATCCCTCTGTTGCAGAAGTACTTTGACAGAGAGGGCCACATGGCATCTGTGAAAATACACTGAAGGTATTTCTCAGGCTGCATTGCCTGGGCAGTGCAAGCGCAGCTGTTCGTGTTTAGAAAGGTCAGCCAAGCAGAGTGTTCCCATCCCTGTGATAACACATACATGACAGGGTGGTTTCCAAGGTAGAACTGTAAGCTGCTTCCCAGAACTTCCCTGGTGAATGAAACCTCCTCTGGTGGCCAGGCTCAGATCAACAACAAAAGAGGTGGTGTTGAAGGGATAGTGCAACACAGCACAGCAAGGGGGAAAGCTGAGGAACCCTCCCCATTCATGTTTTGGCTTCACGTCTATGAGCTTTGAGAAGCAGAGTGATCTACTGGAACAAACAAAGGATGAGGAAGGGAGCAGTCCTGGGTTTCACATCCCATTGTGCTGATGACTCCCTCTATAGCTCTTACTTATGTAACCACTCTGTGCCTCAGTTTCTCTCTGTGTAAAATGAACATTGGTTCTGCTGAGTAACCAAATATAGCCATTTGGATGCTCAGATCTACCAAGTTACAGGAAGCTTTAGCACAATTTGACTTGCCACACTGGTTTTTCAACCAACCAATCAGCCTATGTTTCATAATTGAGATTCTCGTGACAGCAGCCAAATCAAAACCAATCTGAAGAAAAGTATGTCCCGAAAGCCTAGTGGATGGAGAGGATGGTTTAAGGATGTTATTTAAAATCTGACAAGAGTGCAAGAAGACATCCTGCAAATGTGTGAACTAGGATATGAAAATATATCCATTCTCTCTACAGAGCTAGCCAGAGAAACCCGCATGAGGTATTCTGTGCTCACTCCCTCAGAGATAACCTAATTTATGTGGTTTCACCCATCTCCTTATCTAGGGGATCACATGGAGATAAAGTGCTGAGTGCAAATAGCCATTATGCAAAACGTTATATTATAAAAATGCCCATTTAAATTCTGGTAATTATTGTTCAGTATGACTTCTGTTTGTAGGCAGCTAATTCTGGAAAGTAGCTTATCAGCCAGGACTTGGGGAATGAAGTCGGGATCCCATTAATCCTGGTTTCACAGCACTGAAAGATGAAAAGACAATCAGAGGAAGGATATTTTAAGAGGATTGTAGTGAAAACTAATCTTGTTACACGGCAAAACCATCTCACATGTGCAACCGAAAAGGAACTTTAAATGGGCATCAGTGTTTCCAAAATTGGCAGGATAGGGAAAGTGGGAGGGGCTAGGATAATCAAACACATGAGACACAGCTACGTTGGCTGGATTTACTTGATCTCCCTGGGTAACATTCAAATATTTTCATAGAAATCTCTTTGGCTGGAGCAGCGTTTAACTATGGTTTCTTAACTCACTTTGGGTTGATTGTAGCAGGGCCCTTATGAAGGCAGAGTAAAGTTTGTAAGTGCATGATAAATGGTCAGAACCCACCTCAGCTCCCATTGTTTTTCACTTTTGGATGCAGACAGAGCTCCTCTCTGAGAGATTCACTGGCTTCCAGCCAGCTTATGAAAGCTTTGCTGGATTCCAGCCATTTACCAGTGCATTACCCAACAGAACACATCTCCCAAGTGACAGCGGCAGGGTTGTCAGAGTGCTCACTCAAGGTAAAGATGCTTCTGGGCTGCGTCTGCATTTTAGCTTTATCTACATTAGAGGTGGTTGTTCTCCTGCCAGTGTCTCTCCACCAGTGGGAGCAATGATAGGAGTGGCTGCTGGCATTGGAACCACTCTATTGTCTAAGCCTGCACAGTGCGGCTCTAGCCAACGGGACGGTTACAAGGCTGCTGGCGGCCTAAATTACACTGATGCTCTCAGTGCTCTACAACAGTGGTTCTACAACACTGAGGTCTTCCAGGGGGTGCGCATCAACTCATCTAGATATTTGCCTTGTTTTACAACAGGCTACATAAAAAAGCACTAGTAAAGTCAGTACAAACTAAAATTTCATACTATGACTTTATACTGCTCTAATATACTATACACTGAAATGTAAGTACAGTATTTATATTCCAATAGATTTATTTTATAATTTTATGGTAACAAGGAGAAAGCAATTTGTCAGTAACAGTGGTTGTGACACTTTTGTATTTTTATGTCTGATTTTGTAAAGCAAATAGTTAAGTGAGGTGAAACTTGGAGGTACACAAGACAAATCCGACTCCTGAAAGGGGGTACAGTAGTCCAGAAAGGTTGAGAGCCACTGCTCTACAATCTGGAAAATCTCATTTGCCGCTGAACATTAAAGGGATGCGTTTTCAACAACCGCTAAATGTGAACGCCCTGTACTGGCAGACTGTCATTCTTTTGCTCAAGTGCCCAAATAAAAGTTAATACAACAAGAGCAATGTCTGAGTTGCCAAAACTGACCACATTGGTTTCTGCAGGATTCTTAAGTGTTTAGCATGTAAATGGCCAACTGCTAGATATGGGCTTGAACCAGAACCTTGGATCTGAACTATCCCAAGCTTGGATGGAGTTGAGATCAAAACAGCAGCTTTGGCCTCTATGTAATACAAGAAGCTAAACCAAAACCACAGAACCAAACACCCCCAAACATTGGGCAAGTTCCAATCCAGGTCGTAATTTTACAGCTCAAGCCCATCTCTCCTAGCTGCCTCACGTTAAATCACATGCATCGTTGACTTGAAAGCCATGAAAAATGTCTCATCTGAAAGCAGCAGTGTTGCTAAGGGGCTGCATGGAATGTTCATAAAAATACACCCGTCAGCATCTTTACTGCACATTGGGAAAATCTCCATGCAGCTGCCAAATCAGAAACATTGATCATTCGGAATAAGGAAATTGCAAATGCCTAAAAATCATCTACTCCACATAATGGAATAAGGGCGAGTAAAAGAAGCTGCTTCTCTGCAGTAATAGTTGAGCCATGAGTCTTAAGCTGAAGCTAAGAATAGAAATAAATGTGTGTCCTAGCAGCACATCAGCAAAACAGACCTTGGAGCTTTGTACCCACTCTTAGATGTGCAAGTGTAATAGGCGAATGGTGCACATGAATAAGCTTTCTTCCTTCTGTCCATACAGACTGTCAAGGCTTTCCTTCCCAAAATGATGGAGATGGACCATGGTCACATTGTGACGATAGCAGGATCCTTGGGACTCTTTGCAACAGCTTGTATGGCGGTCAGTAGCTATGGATCACCAAAGTGTGTGCTTTCCTTTCACCCCCTTCTCCCCCCAGCCACTGGTGCTGCAGGCCCCCACCTCCCCGATTCAATCAGGGGTATTTATGGTATAAGTCATGAAAAGGTCAAGTACTGTCATTTTTTGTTTCTTGCCCATGACCTGTCCATGACTTTTACTAAAAATACCCGTGATTAAATCGTAGCCTTACTTTTCAGTTGTAATTAATTTCATGGGTGTTCCTCCCCTCCCAAATGTGGTTGATAAAACAGAAGGCATCACTCAGGAGGAATGTAGGTTAGTGGCCCAAGCACAGCACTCCTGAGTTCTAATACCACCTCTGACACTGATACTGGGGGGCCTTGGGCAAGCTACTTAATCCTTTCCAGCCTCAGTTTCCTTATAGCTAAAAGGCAGAAAGTAATCATTACCTCCATCACAGGCACGTGGGAAGTGCTATGGCAGTATGGAGTTTCTTGTGGATTTCTAGATGTATGGTCCTGTATTCCCAAATCTCAGCACCTCATTTTTCCCCTTCTTTAAGATGGAGATAACAATGCGTATCTACCTGTTAAAGCACTTTGGAACAGTCAGAATGAAATGCAAATGTTATAACCTAAGGCACCCAAAGCCCATTGAAATTTAGTAGCATTTGGGCCCCTCGCTCTATTGGTCTCCTTTGAAAACCTCAGCCATAGTTTGCTGCATTGTTTTCCTGAGAATGGGATGACCTTTGTTAAAGAGCTGGCATGCATATGAAAATTCAGTGTCAGCAATTGTCAGCTTTGGCAAGCACCCCGATTATTTCCCCAGGATGTTTCAAATGTGTGTGTTGTGGAGGTCAGTCTATTATCCATATTAAAAACGTGGGGGGGGGGGTTATTGAGAGATCTGCTTATCAGAATAGCTTATTGGTGCTAAAACCTCTAAACATGTTCTTAGGCTCTGAGGTGGGGGCAAGTCAAGTGAGAGAAAATTACCTGGAATGTACAGTAAAAATAAGATATTAGATGCTAATATCATAGCAATCTGACAGCCCAAACAATGTAAAGGATGGAAAAATGAGGTCCCTGAAATTAAGAAAAACCAACAGGTGATTTTTCTTCATTATGGGGTTTTTATGCATCCGTTTTAAGTGCAATGACAATGTTTATTAGGCATTTGCAGAGTGTTACAGGAGCAGTATTAATGCAGAGGCTGGATTTTAAAAAGCTAGAACGATGGTGTAAATGCACCTCACTTCTCAGGTCTGCACTGACCTGATTTGTACGGGGAAGTGAGGCTCACAACTGTGCACACTTTTTGCAAGCAAAACTGCCCGTCTAAGCACTATGAAAACCTGGCTCTGAGTTGGATCCATGCCAATGGAAAGACGCCTATTGGGTTTTAGATCACATCCTTAGTTCATTGGCACCTGCAGTTTATCAGCAGGCATTGCTAGTAAAAGGCATTTATCCAGGGGCAAAGTAAAGACATTATCCTGGATCAAAGAGATGAAGGAGATTATAGAACAATATGGTGACTCAGAAAGGAGTTTAAATCTGAGGTAAAAAGGAAAAATGGTTTGAGTACAGCCAAACTCACTGAAACATGAGACAGCCTCCTTGTGTCCCATTTGCTTGGGACCATCATTTGGCTCAGAATATTGTTACCTCTTTTTGACCTGAGTAACTAGCCAAAGCTCAGGCCCAGAGGATGTTCCAGCTGTGAGCAGAAATTGATGTTGGAGTCTGGTACTTTCTCTGATGCTTTTAAAAAAATAATAATCAAGGAGCGTATAAAGTCCTGTTGCTCCTAACACAAGAGGAACCGAAAAACGGGATAGCTTCTTGGTTTACAGCCTCAAGCTTCTTTATCCAGCACCAGACCCAGAAGTCCAGGGTCATACACCCTGCTTGTCCAGGCTTTCGCTCTCCCAGCATGTCTTGCTTCAGTTTCTGTGTTCTGTTTCTGTCTGCACTTCAGTTTGTCCCACCCGCCCATGTTTAAACGTTACCCTGTCAATCCCCCGCCACCCACTGGTGCTGACTTCCTCCTTTCCCAGGGGGGGCTCAACCCTGCCCAGTCCCAAGCCCCGCCCCCACTCCACCTCTTCCCCCAAGCTCCCGCCCTGCCTCTTCCTGCCCAGTTCCACCCCTCCCCCTGAGGACACCATAGCCCTGCTCCTCGCCCCAACACCTCCTGCATGCCGCATAAGAGCTGATTGCAGTGGGCAGGCAGTGCTGGGAGGGAGGGGGAGCAGTTCATTGGCAGGGCGGCAAGCAGATGGGAGACTGGGGGGAATTGCAGGGAGCTGGCTGCAGGTGGGTGCTAAGCACCTACTAATTTCCCATGTAGCAGTAGTTTTGGGGAAGACTCCATTATGCCTTGTTTTAGGTGGGGCCTCTTAGCTGTTTCTTAAAGCTGTCTTAAGGGTGCGTCACACCCATCAGAGTTTCAATAAGATTTTAACCCAACCCATAACAATATTGAAAGGTGACATGTGGAAAATTAAGCAGGTCACAAGAGTCTCCATTTTCAGTATATGTTCAAGGGAATGTTTTGGTTCACTGAGCAAACCTACTCTGTGCAGAGAAGCCAGCCTCCGGCACTCCTGTAGCTAAGCTAGCAATTGCCATCTAATACCTGGGAGTGTTTCCAGGAGGAACAAGCCTCTTCCTCTCCCACTGGCCAAAGCGTCTCATTTTCTGCAGGATTATTGTGCGAGCAAGTTCGCAGCAGTTGGATTCCATGAAGCTCTTAGCCATCAGCTGAAAGCCAAGCGAATCAATGGAGTGAAGACTACCCTGGTGTGCCCCTATCTTGTCGACACAGGCATGTTCACTGGATGTAGAATCAGGTAAAACCATTTACATTCGACTCATTCGCAGACATATCACACCTGTCCAGCTGCAACCAGGGTCAGTTCCTCAGTTGTTAGGGAACCTGAAAGAACATCTCCAGCTGACTTTGTAGACAACTAGCATCAGCAGACACCCCCAATGTTTAGCCTTGCAGCAACTCTGCCCTGCTTCAGCCGCTCAGATAACGGAGCAATTAAACTCTCCTTTAATTAGCCTAACATACTTGTCCCTTAATATTACTGAATCATAGCAGTTTGGCTCACTAGTGTAGAACACTGACGTGTTTTTAAGAAAGGGTAGACAGCAAAATCAGAAGGTAAAGTTGGCATCTCTTGATAAAAGTAAAGAGAACTTGTAAAATCCTTACCTACAAAAATGAAAGTAGGAACCATCCTTTCTCTGAGGGGTGGATGCAAATGAGAGCGTAGGTGAGAAGAATCAGGCTAGAAATGGATCGTCTAGAATGATTGGACATGACTAAGAATCCAGGGGAAAATTGTAGCAAACTCTGGCAATTCCAAATTGCAGGAGCTGTCAGTAGTCACGTGTTCCCTCGTTAACAAAACACTTCAAACTAGAATGAACCTACTGGATAATGATACACTAGCATGAAAATAAAGAGTACCTTCCTGTAAGAGAGGGAGGAACCCTATACCGAAATAGATTTCTTCATTTTTAAGATCAGATCCACATTATAGCACAGGAGCAACAGACAGGATGCCCTTCTTGTATTACTGACTCTACCACTTTGAGATCTTGGATAAGTAACTTAGCTTCAAGTTTACCTATTTGCACAATCACAGGAGCATTAATTGCAAAGCACCTGGAGGCCCCTGGATGCAAGGTGCTAATTCTGTGCAAAGATTTTTATTAATGAAGTAGCCTGTATAGAATTTGCAAAGAGTGCATGATTCTCTGACCAGGGGATTGGGCCTGAATATCACAGGATATGAGAATAAAAAATTCCAGGTGATGAAACACTACAGGGTATATAGTATTTCCCACCCCCCGAAGTTATGTCATAAGCCAAAAGGTGACATACCTTTTAAGTGTGTTTTGCAGGGTTAGGTCTGGAGATTGGCCTCCCTTCTCCAGCCACGCTCACATATAACTGAATTTTAATGCTGAGCTCCCAGTTCATCTGTCCAAAGAGGACAAGCTCCCAGTAGACCAGAACTCAGCTAGAGTGGAGATGTTCAAAACTAACTACAGCTTGGGTACAAAACTCTCACGTATGGCTTGTCTGCAAAACAAGCGCTATAGTGGTACAGACGCAGCTAAGCCACTGTTGTGTAAGACACTTGTTACCATGATGGAAGGGTTTTTTCCGTTGCTGTAGTAAATCCACTATCTCAAGATTCAGTAGCTAGGGTGATGGAAGAATTCTTCTGTCAACCTAGTGGTGTCTATCCCGGGGTTTAGAGCAGCTTACTTCCATCTCATGGGTCACTTGCAGGTTTAAAGTAGTGTAAATGGTGACTTCTCTGTAACCTGAAGTCTTTAAACCATGATTTGAGGACTTCAGTAACTCAGCCAGAAGTTAGGGGTCTATTTCAGGAGTGGTGAGGTTCTGTGGCCTGCCATGTGCAGGAGATCAGACTAGATGATCACAATGGTCCCTTCTGACCTTAAAGTCTATGAATCTCTATCAGGGGAGTGGACTCTCACCCCCCCTGAGCAACATAGCTAGGTCAATCTAAGATTCAGGTGTAGATCAGACCTCAGATAGTAAACCTGTATTCATGACTATGGAGCACTACTCTCAAATGTGCACTGTGCTTAATGTTGGTCATTAAATTAAAACAAAACTGACTTTGGATAAACAGCTTATAAAAGGACCAGATTCAGCATGCAGCGCAATTCCATTTAAAAAAAAAAAATCAATGACATTGCAATTGAGAGAGTTGCAATCAACTCCTGCATTTGGCCCAGTTTGTCAAGGTGTATCACTTTAGGTAAATCAGGCAACTCTCTTTTTTGCCCGAATGAAGCCAGACTCCCAGAACAGTGCAGATTTGGTCTGCAGAAGCAATGCTTCATAAAAAAAAGAGATCACATGACATTGTTCTATTTGAGAGTCAGCACCTACAACACTTTGAATGGAACTACCATTACTACACAAATTTAAAGGCTCACTAAAAATGACAGTTACCTTTGATGTTAGCATAATATAAAGAACTCCGCAATTATTGCTAGTAATCCTCACCAGGAGCCAGAATTGTTTAAATTCATTTAAACCAAGAGCACCTGACGTTGTACATCACCAACAAGGGTGATATCTGAGCTAATGCATTGTTATCCTGCATATTGGGGGAATGGAAGTGCAAGTTAGTCAAAAATTCAAGTTAACTAAGAGTTATACTTACCAATGGAATACAATAAAATGAATAAAGTATAAAATAGTGTACAGGTACTCACCAATCCAGTAGTCGTACTGCACTGCCGAGTGGTTGGTTTCTCAAAGCACTTAGGTGTATATAGGTAAAATAGGTTATCTTATGACACTCCATATCACTATGGGCAGCGCATGGCATACACCCAGATCACTAAAAATACACTTAACATAATTTAATCTTTGGTGATTCAGAAGGCACTTCAGGATCTTGCAGTGCCTCAGTCATCATTATCAACATCAATCATCATCGTAGACGTAGGTGGTGTAGGAGATTGGGCTGAATCTGTAATGATTCTGATACACCCTGGAAGTGGCCTTTTTGAATAAACCCCCAGATATCAGCTTGCTTATGTGTCTTGTGCCTCTTTTGCATAAAAATAGAGTGCAGAATGTGCAATTGCATAACCTCCTGGGCAGTATTACTAGATTGAAAATTTGTATTGGGAGAGATCAGAAATGCCGGTTAATAGCGCTTTCCGGTTGATAAAGTGCAGGATAACATAGCTTTTACTGTAATTAGAACAGGTTGAGAGGTGTTTATGAACACCTTGGTTTATGAACTCCCCTGGATCTACCTAATACAGTTTAAAAGGAAAGGTTGACACTTTTCCTTTATGCAGTGGTGGTTTCAGAAGGGTTATACAGAATCTAATTTTCCCCAAATTACTGATTATTTCTTTCTTAATGAAACATTTACCAATTGTTTTTCTAGGCAAGAGCTGGATGCTCTTCTCTCTCCATTAAAACCAGATGACTGTGTGAAGACAGCAATGAAAGGAATACTGAATAATCAGCCCATAATATGTATCCCCAGAATAATGTACTTTGCAGTAGTTTTAAAACAGTAAGTATTTCCACTCAGGGAATTGCAGCTATGTTAATTCATTTTGATGGTACTGTTTCAAGATGCAGTTAAAAGTGAAATAATTGGCTGTAGTGTTATCTGACTATCCCAAAAGGGCTAGAACGTTCAGATTTAATAGAAAAGCTTATCAGAAGGTTCTTGGCCTTAGCATAGGGCCAGGGTCTGCTACTTCGGAAACCATGTTCTTCCCGCTGCAAAAAGATTGTTTTAAATATGCAAGACGCTGCACCTACATCTTATGTTTGAAACAGCAAAGACAATGGAGGTAAGATACTGTCAAAGGCTTCCTCAGATTGTCAGCTACATTACATTTAATGTTCAACATATCTATTAGCAATTTGCGGAATATGTCCTGAGATCTGACAGGGAGAAGATGGATTGTTTAACACTGTTATAGCTTTTCCACCTCTAATCTTATAAATTTTTAATATATTAGAATAGTATTAGTAACATACTAGATTATTTTCTTTCTTTCGATGGAGAAGGTAGCATAGATATCCTCTTAGGTAAGTTTTGTTCACTTTTCAATACATTTAGATGTAATCCACAGATTCAATCAAGGCCCTAAAAATGAAATGAATAATGATTTGAGAAAATTAACATCTTTTCCTAATTACTGAAACTTTATTTTCAGCCTCCTTCCATGGGATGTTCAAGTTCTTGTTCACAAGTTTTTGGGTATTGATAAGTGCATGCATCCATTCATTAGACAAAGGGAAGCGAAACACCATCTCATAGCAACAGGAAGATGAAGATTGATACTTGCATGGATTTATTAACAGCTTCTGGAACACTTTCTTAATCTAAACTCAATTGGGAAAACCAGGTGAATAAACTCACTTCAATGTAGAAACACTTAAGGTAGCATCTTATATTGATCCATACCTACAGGCTTTCAGGAGAATTCTGATGACACCAAGCATTTATGTAATAGCTACTACACACAAGGGGAGGGCTAGATGAAGGATATAAATACATGCATCAGCACTTGATGCTTGGTTACTTCACAGCACATAGGCACTTCTGAAAATCCCATCCTTTAGTCTTTATGCATTAGAGCAGGAAGAGATCAGGTCTTTGACTTTGCTCCACAAGCTGGAGTAGTATTTTGACCCAAAGTCCCAGGAGATAGCAAGGAGATGAGGAGAATAAGTCTTTCCAGGATTTTTTTTTTAATTCATTATTTTCTAGACTTCTTGGCCACCACATTATAAAGAGGGGGAGGGGTCATGTATTTTCAGACATGCTTCCCGTAGCTGCTTTTGGATGGGAAGTTTTATGCTGTATGTTCTCAGCTGGGGATATGACTAGAGAGCATGGAAAAGAATCCCCTCATGGAGCTGGATGACTTTTTTTGAATTTTAAAAGTTATGAGAAACAGGAAAATTTCAAAAAAATGATTTCCCCCCACCCTGTTTTTCATCAGCTATATCCCCTTGGTTGTGGGGATATTCCATTAGAACACTGGGAGAATCTTACAGGATGGCTGCTTGAATGCCCATTTTAGGACTTTATAGGAATACCTTAGTCTAATTGGGACTCAGAGGCCTTGTTAGTTAAAGCTAGGTGTCTGGTAAATACATGCTATGCACATGCTTGTTTTGTGATGTGGATAGATGCTGTGCCAGGGGAAGATCCTCCCATCTCCAAGACAGTTTCTTTCCCTGGGAACAGACTAGACAATTCTATTTTAGTTGCTGCCTGGACAGACACTTCACAGATGGGACATTTGTTTACATGCTCCACACCCTGCTGCTGTGAGACAGGGAGAGCCGACGGTTCCAGACATCACTGGTCTGCTCTGAAGTTTGGAGGAAGGGACCCTAATCTAAAGCTGCTCCCATCCCGGTAGGATTTGTGCCTAAAGGCAATGGCTGAAGAGGGAGTGCTTGCCTCAGCTCGAGGCAGACCACTTGGTGACAAGAGGAAGAGACATGGTTGAGCAGATAGGTCGTCTCAGTTCCACTGCACAGGAGGCAAACCAGTGCTGCGGATACAAGTATGAGAAACAGATGCCATTTATAAATGTTAGAAGACTCAATGTGAAGCTTGCCTTAAGAGTGTGTGTTGATTTCGATGCTGAAAGCTGGTGTAAACTGAACTCTCTCACCTACCTCACAGGGATGTTGTGAGGATTGGTGTCTATACAGTGCTAAGAACATGTAAAGTGCTATATAAATGCTATTACTACTATGTGAGAGAAAGCAAAGACTGAAAAGAAAGATCACTGTCTCAACTGCTATTAGTGTAATTGTTGAGAGTGAGTGGTAGAACAGGACTAGATATTTTAAATGTTAGATTTTCCTTACACTCAGTCGCGATTTGAAAGGCAAACTCAGTACAATATAATCTGTTATGAACACCAACATTAAGATCTGACCAGTCAGCACACACCTCATTTGGAACCAGAAGTACACAATCAGGCAGCAGCAGAGACGAAAAAAGCAAATACAGTACAGTGCTGTGTTAAACGTAAACTACTAAAAAAATAAAAGGAAAGCAGCATTTTTCTTCTGCATAGTAAAGTTTCAAAGCTGTATTAAGTCAATGTTCAGCTGCAAACTTTTGAAAGAACCACCATAAGGTTTTGTTCACAGTTACACACATTTCAGAGTTATGAACAACCTCCATTCCTGAGATGTTTGTAACTCGGAGGTTCTACTGTATGACTAAATTGCATGACTTTTTGGTCTGCAAAGCTTATCCCCTTGTTGAACGTTTGTTAGGTTCTGGGACACTGATATTGTTATAGTCAGTAACCCTAAACTTAGACAAAAAGATAAACCCAGGAAGATTATCCATTTGCTAGACTGTTTGATTAATGAGAGCAGAAAAGGCTCCTGGACTGGTTCGACTGTTTGTCAAAATCTCCCATTGCGTGAAAAAATTACTAAAACCAATTAAGCCAAGAGTCTGATGCAAAGGCATGTTTTTAGAATTTTAAATCTTGCAGTCTGCTTATATGAGGCTTATTAGCAAAAATAAGACTTACCAGAATTATAGACCTGCAGTGGGATTTTGACTTCAGTGGGATGAGTTTGGCCAGTGGTGAACACTGTACATTTTAGTCACATGCACGCACATTTTTAGGGATCTAAGAGGATCAAAGCAATAGGAGTTTAGCATAGAGAAAAGTCAGAGGCAGTGTTGCCTAGTGGATACTGGACAGGGATTCAGAAAACTTGGGTTTTATTTTCAGGTCTGCTACTAGCCTGCTGGGTGATGTTGGGCAAGTCACTTCACCGCCAAGTACCTCAGTTTCTCCATCTGTAAAATGGGGATAATGATATGGCTTCCTTCGTAAAGCACTGAGATCTACTAATGGAAAATACTATATAAAAGCTGGGTATTTATTACACACTTGTCCTATCCTACTCTGCATCAAGAGTAGACTAAATAGACAAAACCCAAGCAATAACGTATCAAAGCAGCTCAAATGAGTACAGCTCCAGGTGAAAAAAATAAAATGCTCTCCGTTTGCCCCACCTACTACCTACCTCCCCAGTAATCTGATGTCCTGTTATCTGGCTTTGACTCCAGGCTACTTGGGCCAGGGATCTTATCCTGTGTCTAATGTACAACATGCAACTATGGTGCAAGTGCCTCTAGGAATGGAGTAGGTATTTGATAGTATAGACATTTGATATTTTTATGCAGTTTTGTTAAAAGTTCACTGTAATACCTCAACAGCTACACAAGCCAAGACAGCCAGAACTGTAGGCTGTCCTGTTCAGCTTAGTGAGAAGAGAGTTAACCAACTGCATAGTAGAGACTTATGGTGACCACCTGCACCATCATTCAGGTTTTCCATTATGAACGATTTTCCAGGGAATTTCTAAGTTGGTTGTAAGAATTTGCAATACAGAGTCTCAGCCTAGCAAGTCTTTTTTTTTAATTTTTAAATTTACAGCATTTTAGTTCTACAAATGTAAAAAAACTTTACAATGCTTTTTGCACTTATAATGATCAAAAACAACTTTGATTTAATAAAAATTTGGTAAGGAGTTAGTATGGCCCAATTGCTTAATAATGTGAACAAAATAAGGTTTAATATGGCCGAGACATTTAACTTTGAATAAACAGCATGTGCAGTAACTGCTTTTCAGAAGAACATTTACTTCACATACTGCATGTAGATATTTAGGAAGAGCTGCTACAGGTTACCAGTTAAATATACATTTACGGTAATTCACATCCAAATGTTACATTGTTGTGTGTCAGTCTATGGTGCCAATTCTTGCTGCTAGAGGGAAGGTTTTAGGTGTTTAAGTAGTACCCCCAAACAATTACTCTGTGCAAAGCTAAGATTATGACACAAATTACAAGCAAGCAAGAAAACTTAAAAGTAGAGATCTAAGTATTGATATCATTTCAACCTGCTATGCCATGTTGCTTTACAAAATCATAACATGATTTTGTAAGACTCCCATTAATGTATTTAAGCTAGACATTGTGGCACCAAAGACAGAATGTACCCATATTACTTTTGAATTTCCTTCACCTAGCCAGTTTGTCAACCTCCACATTACTAAAAAGTAGTTATTTATAGGTTATTGATTAACCGTTGTACAGTTACTTCATAGTTTTACATTACAGCCCGTACTATATCACAAGCATTACAAATCCTATCAAAAAGGAGCCCCAGTAATGGCATTCAAGAATAAATTAACCAAAATTTTTTTAGTATTACCATTTATTTGAGACAAACACTACGTTTTACTTACATTCCATGGGGAGAAAAAATTCCAGCGTAAACAATGAACTGAAGCAGTACTTAACTTGCAAGGCTATCGTGCTTTACCTGGACCATATGCAAAAAACTTATTGCACACAGAATTGTGCGCAATAACACAACATCAAAAGCAACACAGTTTATATATAAACATAGGTAATTTTTTTCAGCCCTACATGGAGATGTAATTAAACAGTATAAAGCACTCAAGGAAAATCAATCTGCAGTTTTATATGCACTACATTGAGATCATATCCTGTAATGTAGTGAGTTGTGTGCCACTATATATATATGTATGTATACACACACACACATATATACATACACAAAACACACAATCTTTAAAACATAGATCAGAGATTATTTAAACTCCTGTTGCATTCGAGTCCCCCCATCCCCCTCAAGAAAACTAGAAATTAACCAAAAATCAAACAAAGTTTAAAATTCCTAAAATGGTTAATTCATACAACCGTTGGAGAATTAAGTTAAGTCTGCCAAAGTCCTTGACTTTTTTTTTTTTTTTTTTTTTAAATTGAGGGCACACAATTTGTTTCCAATGAAACTTTGCTATTTCAATAAAAACAAAATAACCACATACATGGATATGATCTTCCCAAGTTAGTTCACAGATAACATCAGTCTCAGAAGACAAAGTTTCTAAACTGTGCTATTGTTCTAGATACAATTAAGAAACTTTTAAATGAAAAATTTATAGTGTCATTTCAATCAAAACAGTATAATGAAACTAAAAATTTATCACTTTGAAGAAAAAGCAACGGTTATGATTTAGATACTACAGTAGGTTGGAAAGACTGTAGCACTCTAAAACAGTTAGGTTACATTAATAGGAAGCATTTGATTTTCTCTGGTGCTTTCAGTTTGGGTCCAGTCAAAAGCCTTTTCAGGCAGTGCTGTCCAGTGTTTGTCCCAAAGTGTTTGAGTTAGCCGGTTTGAGGAGAGGGTCACTTTCCATTTCTTGTTTCACACATCTAGAAATGAGAAACACCATGTTACTCAGAGGATCCTCCTGTAATGCTATTTTCACTAACATTAACTGTCTCTACAGAGGATTTTATATTCACACAAAAAAATTCACGTGAACCAACAGGCTCCCATAATGTTTTTTCTAAATTGATAGAAAGTGTGCTGCCAGTGCCACAATTTAATTAGCTCAAACTTCTTGCAAAAGAACGTTACTTTGATCAGCAAAGGAAGTTCATTTACAGTTCCATAAAGGTGACAATTTACATGACAGTAAGCTGGCTAACCTGGATATTCTGTTTATGGTTACATATTCAGAAGACTTTCTGAAAAAAGGAACTACTAAACATTTGTTAAAGCAAGTGGGTAAGAGTAATTGATTCATGGCGCAAAAGACCAAAAAAGAGACAGATGATCTAGTTAGACTACCTGTATATATCATGAGCCATGACATTTCACCCAATTACCCTTGTATGAGGCCCAATAACTTTTCTTTGGCCTGTCATAAAAATGTCCAAGCTTAGTCATAAAACTTGCTCTCTCGCCCTTATCAAGATGATATAGTTTGATATTTTAACTTTCCTGGCCAAAAAAAACCAAAGACCGACCAACCAACCATACAACATCTTATTTGCCTGAGGTAAGACTGCCCTTAAAGGTCAAAGCTGCTTTTACTTTACTGCAAGGGAAAAATATTGGCCAGAATTAATTTCTTCCACTCACACAGACATTGGTCCATTTCCTTGTCGTGGCATCTCTGTACTTTGTTGGTCCAACTCAGACAGCAACTTTAAAATGTTCAGTGCAGCCTAAAGAAAAGAGACAACATTTAGTGTTTTTAATGTGTCATTTTCTTTTAGTTCATTTGGGGGAAAAACAGGACTAAAAGCCAACCTGAAACTGGGTATCAACGTAAAGCCAAGTCTAAGTTTTTTCCTCCAGTGTAGTTAGTAGTGAGGAAGGATGAAGGTTTCAACTTCTAAAAGCATCTTGTAGCACTATACAGTAGCGGGATGCTGTGGCTTTGGATTTCCTACTGCATTTGTTCTTAGGGGATGGGACAATGGATCCAACAGTGCCAAACATGACCACCACCACTGGCCTGCTACTCATGTCATTAAAGAGGTCATTACCAATTATTTATTTCTAACCATATTGACACTTGGCACAGATGGTTAAAATGAACAGAATTAGAAAATGCTTTGCGGGAAAAGTGAGCTACTAAGTTATATTTGGATGAAAATATGGATACAAATATAGGTACAGTGTGATTACTATTTAACAGACCATGCGTATTTTGTCACTATGTGACAAACAGGTCATCTTCTGGGCTGAACTGAAAAGGATTTTAAAGTAATTTGATTAGGATCAGACTTGGACTATTCTCTTTTTTTAAACAATTATTTTTTGGTTTAATATTAACCTTAAAGGTTAGTTATGTCATATGCATAAATTAAAGAAATATATGAACATGTGCAAGAGACGTGCAATTACTTCGTAAGGCTGGTCTCAAAGTTTCTTCCCCAAATTTACAGTTTTTCCTATAACATCTGTTTGTATGCCTAATCTTATATACATTCTTTGAACAAGATGGGTAAATATCTATGAATACTCCAAAGTGAGGACATAAGTCAGGTTAAAAAGAAATCTCTAGAAAAATTTAAAAGATTATAAAATCACTATATAGAGTCCAAGTATAAAGATAAATATAATTTAAATCACACCAAAAAAAATATTTTAAGAGTTAAAAAGCTGCCATGCTAACAGTCTGAGGCTGTCAGTTAGAATACAATTCACCACTGAACAGCCCAGGAATGACAAACTTTTTCAAAGTTGTAATGGACTAGATGCATGTTACCAACAATATAAGCACTTTTCAGATTGGTACAAAGATGAGGTCTCTCCCTCAAAGTTTACAGTCTAGGAGAGTCATCCTTTTGTAAGGAACCATTGTTCAAAACCATTGTTAACAAAGATCTCCTTTTAAAACAGAATAGATTTGAGATTGTCTTGTGCTATCTAATGGGAATGACATTGCTTCCATCTTGGTTTACTTCCTAGCAGGAAGTCTAGCCTGAAGAAATATTATAGAATCAGATATAAATGTATCTCAGTTCCCAATGAGAAAATATTGATAGGCATTTATGTTCTGAAAGTTCACTGTATACATTTTCTTTACTAAATGATCATGTAAGCTAACTAACCACAGCAAGATAAGAAAGCAAGTACATTTTATAGGCCAAAATGGTGAGCATGTATTTAGCATTTTAAATGTCAATTCTACACCTGAAGTACATCATCAGTATAGCATAAATCAATTTAAGTGCTTCTGAGGCTTGCAACATGTCAGACAAAAATTAACCAGACAATTACACAGCACAGATATTTGGCTGTGAAATGACAATCAATTGCACCCCTTGCTCAATGCAGACCAAAGAAGACAGTATATCAGTGATAGTCGTCATACCATATCATGGCAAGATTCTACATCCTTTCCAATTCCATGGCTGATCAGTGGTGGCTGAGAGGAACAGTTTATAAGAGATACAAACTCGTTCTTGTTATTTTTTGGAAAGTCTTTGTATTCCACCTGAGGAAAAAGAAAAATGCTTCAGTTATTCTCAATGAACTGTGAAAAGAGTAAATGTATTCCAGTCACTATGTAGTCTCAGCCCTCACCATGAAACCATGTTCACTCTAATTGAGCAATGATTCTTATAAAAACTAGTAAAACTATTTATTCTGAAACCTAACTTTGAACCTGTAATAGTTCTTGAACACGTATAAGAGCTCCTAGATGAAAGGTGCTGTATAAAAGTTACCACTGCTGTCTTTATTCCGACCATCGATACTTGCCATTTTAAATTCTTCATAATATAATTTATCCATGAAATTCTTTGTGTATTAATGCAATGCAGTAATTGAAATGTAAATTCCGATTAAAGAGAATATAGAAGATGAATAATTTGTAGCCTACAGCAAGTGTCAAAGTGCCCAGGGCTTTTTCAGAAACTTAAATTTGGATCGGCCAATATTGGCTGTATATTCTCACATTAAGGAAATACTGTACAAAATGGAACTTAATTCCATTTCTTAAAAATAGACTTCGTAGTAGCACACAGTTAAGGTAGAACATGCATCATAGTAGCACTCAATTAAGGTAGAAGATGCATCAAAGAAATGCATATTTCAAATACTAAAACTCTAAAATTCAAAAGGTTTTCCAGCTGAAGAGAAATATTAATAGGAAGCTGAGGGCAACTTAAGTACTCTCAAAATCAGAAGCAATTGGCAGAGTATTTTATTAAATAATGGTCTAATCTAATAGGGTAAACCCTATGTAATATTCTTCCAGATATACCTCAGATTGAACATTTACCTGGATTCCCTGAACACTGGAAAGATAGTCCAATTGTTCAGAGGGCCTAGTGAGTGGTCCATGGGGTACGTGGCCTGATGAGTTGTTATTCTTCAATATGGTCTCAGCAGTAGGAGATGTACCACCATATAACAGCTCTCTAGCAATCATGGCTGTTACTGTAGCCTTGGCAGGATTAGGGGCTGCCCTGTTGAACTCTTTGGTGTGGTGTCCTTGATTGGCTCCTACAGCTTGTGCAACCTCTGGGACCATGGGAAGAATTCCAGCAGGAAGCTGCTGATGGCTGAGATAAGGCATCCTAAACTCCTCATCTTTATTACCTGAAGAGACAGAGGTACACATTAAATAGATTCTAGCCATTTACAAAGGAGCCTTGTCAGCATGCATATAACAATTTATAAATCTCTAAACATCTACAAGTTTCTCTTGTGTTCCAAAAGTAGTCATACTTACTGGGCTTGATTCATCTTCACTGTTTAAGAAGGGTGCAACTGCACCCCAGGTAGTATTTGCAATGCTGTGTTGAATGAATTATTCAGTGCAATGGCTGTTCCTGCCAAAGGTGCCCCTTTATTCCTAAGTGCCCTGACCACAGCTTCTCCAGTGGGGCAATCTTGCATTGCTGCAGCTAGACTCCAGGTGGCCTTTGACATCAGGGTCTCTTACTTTACTACGTTATTTGAATCACAGTAGCAGCACAGGGAACTTCACAATGACCAGACTTCACTGTGCTAAGCACTGTACAGGCAGTAAAAAGAATCCTGGACCAAGACAGCTTACAGTCTAGGTTATGACAAGACACAGCAGGTTGAGGAGAACACATGAGGAGGAACACGAGGTTTGTAAGCAGGCGTGTCATACAATACGCAGAAGTCACAGCTCACCGCCTGCCTAACTGTTGTCAACCAATAGTTATTTGTAGGCACCACAGCAGAAGTTAGATTTAAGAAGAGATTTCAAAGAGGATAAGGTAGTGATCTTTTGCAGGAGTTCTGTTTCCCTAACCCCTGACAGAGGCCAATACGGAGAAGCATGGGAGAATGTGAGGAGGTGTATTTGAAGGGTAGGTATAGTGGCAGATCAAAGACAGGGGTCAGCATCCTGGTAGAATAGATAAATTAGGTAGGGCAGGACTACAGGACCAACACTAGAAATGGATGAGGGAAGGGGTGACAAAGTCAGAGCACAAGCCACGAAAATGATCTTGGAAGCAAATGAGGTTTAATAGCTGGAAGATGGGTGTAACTTGGGGCAGAATCAAGCCCCTCTATTAATAAACTTTAAGGACTAATTCACATAAATCCATGCTCATTCATCTGAGACCTCACTAGCGGAACCAGAACCATTTGCAATAAGGCAGCTCCTTAAAGAAAGCTCATCTGGTACTCCATACACACAGCAGGCTAAGTGCAGCAATCAAATCAAGAAACAAACATGTCTTGCAAACATACACCTATAATAAAATAAAGGGCCAAATTAATTTCAGTAATTTCACTTACTAGCTGAAGTTTCTTCAGTGCCTGGTTCAAAGAAGGTTACTTTTCTTCCATCACCTGGTTTCTTTACTGGCGTCTAAAAAAACCCAAACATCAATAACTTTTCCTTAAAGATTTCAAGATCTAAGTGATTCAATTGTCATAAAACTTTAGAAAAGGATTCCAGTTGCATACCCAGAACTTAATCTTTACATAACCATGCAAGAACAAAATAAATTAAGTGAATCATATACACACTAGGTAGGCAAGACTACATTTAGTCTATGAGTAAGTACCACTGAAAATCATTGTAGCTCAGAACTGGATACTCTGGGTTCGTACTCTTAAACTGAGTGGGCTAAAGTGAACCTAGGCTGAAGATAATAAAGCTTAGTCTGAATCTTTAAAGCTGACTGCACAGCCATAAGAGTTGCCGGAGATTACTATGCCTTCTCAAATGGAAATATTATGGTACTGTATCAATTGTAACTGGAAGGATGTGTTAAAAAGCTATCCATTAATTCATGGTTTCAAATTAAGCCAAGTTTTGACCCTGTCCATTTTATAAATTTTGGAAGAGTTCACCACTCCCACCCAAGACATCAAATGCCAAAGTTGTTTGTGTAGGGCCTATATGCAAACAGCTTACTGAAGTATAGCCAGTTAAATGAACATTAGTTATCACTAAGGCTACATTTATGTGTCAGAGGTCATGGAGACTGACTTCCAGAGGCCTCCGTGACATTTTCTGCTTCAGCCCCTGGGGTTGCGGGACTGGAGCTGGCAGCCAGCGGGGCCCCTGCAGGTTTCCAGCAACAGGTGACAGCCTCCTCAGGGTGCCCTCCTTGGGGTTCCAGCGACTAGGGACAGCCTTGGGGGGGGAGAGGGGGGCAGGGAGAGAACCTGCAGCTCCCAGCCACCACAGAGGTGGGGGAAACCATAGAGTCGCAGCGGCAAAAGTCAGACAGGTCACGGCTTCTGTGAATTTTTGTTTATTGCCTGTGACCTTTACTAAAAATAACCATGACAAAATTTTAACCTTAGTTATCACTGTTCCTAGAGCAGTAATGACATAGACAACACTGGAGTACAAAGGGAGAAAAATAATATCTCGTTAATTTCAAGCCTCATTGTGAAGTATGCTAAGTCAGTAGAAGTCAAACTTTTAAGGTATCAACCAAGGTAAAAACTGTTCAATTGTTTTAAGTACCCCACAGTATCCACTATTAAGCTACATAAAAATAATGTTATCATGAGGTCTGATATAAGCCACCTGAAGCCTAGGTCCTCAGACCAATGACTTTAAATATCTCAGGTTCTGACCCATTCTGTGAAGAGACGGTCCTCCGGCAACATTATGCTTGCATAAGTCAGGAGCAGATCTAGTACTGTCAAGATGTTATTATATGTGCCCCAACACTACTCTGCACCCAGTGGCTAGTGCATAGGGCCATGATTATACCCTTGTTCAGAAACTCACTGGGGCTTTGATACCAACAGGCAGTACTAATTGGCACTCCCTTTCACTCAATGCATTGTAGCTGGATCACTGCTGCCTCTTGTCAAGTGTGCTGCAGTGGGAAGTATGAACTTGGTATACTCTTGACCCCTGCCAGTCATCATTTCACTCAACGTTTGCTGAAATACCAAGTGGTAGTAAATTAAAAACGTGTTACCTTCTCTTCTGTCTTTAGTGCTGGCTTTGGGGGTTGAGGTTGGGGGACTTTGAAACCTAAAAGCTCCAGCATGTTTTCAGCCGCATTGCGTTTAGCCACTTTCTTGTTCGTACCCATTCCTTCAGCTGTGTGCATGCCAACTTTCACCTGGAAGAAACAGAAAATAAATCCTTATAAAAGTAAAACCAGTGTATGCTCATTAGTGGCCCATTTGTCTCAAATATGGTCTGAGTGATCAGAGAATCAGCTGAATTGATTTATTGTCGTAACCAAGTTTGCCTTTTGATATAATTGATCATGAGCTCCACAGCATAAAGCCGCATACAAATAGAATGATCGGCTGTATTTCATTATCTCACTTTGGCACTGGCTTAAATGCTCTGTCAAGCCAGGAAATTTATATTCAACAAGTCACCAAGTTAAAGTAATTGGTTCAGAATTATGCAGCTTTCTTGGTGCAATGCAAGTGCAGTAAGAATTGACATCCTTCTACACAGTGGTAGTTTTCTGCCTTGCTCAGCATAAAAGACAAAGGGCTGGAAAGCATTTAAGCACTTTAACTACCAAGGGATGGTAGTTAATCAACCACGAATCAGTAGAATACCTACTATCACAAATACTACCAAATTACTGGGATTTGAAATGCAAAGTGAGATTTTGGACCACAGCACTTTTAATGGGAGAAGGAAACTATTGAAAAAAGTCAAGGGATTCTCAGAGCTATATTTCAATGAAGCCCACATTTTAGATGTCTGAAGCACCTACTATCATATTTGGCAGCACTTTGTTATTCACATTAGTTTTATTTTTGCTAAAAAAGAAAATTAGAGCATGATGTAGGTATGAGAGAGTCTTCCAGCAATCTATCCAGCGTTTTGACAGGACTCAAGATAGGAGAGATTTGCTGTCTTGAGTCCTTATCCTGCTCCAGTGGAGTCAGAGGAAATATTTCCTAACGAGTTCAGTGGAATGAAGGGTGCAATCCTGCTAACTACATTTATCATTGTTGTAAAGTCTGGTAACCCTAAGCTTAAAAAAAAATAAAAATCAAAGCCAGGCAACCAGAGATCTGAAATCAATATACAAACCTGCATAACAAACTCCCTGCGCCTTGGAAGACCACGTTCTGTGATGAGCATGTACTCTGGCTCCTTCTCTTTTTTGGCCTGCTGTATCTGAGCAAGTCTGCTAATGGGATTCATTCCTTGGCCATATTCTGGGCTTGTTTGCAGCTAAGGTGGAAATAACGTTGAAGAAATAAGCTGACACTTGTGAATATTTGAGTACAGTAATCCCAAATGTAGTGTGCCAATTCATTCATTCAACTCTAGGCTTTAGCTTCTCTAAAAAACCACCAAAACCTGCTTTATGAAACACTACAAAGAGCAATACCAATAGCCAAATGGAAGTAGCCAACTTAGTTCTTCGATAACCTGCCACCAGAAAGTGTCACAAGTTCAGCTTATTTTGAATGTTAGGAGACTAGTGCTGAAAGTGCAGTCTCTGAGGGAGGTGGCATCACTAAAACTAATCGACAAACTGCAGTGTCCGTAGAAGCTTGAAAATAAGATAAAACTAGTAGTTTATAGGGTAAACATTCTTCCATGTGTTTTCTCATTGCTCTCAAAACTAACAATTCCTCGTTAGTGCAACACTGAGGCCAGATCTCCATTAACAGTGGATGCAGGTTAACTAACATCTCAATTGCAGCTTGGGACTGCTAGTTTAGGTGCAGCATTTGAAAAGGTGATTTATAATCAGCTTGGGAATATCCCTCACTCTATGACATTTTACAATAGTTAAATTTGGGTCAACCATAAAGTATTTTTTTACCTTCACTATTGATTTTGTTTTCTTTTTGATTCGTGGCTTCATTTTCTCAACCATAGGAAGGGGTGGCAGTTTTTTCAGTTCCTCTAGGACTGCTATTGCAGCATTTTTCTTTGAGATCTTCTTGCTCTTTCCTTCACCTTCACCCATAAATTCTCCAACGAACACCTTGGTTACAAAGCTCTTCATATGGGGAGGACCACTTTCCTTTGTCACCTGTTTCAGAGGGAAAAACTGAGTGAAAGCGTGATAAACACTTATTAAAAATGGTAGGGCACACTGGTTATAGCAAACTTCACTCACAAAAACTCTCAAATGCAGAACACTCACATGGAATAGCATTCCTGAAACAATCCAGGTAGTGGCTGTTTAAATGCATTATCACTAAGTATAATGGATATTACCCACCCATCCATAATTTGCTAAGGTATTTATATCTGAAAAAGTTTATGTACAGCAAGCTGTAAGTAGACTTTACATGCTACAGACATATTTAATTTACTGTTTTTAATCTTTCAACAGGAAACACGAGTGTTCCTTTTTTTGGTGTATATTTCCACCCAACTAACATCACCCCATTAAATGGCTCATATTATAATAATTTGATCAGTAAAAAGTAATTTTTAGGATCTAGAGTCTACTGTGATTTTAGTTCCAAGAAACAGAGCATACTGCAGAAATGTGAGGTACTGTTGCCTACAACTTACTAGGTCTTTGAACAAACACTCTCTATTTCCACTCACGTTTTAAAGACACCAAATGCCCATATATTAATTGACAGTAAAGAGCTCAAAAATAAATATAAATTTAAACTCAAGTGTGTGACAAGCAAAGGATTGAAAATGTAACAAATCTGTCATTAATCTAGTGTTTCACACAACAGATTAAAAGCAATTCAGTGATATGCAATTGTATTTTCTCTCATAAGAACTCAGGTGTTTGTGTGAAGAATCACTATGTCTTCTGCACAACACAGCAATATGATAAATTAAAGTTTTAATGCAGCAAGATGTTCCTCTGGCAGATATTCATTTAAGATAACAAATAGCTGCGAGAAAGATGGACAAGGAGGTAACCAAGACAGTGAGAAGCGGCAGGACAACTTATGCATATGAGGCCAAAGATTCTGCAGTTCTTGAAGCCAGGAGGGCAATTTTAAGTAACAGTAAACTCATGATTAGGGTAATATGGAACGGGAACCCCCACCTTGTTTGTTGTTCACATCAGTGCACAAATAAGCAAATGCTTCTGTAACCTGCCTTTAAAGGGAGACTTTAAACTCTTTCCCTTAACTCTGCTTTTATTGTCCTAACTATAGATGTGATTTTAAAAAAAGTTTAGTGCAAGACCGTTTCAGAATTCATTTTAAAAAAGCATGATATGGGGCCTATCCCACAACAGCACTGCTCACATGTGATGTAATTAGCATAGGGTGCCAATTCTGGGGTGGCAGAATTTGTTTTTTAAATTCTATTAAAGATTAATATAAATAATCATTAAGATAAAAGCATATTCAGAACTAACATGAAGTTTTAAAGGTCTGTTGTATTTGTCTAAAACAGAGCCACTTTCTGTAATTTTAGCTTAGTATCCTAACTCTAATATTCTAAAGAATAACTCTAGAGCTTGTAAAATAAACATACCTCAAAATTCACAGGCAAGTTCCTTTTAAGTGCAATCTCAAACACTTGACTTATTTCAGATTTATTGAGATTTTCATCATCTGGTTCTTTTCCATTAACCTAAAAGAAGCATAATCACTTAAATAAAGATCCCACTAATTGAATTGTTAGCAAACCAGTTTACGGAACTCATAAATCTTTAAGTTGTCTAAACCTTTACTGTCACTTTTGATGAGAATGTACAATACACCAGACATAGTATAGACACTTAAGCTTAAGAACCTTGTTTAATGAAAAATATGTTTTATGTAAAAGCCTGATAAGATTCACAAGTGTTCTCTGAAGGAAGGAAAAAAAAATACACCACAAAGGGCAATAAGCTTCAAAACTATTTTTGGAAGTGTTAAGAAACTCAAGTGTTAAATGACCTGGCTTCCAAATTGAAGTACACTTGTGAAATACTGTAGTCTCATAAGCTGATTTGACATTGTAAGACTATCAGATGAGAGAAAGGCAGGAGAAATTTGAATTATGTATGGGACTCTCATGAGTGATGGTTAATTAGTTTCTGGGGTAGTAACATGTTCTCCACATGCTTCTGTTTAATCATTTGCTCTGCAGATGTTTCTAACAAGAGAAATAAAAAATCACTACAACGCATCACTCGGAAAATGCCTAAAAATCAAATGACTGAGTCTAAGATTATGCACCTTCCACTAGGAGAGCAATGCTATCTTGAGCACATCACAAATTACTGTTTCAAAAGTTTCTATGGCCTTACTGCACTCGTGTTCCGCACAAGGTACAAAAGTGAATTTGATAGGCAGAATATCAATGACTAAGGAACTCTAGGACTTGAGCTGTCATGCACTGACGTGGAAGGGACCATGGTGGAGAGAAATAGTGTCAATTTACAAATCACTTCAGTCCATAACACCATATGGAAAATGGGTTAGTTTTTTTAAATTGGAAAATAAATATACTCTGAAGAGGCCTTGTCAGGTTAAAAATAGTTCTAATTAAAAAACAGTTTCCTTACTTGAGTTACTACCATCTTAGATTAAGACATTAAGCATTTAGAAATCTAGTTTACTACTCACCATTTATGGTCCTACCTCCCATCCCAAGTGAAATATGAGTAAACACTAAAATACTTACCATTTTCACTTGTTTTCAGTCAGTTTTACTTTCTCTCTCTCATTTACTAATACTTAGTGTTTGAGTTACAAACACTTCAGAAGGATGTGTAAATCTCAACATGCTTTTCATAATAAAAACATCCAATATTTTTGGTTCTCTCAATACTACGTACATCATGCTGGCTTCCAGTCTTCCAAGTCCAAACTACATACAGGCATGCGGGTATGTACTCTATGTTCGCAAAGCCTGGTCCACACAATGGCACAACTAGTAGAGAATTGAGAAACGTACTGTGTGCCATAGCATCTGACAGCTGTTTAGGCAGTATCAGTACTAGTGCAAGAAGGTTCATCTCTTGGAGTGCACACCCCAGGAAAAGATGTAGTTAAGACATTTGGCATTTCAGATCAACAGCAGTAGTCAAAAGGATTTTACATCAAGTTCTAACACTTTTCTGATTTCAGATTCACACATTGAGTCTACCATGGTGCGTGAGAACCGAAAGGAAAGGACATAGAATGACCATTTCAGGTCTTAACCCATGCCCCTACAATAGTGCAATGTGGTCCACTTCAAACCCCTTAAGAATGCCATTAAAAATTGGCTCGCGGGCCGTCTTTGGCACGTGTGCCATAGGTTGCCGACCCCTGTTCTAAGTCTTTTCAAAATTCTACAGTGTATATCCATACTCCTGGCAAAATTCCTACATCATGTTAAACTCATACTGAACCTATGTACTAGAGGTGTCTGAACTAAGCTGCAAGTTGCTTGTGAGAGAGATCTCTCGCCATAGGTTTGTACAGCACCAAGCACACTGTCAGTTAAATATTAGCAGTTTATCTGTTCCTGCTGCCTATCACCCATCAGGGATCAATCTACTGATGACAATGCTACAGGAATTTTGACAGCACAAAGCAATGAATATGACTTCATACAGGGAAACCCTGATTGTGTAGATGTAGTTCTATTTGTCCTATAGTGGTTCTATTAGTGTTAAGCCATTAAAATTAAGTCTTCCAAGAAGTGCAGTTTCTTTTTAAACTAGCAAAGAATATTTAAAACTGCATTTCAACTTTTAAGGCACCACAATTAACTTCAGACATTTTCAGGTTAATTCCTACCTCTGGTTTCTCAGGCAGGGGCTCATTTTGCAGAATTTTCAGTGCTTTAGCAGCTGCATCATGCTTAGCAGCCTGTCTTGTTCTTCCTTTCCCATGAAATTGCTGTCCTCCAATAGAGAGCTCAACTTGATAAAGTAAGGGTCCAACAGGAAATGGGTAAAAGTACCTAAAATTAGAAAGGCAAGTTTGCCTGATTAAAAATTGCTGGTAAGCTACAAAGTCAACATTTAGAGTTAAACATTATATATTAATGAGTCTCTCAGAAACTGAAGCTCAACAATAAACTCCTATAGTAGAGAGCCAATTTGAATACATTAACTGTTAACTCTGAACGACTTTAATGTAGGATTTATTACACTTGTAAAACTTACAAAATCTAAACTGTAAGACAAGGAAAAGTTAAACACATTTCTAATACTTTTGAAGCACAGAATGATAGCATAGTAAATTAAGTTTTTATAGACTTGACAAATTACTAAGCAAGGAACAATGGATTTTTATACTCAAGTATTTTAGACCAAAGTCAATACTTAAAGGCATACAGCCAACTTCAGAATAAAACATGTCTAAAAATGTTTTCCCTATTTTTCCTCAGACCTAACATTATAACTTAGAGGAAATTTTTTCAGTTTATTTAGTGAAACAATGATATGTTCTCAACTGCACAATTTCACTGTTTAGCTCCTTTTCCCCCACTCTGGATTTTTTCCCACACAGTAAAGAAAAAAATTTAAAGAAAATATGATAGTAAAAAACAAACTTGCAGAGGTACTTGGGGCAGGAGAATTCCTGAATAACATACTGGCTAAAGTTGAGTGTCCTTTTAAGGCACGTTTTATTTTCAGAGATATTATTTAAAAAGTCTCAGCAGCAATGCATGCACATTAAAGAAAGTAACTCAGAGTATGGGACTGATTACAAAACTGAAAAACTGTAGTACATACCGTGGAGGATAAGCACCACCTCTCATATTATAGTTGTAGGTAGATCTCATCCCTGTGTAAGGGTCAATAGGTTTGTACATAGGTTTCTTTCCCAGCTTCATGCAAAGAGCATTTAGCTCCACTGTGGGGGTTACACTATCTAGATAAATAGAAATATAGAATATAGCTGTCTAAGTGTCAAGGCAGAGTAAAATCAGGCAAACTCTCAAACCAGGACAGGTTGGGACTAGATTCTTGGTGCACACATCAAAATAATCAGTAGTGAATTTGTGAATATGAATATGAGTGAAAGCGTGTACAAAAAGTTTACCACATATATAAAATGGATCCCAGAGCAATCTAGTACTGCTATTGGACTGGCAAGTCTTGTTGCAATCAATTGAGCTTTTTAGGTTCTGATAAATTGTTAGGATACTTCCTTTATTTTTCCCCAAACAGAATGGGAAACCACAAAAAAAAGCAGGTTTCTTTCCCATGAGGTACCTTTTTATATTAACAAATAGCTGTATAATTTTACCTTTGGCATTTGACTGGAAAGAGATATTTGGAAATTATGAATAAGCTAAGGAGGGCCTTTAGAGTTCTCCATTTCCAAACAATGCAATTGGTTTATTTGGAAGGGACGTATAATGGCATTAAGAGCCACAACTGTTTGCCTTCAGGCGGGTCCGGCCAGGTTGAAGATTTGCTACATTATCTTGCAACTTTTATTGTCATTTAAGAAATAAATGGCTCTCTAATTTTGGACCCAATGAAACAAAGCGTTTGGGCCAAAACTAGAAGACAAAAGACAATTCCCTTATACTAACAGGAGGTTTTTCCAGATGCGTGGTCTCTATCTCTATTCCACTGTGCAAATGGAGCCAGAGAATTTTGAAAGCAGCATCCCTTCATCCGCACATACGCTCTTGTTCACCTTATGCCTCCAACCAAGGAGATAAAAAAAGTCAAGACAGTTATCCCCTCTCCAATTCATTCTCCATTGCAAACGAAAAGATGATCCAAAGCAGAGGAGGGAGGAGGTAGCAGAATACAAACAGGGACTACACATCAAAGAACCTCCAACTACTACAAGGTAATTTCTCTTCAAGTGCTGGTCCCCACATGTATTCCACTGTGGGCGATTGACATGCAAGGGGACAGTTAAAGGTGCAGATGGCAGAGCCAAACAAAAGAGCACTACTCCTAAGGATGCATCAGAGGAGTCCTGAACCAAAGCACAACGTCTCAGAAATGTGTGGCTAGAACTCCACGTAACTGCTTTGCAGGTATCAAGTAGAGGCACTTCCTGAAGTGATGCCACAGATGTCACTTGCGCTCTTGTGCAAATGAGCCCTTACCCCATGAAGAGAGGGAGAGAGAAATTAGACATCTGACAGAGCAAAATACAATCTCAGATCCATTGAGAGATTCTTTGAGAGGCTATAGCCTGACCCTGAACGTTTTCCACTATGGCGACAAACAGTCTGGGAGACTGATTGTTTTTGTCCCTTGCAGGCCAAGGCTCACCAAATGGGAATGGAGCCTCCTTTCCTCTAAGGATGCATCAAGTTTTGGAAAGAATACAAGTGAATTGACTGGCTCAGGTGAAACTCTGAAGCTACTCTGGGGATTAATTTAGGACATAAGGGTAATGAAACTTTGTCTCTATGGAATATAGCATAAGGAGCTCCACCATCAGTGCTCCAAGTTCACCAACCCTCTTGGGTCAGGTGATGGCTACCAGGAATGCAACCTTCATGGACAGAAGAGACATGGAAACAAGAAACTAATGGTTTGAGTAACGAAAGAACAAGTTTTAAATCTGATTAAAGTAGGCTTTTTTTTTGTTTGTTTGTTTTTAAACACACACTAATTATGCCTTTCCAAGGTTTGCTAGTCAGTGGATGCATGATGATCAAGTAACATGTGAAGGTGGATAGTATACACTAACTGCTACCAAGTGGACCCATAAGGAGTTAAGACACAAATCTGGTGTCTTTAAGGAAAGAATATAATCAAAGGTAAGAGGAACAGCTGCTGCTTCTGAGGGCAGACATTGTCAAGGTGCCCACACAGAAAAACACCTCCACTTGGCTAGATGACATTTTCTAGTGAACTCCTTTCTACTACTAGAAAAGATGTTCTGGAGAAGTACAGAGCATGATCATTCTACAGATGATGCCCATCCAAAAACTACACCAAGGTGAAGCGGACGGGGTTGGGATGCTTGCTCTTGCTGTTTCCTTGGGTCAAGAGATTGGAAAATGTCGTAATAATCAGTGCCCAAAATGAAATGCACAGGAGGCTCGTAAACCAAAACCATCTGGGCCAGTTGAGGGCAATGATGATAACTCATGCCCTGTCCTACCAAATCTCCTGTAAGACCAGAGGTAGGAGTGGTAGTGGAGGGAAGGCATAGTTCAGATGGTCTGACCTCAGAAGAAGCAGAGTGTCGCCCTGTGAGTGGCAACCTAAGCTTCTGGAGCAGTATATTTCATACTTCCTGTTCATTTGGTAGGCGGACAGGCCCCTAGTGGGGGTCCTGTAGAGAGCAAAAATATGGTTCACCACACAGTTGTGTGGCACCAATTTGTGGCCAACAGCAAAATGTCTGCTGAAAGAGTCCTCTAGCATGTTCTGATTTCCCAGGGGGTAGACTGCCCACAGGGCGATAGGACTGCTGATGCACCAGTTCCACAAACTAACCAGTTCTGCATGCTGGTGGACAGGATTTTGCTCCCCCCATTTGTTGATGCAAGACAGTCATGATGTTGTCCTACACTGAAGGCATGGTGATCTTGAATGAATGGGAGAAAGGCTTCGCAAGTCTTTCAAACTGCTCACAATTCCAGAACATTGATGTGCATCCTGGATGCTTGCAATGTCCAGGTGCTCTGTACTGTGGGTTGTCCATTTAAGCTCCTCAACTCAACAGGAAGGCATTTGTAAGGATCGCCCTTGTCTAATGGAGAGGCAAGAAAGGAAATACCCACACATACCTGAAGGGGATTCTTCCACCACAGCCGGGATGATATTTTGGTGGGAACAGTCACTATGGAACTAAGATTGGTGGTTTGCTGAGTACACGGTTTGTAGCCTGCAGGCAATGAAAGTAGAGTGTGGCAAACAGCATGATCTAAGCACATCAAGTCATGTGACCAAGGAAAGAGAAATCTTGACAAGTGCTCAAAGGGTTGCTTATGACCTGGTCTCTCAGATCATTTGTAATCTGAAACCTGTCCATCGGCAGGTAAGCCCTTGCCACAATCATGTTTAAGGATGCACTGATAAAGCCTAAAGTTTGCACTGGGGTGATGGACTTTTCAAAGTTTACACTGAGTCCCAATAAGGAGAGGAGATGCAGCATTGCCAAAGTCGATGCACAGGCTTCTTGGCATATAGGTTTTGTGTCTGATATAGGCTGCTACTATAGATAATACCTTGATAAAGACCCTGGGGGCAGAAGCAATGACAAAAGGGAGTACTTCATATAGAAAGTGGTTGCAGTCCACCGTGAATCTGAGAAAACGTTTGAGCAGGGTAGGTGTCTATGTGAAAACAGGCATCCTTCACATCAAGAGCTGCAAGCCACATTCTCTTTTCCAGGGATGGGATTATAGATGCCAATGTGACCATGCGATTCTTGAGTCTGCAAATAAAAAACTGTTGAGATGGCGAAGATTGAGAATGGGTCTCCAATCACTCTTCTTTTTGGGTACTAGGAAGTATGTCCAGTAAAAACATGGTACTGAAGAGGAACCTGCTCTATCACTCTTCACTCTAAGATGAATTCTACTTCTTGTTTGAGAATCTTCTCATGACAGAGGCTTCTGAAAAGAGGTAGGGAATGGGGTGCACAGGGTAGACACAAACTATCGTACAGCCAGAATGGACAACGTTCAGCACCCATTTGTTCATTATTGCACTCCAGGTGTGGAAAAAGAGACAACCCCCAAAGAGTATGTGGGGATTAACAGGTGTTGGATTTAATGGTTTACAGCTCTTGAGCGCCCATCAAAAACAACACTCAAAGGGATAGGATTGGGAGGAAGAACCTGCTGAGGAAGGTGTGGGGAAGTACGGCTTTTGAACCCGCTGCCTCTTATGGGATGGCTCATAAGGTCACAGGTGTCAGAGTTGTTGAGCCATCAGTCTAGACTTGTATGACTGCCTACAAAATTTTCGTTTTGGGACAGGAGTATATATTCCCAGGGAGCAGAGGGTGGCCCTGGAATCCTTCTAATCTATCTTCCGGTCCAATACATGAGTCTCAACATAGGGAAGGTCCCCAACGGTGTTCTAAACCTCCCTGGGAAACCCCAAAGCATGAAGCTACAATTCCCTGTATATTAAAATGGCAGTAGCCATTGTCCTTGAACATGCATCAGCTGCATCTATCGCTGATTGAGGAGCAGTCCTGTCAACCATTTTGTCTTCTTTTGCAAGAGCCTGGAAATGAGTTCTGTCCTGCTGCAGTAGCTTGTCAGCAAAGTTGGCAATTTTTAACCAATTCAGGAAATCGTGCTTAGTAGCGGGCTATCTTGAACAGAAACCTAGAAGAAGAAAATACCTTCCCCCTCCCAAAAAGTTGAGATGCTTACCCTTCCTATCAGTTGGGGTAGTTCAAGGGAGTTGCTCTCTAGATCTTTGTGGTGACCTGGACCACTGAATAGTTTGGGGCAGGATGAGAACACACATTCTGCCCCTTTGGCTGGGACACAGTAACAGTTCTCTGCCCTCTTAGGAGTAGGCTCACAAGGGCAAGACTGCTCTAGCTGGCTCTAGGATGGCTTCATTAACAGGAAGAGCTATTCAACTGGAATCTGAAGACTGCAGGATGTCCAGAAGTTTATGCAGCTCCCCTGCATTTTTGAGGAGTTCTTGCAACAGCTTATGCTCATAGAGGAGAGGAGAGGAAAGGATGAAGACAGAGCTACAGCCTCATCTGGGGACAAAGATACAACCTTATTGATTCCGGAAGAACTGGTGAATCAGGCATGTACTACTCCTCTTCAATTGGATCTGGAGGCAACTCCGGTTGCCCTCTCAGAGGGGAGGGATGAGACGATTCCTTAGCAGAAGGGACCAACTCTGCTGCCGCCACTACGGCTAATAGGATAGACTGAATGAGGGTTGTGGAGGTCCCCATGGCATAGGCTAACAGTGGCTCAAAGGCAGGTGATGAGGTGCAGGCTGATCCCAAGCTGGTCTAGGCCTCCTGTCTGGGAAGATGTCTTGGAGGATGAAATAGCACTTCATCATGCAGTTCAGAATCTCCCGAGGAATAGAAAGCCAATTCCAGATCCAATGGCAGTATCCATGGTACTGCTGGAGGGAAGTCATAACCCAAACATGGAATGGGAGACAGACTCCTCCCAAAAATTGGCTCATGAATGGAATTAGGATCTTTCTTGAGAAAGAGGAACTTGATGGAGCAGGAGACATCAGATCTGGGAGAGCAAAGACACCCTCAGGAGGCGAGCAGGACATGGCTTTTCCTGGAGTGAGGTGTCCTGTCCACCCACACCAACAGAGCTGCAGTAGGGACAGTTTGTGCCACAGCCATGGAAGACAAATTTGGTACCATGGCTAGCCAAAGGTCTCAGTGATCACTCTTCATCAGTGCCAGCACACCCCAGGTTTGTGCTGGGCGATATTGGAGGCACCATTGCTGCCAAATCACAATCTAGTGCCAATGGAGCCTTGGACTTGTGGACTTTCTGGTCATGCCCCTGAGACTTAGGACATCCTAACTTCTCTTGGACTGATCTTAGATATTTTCTCGGTTTAGGCAGAATCCTACTTCGCCTCCAAATCCACTTAGGATTTGCTCTCATGCTTTTAAGAATGCTCCCTGCTCTCCTGATCGGACCCTGATGATGGAGCTGTAGGGGTAGACTCCCTGGCTCCTGAGCTAGACCTTGTGGCAGAAGGCATGTTCTTTGCTCAACTGGGACTATGTCTGGTGGGTTTGCTAGCCTGGGTCCAATTGCGGTCTCGGGGCCCTCTCCATGGAGGTGCTTCTTAACACAAAATTGACGCCCTTCCTGGGTACAACTGGGAAATGAATGGCAGATACTACACCTTGCTGCGAGGGTTTCCCCGAGGCAGTACAAGCAGCCTTGGTGGTCATCGCTGACCAAGAAGGAGTGGGGGCAGGAAGCACAAATTTTGAAGCCAGAGTCCTGCACATAGTCCAGTATGCAAAACAGGACATGGGGGTTGGGAGGGTTCCCCATGTCAGGAAGGCTTACTAAAAAATGCTATAAAACTTTAAACTCTGTAACTTCAAAAACGATTTACAGATCCATATTCACAGATTAAGGCTAAACCAAAGCTTTGGACACTGGAGGTTCTGACCTGGACTGTACGAGGTTAGAAGGAACTGTAGAGGCAGGGTCCACTGCACCCTTTATCTCTTCAGTCAAAGGCATGGGAAGCATGTGTGGATGGACACTGCTTTCAAAATTCTCTGGCTTTGGGCACGTGTACCCACAGTGAAATACACAAACACTCAAGGAAGAATATTTATTAGGTAGTGATAACGTGTTGGTTATATGAGCAGTTGCCCTATTTGCTTAGGCAGTAACAAATACAAAGAAAGAGCTGTGTGAAATTCATTTTCTTTATGGGCTAAATGACTCAACTTATTCATGAGTTTTATCATTTCATTATAGTTTGAAGAGCCCAGCGCAGATACAAAATTTATATCCATGGATATTTATATCCACTCGGCGGATATCTGCCGAGTGCTGTACCAGGAACCCGCAGCATGTCGGGCCATCGCTTGCAGGAGTCAGCGCCCAGCCCGGGCAGCTGCAGCGTGGCTGTACCATCTCAAGCCCTGGCCACTGAGGCAACCAGCAGGCTCATTGGAGCTGTCCCAGGTCATGCTGGCGTGTGCAAGTGCCTCGCATGTTCCCAGGCAGGAGTCCCTTCCATGCAGCGGTGTGCGTCTCCTGTCCGGGGGCATGCAAGGCACTTGTGCACACCAGCATGACCAGCGACAGCTGCTAGTGAGCCTGGTGCGCACCCCAGTGGGCAGGGCTGGGGGCGGAGGAGTCATGCCGGAAGAGCTGCCCGGGCTGGGTATTGGCTCCTGCGAGGGACGGTTCGACATGCTACTGTTGCCGCTGCAGTTCCTGATACAGCACTGCAGCTCCACTGATATCCGCTTTATATCCACAGATATAAATTTTGTATCCACGCAGGGCTCTAATTGTTTTATAGAGTGTTTTAAAAGAAGGGTTGAACATTTTTTCTCTTTTGTATTGTGGTTTTAAAATCTGTACTAATGTTGTTGATTAATTACCAAGATGTTATATTAATATATTAATCTGACTGGAAAGTCTTGGATACAGAATATATAGAAAATAAAGCTAAGTCAAGAGCATGCAGTAAAAGATAAGATTATTCAGCTTCACTTTACCAATTACAAAAAGTTCTTACTACAGAAGCTTACTGAAATCGGAACATTTTTATTTTCAACACACAGGTCCCAATTAAATGCTGATTGGCAATTTGAAACCTTTGAACTGAAATGCAAACTACAATAATTTTACATCCAGTACTACAAATTTTATGCATGTATTTTTATTATATTTGGAAGTCCTCATAAAATCCTTCAACATGTACCTGATAGAAAATGTAGTAGAAACAAAACTAAGTAAAAAACACTTTATGAAGCTGCAAAAATCAGGCTTTCAGGATTACCAGATATTTATTTGCCCAAGCAAAAAGTCTTATTACTTACCCTCACCATAATTAAATTATTACAGTAAAAAAATTCTATCCATGGGCACGTCAATCTTTACAAGGATACGCTAACTGAAGTGTTCAATGGCAATACACAAAACAGTAAACTTGAAACTGAAGTTTCTTTAAACTTACTACAATGCATATCTAGGTGTAGGGAACAAATTACACTTCAGAATAGTCTCTCGTGGTCAGAGGCATTTGAACAATTCCACATTGCATACAGGTGACCTTTAGATTAAGATGAAGATCTCACGTATTTTGACAGTTGCCACTGACTGTACAGAATGTCACTTCAAGATCACCAAGTAAGCACAATCTTAAGCAACTTATACATACCAAGTTCAGATGTGGGTATCCTATACACATTTTTAAAGAGCCTGTCCTGGCAAATACCTGGATTCTTTCCTTCACTACGAGACGGGCGAGCTGTAGGTTTAGGAAATTTTGTCCCTTCCAAAGCTTTGGCAGCTGCCGCATGTTGAGCTTTTTTAATACTAGTTCCTTCAGCTTCCCAGTGCTGGTCCCCAAGAGTCAGCTGCACTGTAAACACCTACAAACAAAGAAGTGCAAGTTCTTTATTATAGCCAACACCACCATTTCACATTATTTGTTAGGACCTCTTATGTGTTTAATATGCCTTCTGCTACAATCCGAAAGGTTTTTTATTACTAAGTACAACTTAAATAAAGCCTTGTCAACACAGTAGCTGAAGTTACGCTTTTGGTTTCCTGGGCTACTGAATGCAGGGACTAACAAAAACGGTTTTAACAGTACTAACCAAACAGCTCCCCACTGCAAGACATTTGGGGAGTCTGCATTGAAGGATGTGCACAGAGGATTGTTACTGCGAGAAATTTATTGTGTGATTTTAATGTTTATAATGTCAACATGATTCTCCTAAATCTTCTCAAAATGCAGACTGCTTATGTAGAATTACATTTTTATATTGGATAAGTCAGGGGTCCCCAAAGTGTGGTACATGTACCCCCAGGGGTACACGAGACATCTCTGGGGAATGCAGGAAAAATTGTGTAACGGTGGATTTTATTTATTGCATTTTCATAATAAGCTATTCAAACGAAACTTTACAACTCTGTGTGGGAATTTGTTATATAAAATATGGTAGTTAATTGACTTCAAGATGTACCAATAAGAACACAGAGTTGCTGACATACAGAGCCCTCACCCGCAATCACCATACAGTGTGAGTTCAGTTGCCCAGCAACTGCCTAGTCTAACTGAGCTCAGAACTTACTCAGGGTTCGGGGGGGGGGTTCGGTTGTATATGTGTCACAGTAACTGTATCTGTATGTAACTGAAATATGGACAGATGGCTAAAGATAGGTAGTGTTAGGAAGAACAAAGCATCAGTGAAACTTTGGGGTACACGGGCAGCTGGTAGATCTGGAAGGGGATATGCAGTAACAAAAAACGTTGGGAACCTCTGGCATATATCATTCACTTGTTACTTTAAACTTTCAATTTGGTTACATTTTTCAGAGGTCACAACAAAGATGTGTGAGGCACTAAGGAATAACAGTTCTTTGTTGTCATAGGTCAGTGGTTCCCAAAGCGTGGGGTATGCCCCCCGAGGGGGAACATGGAGGAATGTTTGGGGGGTGACACATGGTGCGGCCCAGGCCAGCCCCTGACTGGAGGAGGGGGAAGGAGCACCACCCAGTCCCGGCTCCAGCCTCAGCTCCCAGCTGCAGCCCCAGGTGGACAGGTTCCATTATGGGTAATGGGGGGCTGGGGGGAGAACAGAAAAGGTTTGGGGAATCACTGTCATAGGTGCATAGTTTTTCAGACCGATATGGTGATAAGTTATTTTACACAAGTGTAACGACTACAGAAACTTTGTAATACGTCACTAAGTAAAGTGGGGTAAGGACAGACCTAAATCTATAGCAGGTTAAGTAAGTTTAATTTTGATCAGAATAACAATGCAAATGAGAATATGCCGTGATTATTTTTCCAAATACTCATTTTTTAAAAATGTGACCCTTTCCTGCTCTGCACATGGAATCTTTGGCTTAAGACACTAGATAAAAATTAATGGAATTGTCTTTATCTTGGAGCAAAATCAACTTTAATATGTTTTAAAAAATAATCACACCTAAGCATATTCTCCTAGGGCAGTGGTTTTCAACCTATTTTCCTTTGCAGATTCCTAAAAAATTTCAAATGGAGATGCAGACCCCTTTGGAAATCAGACACAGTTTGCAGACCGCCTAGGGGGTCCATGGACCACAAGTTGAAAACAACTGTTCTAGTGTGCATATGACATTCATAATCACTACTACAGCATAGGCGTCTTGCCTGAAGCACCTTAAACAGATAAAAACATTCCACCAGATTTTCCCTGTAGGTCTTAGCCTCAGGATCCACGCAATGCAGACCTTTACTAAGGAAAAAATTTAATTTTCTAACTTCTTTTCTTACACTCCCTTTGCAACATCAGACACCTCCTGTATATTTTCTACAACCTTTTAAGGTAGGCATTTGAATGCTACTAGCACACACTCAAGAAACAAAGTATTTACTACAACCTGCCAAAATTTCACTAGAATATTATGGCACAGAAAGTACATAAATGGGTCCATGCGAGCACCACTAATTCCATAAGGCACTGAAGACTTTAATACTAAAGTAAATTTATTTCAAAAATGGATTAATGCCCTATGAGATTTCACTATATTGTGTATTTGCAGTTAAGTGAAAGTTACTAAAATCTTGCTCTCAACCTTCTAGAAAGCAGGGTTCTAGTAAATTGCACTTCACAGTCAGTTAGAACAGGGTACAGTAACTCCTCACTTAACCTACTCCTGGTTAAAAATGTTTCTGATCAATTAAAGAACATGCTTGTTTAAAGTTGTGCAATGCTACCTTATAATTTTGTTTGGCAGTTGCCTGCTTTGTCCACTGCTTGCAGGAAGAGCAGCCCGTTGGAGCTAGCTGATGGGGGCTTGGAACCAGGATGGGCCAGCAGCCCCCTATCAGCTCCCCACTCCCTTAAGTCCCCTGTGTGGCAGCTGCCCAGCAGGCTATCAATTGCTTGGCAGTTCAGCTGCCCCTCCTCCCACTGTGTGTGCTGCTCCTGCCCTCTACCTTGGAGCTGCCCCTGGGAAGTCTCCTGCTTGCTGTGCAGAAGGGGAGGGGAAAGAGGGGTGCTGTCAGGGTGTCCCCCACCCCTTCTCCTGTACCCCCCCTCCACAGAGCAGGGGGTGGGAGTGGGGCTCAGGACAGAGGGAGCTTGCTGGCAGCAGCTGCTGTCTCAACTTGCTGCTCTACTTACAAAGGCAGTGTACTTAGAGTGGGATCAGCCTACTTAAAGGGGCAATGTACTGTCTCTCTCTCTCTCTCACACACACACACACACACACACACATGGTTTTCACTAGTGTGTTCTCCTCTCTCTCATGCCACCTGTCTCTCTGTAGAGCACGTGGAGGCTAATGGAGGCTAGATGGTTAACCCTTGAGGGCTCAGCCGAGGCTCAGTTTTAGTGCTAAAGTGCTTCATATTCATAAGAAATTCCCCACCTTCTACTTCACCACTCAACCAAGCTTCACAATCACATCACAATCATACGGTCATCATTTGTTTTGTTAAGTATTATACTGAGTGTGAGTGTGTGTGTGTGTGTGTGTGTGTGTGACAGCAAAAATCCCTGAACTTAAAAAAACCCCTACATCATAACTTTTAATGGATTTTTTTTAATGATTTATGATTTATTTTACAGTGATCATTTAATTTAGCATACACAACGACATAAGGACTATCGTTACTGCAAATAAATGAAATGTGGATTGGAACTAAAAACGAGAAATGAGGCACTGGCGAACATCAAATTTAATCTGAACATCAAGTAATGCTTGGCATTATTTCAGACTGTTTAATGCTTGAGAATAGACTATTGAAAGCTGTCACAGCACTTCTAATGCACTGCATTACCTGTGATAAAGGTGAAGTGATCTGTAGAAAGCTAGCATTGGAAAATACTAAATCACAGAGAACTTACGCGCACAGCTTTTCATGCATTGCCTAGCTTTATTTGAGTCCCAGAGAGGCGAGGCCTCAGGGGCGAGGCCTCAGATTTAAACAGCTGGGGGGCACCAGCTGTGGCTGTCCCAGGCAGAGGGCAGCTGGGGCTCCTCCTGGCTGTGTGGCTGAGGCTGAGCTAAAGGGCCGAGGCTCTGAGGCCCGGCCGAGGCTCCAGCCACTGTGTGGCTGCCCTGTCTTCGGCCGCCACCCTGCGGGCGGGATTTGGGTGGTGCTTCTGGGCTCACCCAGGCGGGAAGCCTGAGTGGCCTCTTTAAGTATCGCCGAGCGCCGCGGGCAGCTCGGCAATATTTTGTTCAAACCTCCTGCAGCGGAGCTCTCACAGCGGAGCCTTTCCTGGCCTCGCCCGCCCCCGTCCGCTGCAGGGGCTGGAGGGGGGATTTAAAGAGTTCGACCATACTATGTTTTTGGTTTTCGCACAACATGGCGACGGAACCCCCGCCTAAGATGCGACAGACCTGTATTGACACTTTGCAGAATGCAGCAAAAATTCTAGGGACCCCATGAGTCTCTCCAATTCTAATTTTCTGGAAAGCTTTGCAAAGATTCAGTTCAGACAATTCTCTGAGATTAAACTGTTGCAGCAGGAGTAGCACAATCTGGTCAATGAAAATGTGCAGTTATATGCAAGGGGAAAGGGACTGTTTTTACTTCTAAAATTTTAAGTAGCCAACTTAGTAGTCCCAGAAGTTATTTTCCTATTAACTTACTATTCCCATACCAAACAAATGTACCTGAGTTCTCATTAAGGACTACTTTTCCAAAGGGGGCGGGGGGGGGGGGGGGGGTGAGGGACGACAATACATTTCAGCCATCTTTACTGCATCTAGGTATAGTTTTTTGCAGAATGGAATTTAGCTCAAACTTTAAAATAAAATCACTGTCAAGCAGGGAAAGCATTGCAAATTTTAGCACAAAAAACATATTTGTAACAATTCAAAGTTGGGTATTATAATAGAAACTGATTGCTAATACATTCTCCATTAAACACTGTATGTTAAGGCCATGACCACAATGCAGACAACGGAAAAAAGTAAGTAGTGTACAGTTAAGGGTAAATCTCAAACAATATGTTATGCATCTCCTGCAACAACTACCACAAGCAGCTTTAAAAACAATTCATTAGCATTGGACAAGTTTTAACCCCTGGGATAACATCCCCAGCTCAACCGTAATATGCTTCATACATACCCAATCGGGCTGTACTAAAAAAGCTAGACTGCAACTGGAAACCACTTAAGGCATTAAATTGTTTTCAGTGTCCCATTAAACTACCCATAACTCTACTACTGTAGATTATTTTGGACAAGAGCTAGACATTTTACCTTTCCACTCACAAAGTTACTTGTCAATATAAATGCATACGTGATATGAGCAATATTTACCTTAGAGTGAGCTGGACCTTGCTCGCTCAAAAGCTTATACTCAGGCTGAATCTTGTTGAAACGGGCTAACTCATTCACAAGACACATTGGGGTTTTCTCTTTGGGGTTTGCCATGTTAGAAGGAGCTGAATGATAAGGCAAAAATCACAGATTATTAGATCATAATTAAGACAACTAATATTCCAAAATTTAAAAAGTTACCAAAGATTCAACAATTAATTTTCTGTATCTTTATGGAAGTACTGATAGCAACTTGCAATCCACGCTGGTTCAGGGGGAACATGCTACTTTACCGTCAGAGTTATTTTCTGAGATAGAGACCTCTAACCATGTCTCAAACCAGTGAATCTGTGGATGTGGAGATCTCTAACCACTGTGTGTAGAATGGAAAGTATTTAAATTCAAGATCCCAGAGCAAATGCCATAATTGTGGCAGAAACTAAGAGGAAGGATCAAATGGCAATTTGCTTTCAGACATCTACCCAGGTACATGTCGATGTAGTTTAAAGTTTAGGAGGCTGAGGCCTCAAGTCTGACCTACGCAATATACATTAGATGTTCTCTAACTGTGCATCATCACGTTCATTTGTTTGAAAGGTCAGTTCTTATTTATGGGCTTTTCTGTTTCTGCCCTTGGAAATCTATTTTCCTATGTTACTCTGGTCTGTATTCATTCATTTTTCCTCCACACAAACTCTACATTAATTTTAACCTACATATACTATGCATTTAAACCAAATCAGGATAATTTCTCTAGCATTTAATTTAGTTCCCTAGCCATATCACCCTTTCTACTTCAGGTCTGTTCCCACTTTCTCAGGAAAACCCTTGTTAAGTATCTCCCCTTTTTGAAAAAGTCTGATCATTATGCTATTCATTATCCAAGTGCAATGTACTCCATTTACGAAGAAGGAAAAAAAAACCAAATGCACAATTACAAAACGGGGAATAACTGGGTAGGGAGTAGCACTACTGAAAAGGATCAGGGAGTTATAGGGGATCACAAATTGAATGATTTATACTACAATGCAGTTGCAAAAAAGACTAATATTTTGGGGTGTATTAATAGAAGTGTTGTTTGTAAGACACAGGAAGTAACTGTCCCACTCTACTCAGCACTGGTAGGGCCTCTGCCAGAAGTTTGTGTCCAATTCTGGGTGCCACATTTTAGGAAGAATGTGGACAAAGGTTTAGAAAACCTGACTTATGAGGAAAGGTTCAAAAACTGGGTATTCTTAGTCTTGAGAAAGGAAGACTAAGGTGGGGACCTGAGAACAGTCTTTAAACATGTTAAGGGCATGTATAAAGAGGATGGTGATCAATAGTTTTCCATGTCTACTGAAAGTAGACAAGAAGTAATGGGCTTAATCTGCAGCAAGGGAGATAAAAGTTAGATATTTGGGGGGGGAGAAACCTTTCTAAACATAAGGATAGTTAAACACTGGAATAGTCTTCCAAGGGGGAGTGTAGAATTCTCATTAATCTGTTCTTAAAGACCTCCAGTAAACAAACACCTATCAGGGATGGTCTAAGGTCCAGGCCTTTGCTCACACACCAATCCTCCTGCTGTTATATGTGAATTGAAGACATGCTGTCAGTTTAAAATGTGCTTAAAGTGAAAAAAACTGTTGTAAAGAACACTGATTAAAATGTTGCTGTCAATCCCTTCAACAAAATCATCTAGCTATTATAATTTTAAATAGATATTTTTAATTCATTCTCTCAAAACTTTTGAAAGCTATTTTTAGATCTGTTTAAAACAATTTCACTTAAAACTATGATCTTAAAACAGGGATAAAACATGGAAGCCAACTCAGGTGGCAAATACAGTTTTCAGAGTAATGTTTGTAAAACAGTTCCTATGTCTGCAACCTGCTGTATCAGACCACAGAACAAGGCTGAGAAATACAGACATCCATTAACATGCTTACCTGCAGCTGCACTGGTGGATGTAACAGATGCAGAAGGTAAAGCAGAGTTTTGAAGAGGTCTACCTGCATTTTCAGACGGCAGAGAACTAGCGGTAGAAGGAATACTCAAAGGCTGCGAAAGAGATTGGTTCTTATTCAATATTTGGCTCCCTGAGAGAGCAGCAGATGGATTCTGAATTTGAACTTGAGACATGTTCACTTGCAACCAAAGCGAATTACTGCAGGTAGACAGCTTTGAATGCAGGTTAATTCAGTGTGATGGAGCCTAATGGTCTACCTAAAAGTTGTAAGGAAGAAAAAAATAAAGATTATACCAAATATTTAAGTTCCAATAATTCACAAACATGATTGTAACATCAGTATGTATAAGAAGTTTATAACTTGAAAGTATCTATTAGATTTATTTCTCTATTATTAAAAAGGAGTCCAAACATTCTTCAAGCACCCCACTGTTTCCATTTTGTACATAAAAACTCTCCTGCATCCCAACAATTTTAACAAAATATTTCAAAGTGCATAAGCTTCACATTGGTTTAGTTTACAAAACAGAAAAGGACAGTAGTTGCATTTATTCTTGCTCATTTAAAATTACCTAACCGCGCATCTCTTTTCTACATCATTGTTGAATCCACTTTCAAAGCAAATCCAGTTACACGAGTTGTTGCTAGTATACAAAACAGAACTTTCAAAATTATATTACATTTCAGATTTCTTGCTACATCTCTACCCAGATATAACGCTGTCCTCGGGAGCCAAAAAAAATCTTACTGCATTATAGGTGAAACCGCATTATATCAAACTTGCTTTGATCCGCCAGAGTGCGCCGCCTCCCTGAGTGCTGCTTTACCGCGTTATATCGGGTCACATTATATCGGGGTAGAGGTGTATTTGGAATTAGTCTATTCTCAAAAAGATAAGCAATAATGTGGTCTTTTAAAAAGAACAGTAGCTCAAAGCAAGTACATGCCATCACAACCATATACACCTCTACCGTGATATAACACGACCCGATATAACACAAATTCGGATATAACGCAGTAAAGCAGTGCTGATGTATTGTACACACACACTTCCCAGCTGTAGATTTCTATAAAACATAGCTTGCCAGCAAAGGTTTATGTCTGTATGACTTTAAGATGAAGAATACAAGTGAAACTGCTCATCCACAATCCACCAAGGTGCTATTACTAGCAATACAACTATCCACATGTTCTGCAGGCTTCAAATTCTGAGCCTGTGAAGAGACTTCCAAATGTAGGAAGGAAAGGGGGATGACTCAAAGGGTATGTCTACACTGCAAACCACTGGAGGTGGCATGTACTGTCTGAGTAGCTTTTCACTGTGACATATAGCAAGCTGCATTCGTGCTGCAGCATCCATGTAGCTAAACGTGTCAGTGAGACTCTGGTAGGGGGGAGGCAGCAGGGAAAGGTTTTGGCAGCAGGGAGCTGCCAGAGCCTTTCCCTGCATTGAGGAGGAAGTGGGACAGACATTACATGGCTAAGAAGAGCAGTAGTGAGAACTTGTATTCATGAATATACAAACACTGATTTTTTTTTTAAAAAAAGGATTGAGGAAAGAAACTTCTAGAAGGCAAAGCGATAATTTTGCAAACAAACTTCCATTACCAATCCAGTAGACAAAGTCATATATTTCAATATTCCTATTTGGTGGCATTTCTGATAAATGGATCTCAACTGGAGGTTTTTGGTCTACTAAACTCACTGATTTTGATGCAACAAAAAAGTTTAGGAATATGAAGAGGAGCATCTCCATTAAGTCCCCTTTAAATACTCTTGATTCTGATTCCATGCCTCAAAGGTAGTCATTTTTTCTTATCTACAATTGATCATGAATGAATTAGGTTTAGACAACTAGGGGTAACATCTTACTTAAGTATGCATCTTTCCTTATGTTAGTAAAATTTCCTCTTTTCAGATCTGAGTATCAAGATTTTTGTTTATTTTCTACTGAAGTGGGAACATTCAGTCTCACCTGAATGACTTAATATATTTTTCATATTTGTTAAGAATGGAACTTTGAAAACTATCATACTGTTGTTAAAAAGCTTGTGTGGAGTTTCTTTCTGGGATTAATAGTTAGCTTTCCTGTTATGATTTATGTACTCCCCATGTGTGTCTGAGGATTTTCTACAAGATTGCTTGTGTCTGATGCAAATTACTTGCTTGCATATTTTCACCTTGTTTTGTAGTAGTACACAGTTACATTTCTTTAATATTTGCAGATATATACATAGCGAAAGATTAAAAGGTTCCCATTTCCATTATTTTAAAAATGGAAATACTAGCAAGCATAACAGGGACCTTATGGCACTTTACAAATATTCAAAGCAGTTTAAATTCTTAATCTCTGAAAAAGCAACAAAGAATCCTGTGGCACCTTATAGACTAACAGACGTTCTGCAGCATGAGCTTTCGTGGGTGAATACCCACTTCTTCAGATGCAAGTGGTGGAAATTCCCAGGGGCAGGTTTATATATGCAAGCAAGAAGCAAGCTAGAGATAACGAGGTTAGTTCAATCAGAGAGGATGAGGCCCTGTTCTAGCAGTTGAGGTGTGAAAACCAAGGGAGGAGAAACTGGTTCTGTAATTGGCAAGCCATTCACAGTCTTTGTTTAATCCTGAGCTGATGGTGTCAAATTTGCAGATGAACTGGAGCTCAGCAGTTTCTCTTTGAAGTCTGGTCCTGAAGTTTTTTTGCTGCAGGATGGCCACCTTAAGATCTGCTATTGTGTGGCCAGGGAGGTTGAAGTGTTCTCCTACAGGTTTTTGTATATTGCCATTCCTAATATCTGATTTGTGTCCATTTATCCTTTTCCTTAGAGACTGTCCAGTTTGGCCGATGTACATAGCAGAGGGGCATTGCTGGCATATGATGGCATATATTACATTGGTGGACGTGCAGGTGAATGAACCGGTGATGGTGTGGCTGATCTGGTTAGGTCCTGTGATGGTGTTACTGGTGTAGATATGTGGGCAGAGTTGGCATCGAGGTTTGTTGCATGGGTTGGTTCCTGAGCTAGAGTTACTATGGTGCGGTGTGCAGTTACTGGTGAGAATATGCTTCAGGTTGGCAGGTTGTCTGTGGGCGAGGACTGGCCTGCCACCCAAGGCCTGTGAAAGTGTGGGATCATTCTCCAGGATGGGTTCCTGAGGAAACTACAATGCATTGGTGACCTTCCAGAAAACACCATCCTGGCCACCATGGATGTAGAGGCTCTCTACACCAACATCCCACACGCTGATGGAATACAAGCTGTCAGGAACAGTATCCCTGATGATGCCACAGCACAACTGGTTGCTGAGCTCTGTGCCTTTATCCTCAGACACAACTATTTCAAATTTGATGACAATATATATCTCCAGATCAGTGGCACCGCTATGGGCACCCGCATGGCCCCACAATATGCCAATATTTTTATGGCTGACCTGGAACAACGCTTCCTCAGCTCCCGTCCACTCACGCCCCTTCTCTTCCTACGCTACATTGATGACATCTTCATCATCCGGACCCATGGGAAAGAGACTCTGGAAAAATTCCACCACGATTTCAACAGCTTCCACCCCACCATCAACCTCAGCCTGGACCAATCTACACGGGAGGTCCACTTCCTAGACACTACGGTGCAAATAATTGATGGACACATTAACACCACCCTATACCGAAAACCTACCGACCGCTATGCCTACCTTCATGCCTCCAGCTTCCATCCCAGGCACACCACAAGATCCATTGTCTACAGCCAAGCACTGAGGTACAACCGCATCTGCTCTAACCCCACAGACAGAGACCAACACCTACAAAATCTCCACCAAGCATTCTCAAAACTACAGTACCCGCACGAGGAAATAAGGAGACAGATCAACAGAGCCAGACGTGTACCCAAAAGCCTCCTACTGCAAGACAAACCCAAGAAAGAAACCAACAGGACTCCACTGGCCATCACATACAGTCCCCAGCTAAAACCCCTCCAGCGCATCATCAGGGATCTACAACCCATCCTGGAGAATGATCCCACACTTTCACAGGCCTTGGGTGGCAGGCCAGTCCTCGCCCACAGACAACCTGCCAACCTGAAGCATATTCTCACCAGTAACTGCACACCACACCATAGTAACTCTAGCTCAGGAACCAACCCATGCAACAAACCTCGATGCCAACTCTGCCCACATATCTACACCAGTAACACCATCACAGGACCTAACCAGATCAGCCACACCATCACCGGTTCATTCACCTGCACGTCCACCAATGTAATATATGCCATCATATGCCAGCAATGCCCCTCTGCTATGTACATCGGCCAAACTGGACAGTCTCTAAGGAAAAGGATAAATGGACACAAATCAGATATTGGGAATGGCAATATACAAAAACCTGTAGGAGAACACTTCAACCTCCCTGGCCACACAATAGCAGATCTTAAGGTGGCCATCCTGCAGCAAAAAAACTTCAGGACCAGACTTCAAAGAGAAACTGCTGAGCTCCAGTTCATCTGCAAATTTGACACCATCAGCTCAGGATTAAACAAAGACTGTGAATGGCTTGCCAATTACAGAACCAGTTTCTCCTCCCTTGGTTTTCACACCTCAACTGCTAGAACAGGGCCTCATCCTCTCTGATTGAACTAACCTCGTTATCTCTAGCTTGCTTCTTGCTTGCATATATAAACCTGCCCCTGGGAATTTCCACCACTTGCATCTGAAGAAGTGGGTATTCACCCACGAAAGCTCATGCTGCAGAACGTCTGTTAGTCTATAAGGTGCCACAGGATTCTTTGTTGCTTTTACAGATCCAGACTAACACGGCTACCCCTCTGATACTTAATCTCTGAAGTGCACTTCTCCCCCATGTTCTGAGGGCTAAAAAAAGGATTTTCCTGCTAATTCAACCTCACTTTAAAAGTTGCCAGCATAAACTCTAAAATGCCATGAGTGATTCATTCTAAATGCTTTAAGCTCGCAGAAGAGAAAAAATTAGTTCAGACAAACTAGTTTTTCATATTTGCAGCAAATGGTCTTAAATATCTGAGAGCAAGCGCTGTATGCACCTATCAAACTTATAGAATTTTCACATTTGGTACACCATAACTGTAGTCAATAACTTGTCAGTGTTTATAAAGAAGGACCTGGAGGTGTAGAGAAGGCAAGATGCAGTAAATTTAGAAGGTGGCTCCAGAGTAATGACATTATAACCCTTACATCTAATTACGAAGAGTATATATCTGAAAGTCTTGACTTTAAATGAAAAAATAATTGGCAGAGTGAAACGAGATCCCAAGCTTAACACAACTAAAGAGTAACATCTTACAAATAGAAATTATTGAATCTTCTCTTTCTTTGGTCTGCCTGAAGTAATATCATGCCCCTTAAAACAACAATTTACACCACTTTTCTGAAAAGACAAAAGCAGAAACCAAGTTCTAAAGTGCAGTTCCTTCACTGAAAACTCTGCCCACAGCTCCCATATGTTTAAACCAGTGCACTATTTTTCAGTTGAACTTCACTACTGTGGTACCAAATAGGAAGAGGGAATCTCAGGTAGCTAAGCTGCAAAACAAACATTAAATTGCACTTTGAATCAAGCTAGCAGCAGTGCAGAAAATAGAAAAAAATTAATTCCTGTGGGAAACTGCTAACTAAGGCTATGTCTACACTAGAGATTTTTTCACATCCCGAGTGACATAAGTTATGCTGACAAAAGTGCTAGTGTAGACATCGCTTAAGCGAGCCGCCAAATTCATCTCTAGCAGTAGTTTCAAAAAGGTCTTCAAGGGTAAAGCAGAGTCCTGTAGCAGGTACTTCACTATCTAAAATGTAACTAAGCTCTGATTTTTTCCCCCCCTTTAATGATTTTTCTGCTTGGTTATTGTACTGCAAATACACTAGATGCTCAAAAAAGCAAACTGAAATGCTGGTGTTCCGAAGACCTTTCAGCTTGCATTGTCACAGTAACAAATACTGTTAGCACATAAATACTAATGAGGTACAATAGTTAATTTAATTAGGAAGTTACCAAAGCACACTCCATGCTTTCATCAAGGGCAGACTGCCTTCCATAATTCCCCTCATTGCTTGCTATTTAGTCTATTTTGCTCACTGGATGATGACTAGAGTTTAATTTTATAAGCCTATTTCTAAAGTTTTACGCTGCTCATTAAATATTTCATAGGTTTTCAAGTCAACACTAAGATCTACCAATGAGCATAATTTAAGATTTCAAAGAGACTGGCTAGCTAAATTCCACAACTATAAAAACTAACCTATTCAGATGTTTTGTATGTCCCCAAAATTACTGGCTTAAAAACACCATGCAATTAACTACTGCAAGAATGCACTACATGCTGTAACCCCAAAGATTATAGCAGCTACTAAAATGGAGTTTATTTTTAAGCAGATTATGAAACAATATTTTATAGAAATGATGGCATCTTTCAGTCTAAAGAACGTACATACCAGCACAAACACTGATTGCAACTTTTCTGGACAGATTCTCAGTCCTTGTAGCAAAAGAGAAAGTTTGACTTTTCTTTTTACAAATGTTAAAATATAGGTCACCAACACATTCCTCTCTGTAACAAATGTGGCTTGTTAGATGTTTGTGGATGCCAAATCTAAAATTTGGTGACACTATTTTTAGTTATACAAACTTAAGACTAGAAAAAATAATAAAATTAAATCACGTCAATACGTACATTGATCACACTTACACTGTCAAAGCAACCCAATGGCTCAGAGTTAAATTTTTCTAGAAATAGGAGATATTTAAACAAAAGCTGCTGAAATTTGTACCAACTTCCTGCCATGCATTCACAGCGCCATTCAATACCACCCAGATTTCTTTTTCTAGATGGTCATTCTTGAACAATTTCATAGGTTACTTGGTATAAGCCTCTGGGGGTAATAGCAACACAAGCCTGTTACTTCCTAAATGACTGCTTGGTTCAGAATATTGTTAATCACTGCCATGCTAAAAGTGCTGATCCATCTGGGTGCAACCAAGATAAAAACACAGCAGAATGCTACTTTAATTCTGTGTACATCATGATCTACTGGGATCAGTACTTCCCCAATCAATACACTTTTGATAGTCAGGGACATCCATTAGCAGCCATACTGCCTCAAATGTCAGCATGTACTTAACAGGATTAGCCAAAGCTTTCATTTGACTTATTATGTTTGAGTTCTCCCCATGTTTCATGGTTTAGCTTAGAATGTTATGGCTCTACTTCTCCAGACATTTATTCCTGTTTTCTTCTGCTCCTTTCATCCACAAGGTGCTCACTACCTAGATCTTCCAAAACCGCTCTAGTATTTTTTGCAGGGAAGCAAGTCTCTGAGTAGAATACTAGTTATTTTCTATATTTACTGTGGAGGACAAAGCGATGGAGTGTCACATACAATCATAGCTCAAACTAAGTTCTACGTGGATCAGTCTCCATCAAGAGTCAGACAACAATATTAAGCCTGAAAAAGCTTCCCTAGAGAGAACAATGCTTAAGACAGAGAATTCAGCCATTATCCTAAAATTCTAGAGAAACTCCAGCACATGACCTAGGACTTAAAGCAATAAGATTTTAGAAACTAATCCAAACATGAACAAATTTCCGCTGTTCACATTCCAGAACCAGACAACAAAATCACTGTAGACATGTTCATAGGGTCATAACTTGCTGCTTCTTTTCAGCCTACGAACCAACCGCTCAAGTTTTAGACAAAGGCCTGGCAGGGTTTAGGAAACAGCTGCTGAAAGTTTACCTCTTTGCTTGGAACAATGTTATGTAGTTTACCTCCCCTCGGTGCACCCCAACATCCACTCTCTCAACTTTCAAATAAATAACTCGAAGGAGTTCAGCCTTTGTTTATGCTCTGGGAATCTGAGATGAGATTTCCAGCCTCAGAAGAAACCAAGTAACAGCATTTAAATTAAATGGAACCACACAGCATTTTTCTGTGCCTCAATTTCCATATCTGTAAAATGGGGACAATACCAGACAATCTTCCTTTGTAAAGTGCTTTGAATCTACAGATGAAAAATGCTATATAGGTATTGAACGTTATTATGGAGACCCCCAGTACACAATGTTGTCAATTTAGCAGGCAAGAAAAATGCACCAAACAAAATCATGAGTGCTCTCTCCCATCACTGTTTCTAGGTGGCAGTAATGTCTGCCCAAATTGGAGATTTGAAAGAATCCATAATGAGCTAAAACTTCACTTAAATTATAAATTGCCAGCTTGTGGCAGTAGTCATCTCTTAACATTTACCCTATGCCAGTCAACTGCTTGAATACATGAACTCACTGTTTATTTCCATACCTCAAGATAAATTTGCTACTTTTTTAAAAAAACAAGATAAAACTGAATTGTGTTGCAGGTGAAATTTTTCTAATTAATCTAACCTTTTTATCTGTGTTACTATCAACTTACGCAATGTTTGTTTGTACACAGATATAACTTGTTTGATGCAATTGTTGTTTCCTAGTTTGCTCCTTCAAGCAGAGCCCATTTATATTTATAGTCCAATTGCATACCACTTTGCCAGATGCACAGACATTACCAATCTGGAAATATTTCAGCATCAACACTTATTCTCAGAGCAGGGAAAGTCTAGGGAAACTTGTATTCAATGATTAACCTTTCTTGTGAAGCAGATATTTAACTAATTCTATAGGGTTTTTTTTCAAGACATCTCTATTTATTTCATTTCTGGTATTGCAAACAATAAGAAATATAGGAATGGCCCACAGATGACTTCTATATAACATACATATACACACTTTGTAAAATCAAATTTGAGAAATATTTTGACAGAACTCCAAACAGTGCACAAAGCAAGGTGTCCATTTATTGGTGAAATTTAAACTACTCAGGTAGCCAAACTACTGTAACTGATTTGTACAAGGTGCTCATGAAGCTGTTGTGACTGACATTCCCCACAAAGCAAAAGCTTAATTATAGGCCATATTTTAGCATCTATAAAAAAAATATAGGCAATAACCTTTATTAAGGTGACGTGTCCAGTAACAGAAATTTAGACTGTTTTAGGTTGCCACATACAACAGAAAACTTGAGACTGAGGTTGATACTGACATTTTACAACTGAAGTAGAAAACTAAGAAAACACTCATGTATTAGGTGAAAAAAACCAGATAATTGCTTGCTAGCTGCATTCAAAAATTAATTAAAACACATTTTGAACTCCTATAGGACCTTTTGTTCGATGGCAAATACCTTACAAACTTTAGGCAACCCTTGTGAGATACAGGTAGCAAAACTGAAGCCTAAAGTCACAACAAACAGAGGCAGAGTACAGAAGTGAACACAGGTGGTTTTGCTCCCAATCCCAATCCTTTTCTCATTAAGACACTTTTAGATCAGAGAGTCATACTTCATAGCTTCTGTATGCCAACCTCATTGCACACACCAGGGGCTTCTTGTATCCTCCATTCCCCCACCCCTACAGTTCCAATTTGCCACTCTTACATCCCCACTTCCCCTTCAGTTCAGGGACATATGTAAATAACTAAGTGGTACTGTTTGTAGTTTATTAAATTAGTTTTCTTCTTTCTGCCTAGGAGATAAGGCAGAAAGAACATTTTAAACTCCATTGGAATGATGGGCAAAGTTTAGATGGGGAATGTTGTTATACTGGAAGGTGTTGGTAGTTTCCATTAACCAGTTCTTTGTTCTATAAACAGTTAGAGAGCTTATTAAAGTTGATGGGTGTGCTAACCAGATGCCAGGGACTGTATCCCACTCACCCACACACACAGTTTCCTCCTCCTGGTTTTCCAATTTTTACCAAAATCAATAGGATTCTGTCTATTGATACCTATAATATTCCCTGAAATTCTGGAATTGTCAGGAATGGTAGCCTAAAGTTATGTTACATCCAGAGAAATACTATCAAGTTGAGTTTACGGCCTCATTTCACTCAGCCAAAAATTGTCAGATTTCTGTAAGAAAAAGTTATGCAAGAAAGTAATTTTTTCAGGTAATTTCTTTTTTGGGTAATTTCTTTAATGCCAAAATTATTAGAGGTGTTTCAGATAAGTTAAAATATGCAGGGGGAAAAAGAGCTCTTTTCCACCGTGTAGCAGAATATTGCCAGTTAATAACCTCCTTGAATATTAGGTTAACAAAAGGTAGACACTATAAGTGATAAAAGTTATTGAATCATAGGTTTAATGTTTCCTGTACCTTTAGGTGATCCAGGGACAGTGAAGTTTTGGTTTTAGTTCCAAGGAGGGTATTTATGTTGGAGAAAGCCTAGGAAGAAAAAAAATGCAGTGTTAATAATTTGCTTTGTGAAGCTACCGACATATTTTAAGGTATTCTATAATTAACTGATCATTGCTAAAAATTATGATCAGGAGCAATGAAGAAACTTCTGAATATGACGGCAAAAAATTGTCCAAAGTGTAGCCGAGAGTGAAGACTGCTTGAAAATTTTGGAATTGGTTTTCAGAAAAATGATAACTCCACAATATTTTAAGTTTTTACCATGCAGAACTACAGCTTGATTTGACAACCCTCCTCTTCCTGCTCCCCTTCCCTAATCCCAACTAACCTCCCTTAGGGATGCCTACTGTATGGAGACTATATTGCCATAGCGATACTGGCACAACTGTGTAGTATAAATGCAGCCTACACTAATGGAAGAGGTTTTCCCATCGGTATACGAGGAACACCACCTCCATGAGCTACAGCAGCTACGCTGATGGAAGCATTCTTCCATCGACTTATCTGCGTCTAAGCTGGGGTTTAGGTCAGAATACCCATGTTGGTCAGGGGTGTGTTCCCTCCCCGTCCCTGACTGATACAGCTATGTCAAACTACTTTGAAATGTAGACCAAGCCTTAGACTTGGAGGAATGACTGGAATCATGGAGTCAATCAATCCTGCTCTTCGCCTGGCCATAAGGGTTGCTTAAGAATACGATGTACCGCCTCCACAGCAAGGCCTGTTCTTACTGCCATGTGATCTAACACTGGAGGACTAAGATCAGATAAGGGAACAGAATTTATGCCTCCTTCACAGAACCAATGCATTGCAATACACTACACAAAGAAACAGATATCTGATAGCCTTATTCAAAAATTATCTTTTGCAACCATCTTTAAACATTACAGTAACAGCTAGGCAGACAGTATTACCAGTTAAAGCGCTGGCTCTAGCATTGTGTTGCAGAATTTTCATAAAGTCTGATTCAATAGAAAAAGTTTAACAACTATGAATCAAACGCTGCAGCCCTTACTTACTACAAGGTGAGTTTTATATGACTATTGACTATCAAAGCCCAGGTCAAGCTCCTTAATATTTCTGATTAACTTCTTGTGCTAGATACTGATATTATGCAGTAGAAGTAGAAAAAGGAGAAAGCAGAGATACCGATTAGTAAAAGTTCCCTAAAGAATTAATGTCTTATATATTTTGTTAAAGGTTTAAAACTTAAGTAACATTAAAGCAATAACTTCAATGTTCAAACTTGGTCATGTCTCGTAACTAAAAATTATGTAGTTAAATGCCAGGGTTTGTTGTTTTTTTTTAAAGAAAGAAATGCTTTCAGTACTAAGATCAAGTCAATTTTAGACCAATCCTACTCAAAACATTTTTATTATTATTAAACAGACATTACACATAGCATGCCCCCAGTTTTGCCTCTGGGGTCTTGAAAATTAAAATTTGTTTCCTACTCAGTTATTTCCTACTATTTTATCAGAGAAGGCGGATGGTCTCTTGGCACTGCAATGATTTTTTGACATAAGCCAAGACTGAAAGTAAGTCCCAAAGTAGCATTTCAGTCCCTAGCATACAAGTCTTACAACTATCTTACTAGAGCCAAAACTTTAAAGAGAGGTTTAAGTTCCTCTCTCTAGGATTTTCACCTGGATAGTACAAAAAAAAGAGAGAAAAGTATCCCTCCGTTGCAGCAATACAGCCTCTGAGAATGTACTTTGCAGGATGATTGTAACCATTTTCAATAGCTGGATATTTCTTAAATGCTTGGACTTGTTGTCCTTTAATCCCCTTCTCACTGTTCTATGAGTGACCTTCCTCAAAATCCAAATGCTACCATCCCAGAACATTGTGTGAAGCAGTTCAAGGGTATACATCAAGTATTAAATTTAAAATGTTATGTAAAAAATAATCAACCACGTGAAGGTTTGACCTTCAGTCCATGCACCATGTGTAGTTTTTAGTATATTGTACTGTGTCTAATTGTAAAGAAGGTGGGACAGGGACAATTTCTTCTGTACTTATACCACAAAGCAGTATACAACAGAAGACTGAAAAAAGAAAAGATAAGAAAAGGGCTGTGCAATAAATTAGTAACTGACAAGGAATGCTCAATTTACACAAATAAAAATTGTACAAGACATACTAACATTTCTCACCACCTTTTTTAGATGAAAAAATCCAGTTTATTCTACACTTAGGATATTTTGTAAAAAAACTAATTAGAAAAATGTTAGATATAAATAATACAATATCTTACAGAGCCCATCACACTAAATTGAGTTGTTAGTCAGATTCCCCAGAGATATTTAAAAACTAAAGGAATTCTTCAATCACCATAAATATAAAAGCCAATATATTAACATCTGTCACCTGTGCAATGACAATCTTCAGAGTGACCTATCACAAGCCAGAAGAATAATTAGTAGGGCAAGTTTATGAAGTTTAACATCTAATTGATTGATACATATTTTTCAGAATGATTTTTAAACAAATAAGAGGTTATAGAAAGGTATTTGTGTCTATTTTTAGTTCTTAATTTCAAATGACTAACACAAAACCAACATGGCATCATGATGATAACATTATTAAATGTCCTCCGATTTCTGTTGTTTAAATATCCTCTCAATTATCATACTTGTCTAATAGTTGTAAATCAAATAGCTTGCAATTATAAAGAACATAAATCTACTAGAACAGGGGTGGGCAAACTTTTTGGCCCGAGGGCAGCATGGGATTGCAAAACTGTATGGAGAGCCAGGTAAGGAAGGCTGAGACACCCCAAACAGCCTGGCCTCCGCCCCCATCTGACTGCTCCCCTCAGAACTCCCGACCCATCCAACCCCCCTGACCCCATCCACACCCTCGCCCCTTGACAGGTCCCCCAGTGCTCCCACGCTTATTCCACCTCCCCTTTCCCTATCCTCTGACTGCCCCGCCCCCCCGAACCTCCACCCCAGCCAACCGCCCCCTGGCTCCCTGTCCTCTGACTGCTGCCTGGGACCCCCACCCGCCCTTATCCAACCTCCCCTCCCCCTTACCATGGGGATCAGAGCAGCATGTCTGGCAGCCATGCCGCCCGGCTCGAGCCAGCCACGCTGCCCCACAGGAGCACACAACCCTGCCACCCAGAGCGCTGCCTGTGCGGCAGCGTGGCTGCAGGGGAGGGGCCGGGGGCTAGCCTCCCCAGCCGGGAGCTCTAGGGCCACGCAGGATGGTCCCACGGGCCACATTGTTTGCCCACCTCTGTACTAGAAGCTAGCTGAAATGGGCATGTTTCTAGAAACCCATTTCTGAATGTGTGTGTCCTCTCTTTAAAGGAGGTAGCTACTTTTCTTCTAATTTTAAATATTGTATTGGTTTTCAGAAACTAAATGAGGGAGGAAAAATAGTAACTGATTAATAAGGCACAGTAAAGCAAACTATTTTATGTGCTACTGTACTGTACTTTAGCTAAAACTAAAGTCTAAAAAGTATGAGTTATTCTAAAGACAGAATAATTTCTTCTAATCAGCAACATATTCCTGTTCAGGGGTACAAAAGGGAAGACAGAAGCTTTTATAAAATGAAATATGCAGAACTTCAGTTCAAGATCAGGAATAGTGGTGATTTTGCCCATTCATACAAAAGACATATTGAACTTAGGTTTAAATAAATCTCTTATCTATCTTAGGCACTTACATGGCCCCTATTATAACAGTACCTACCTGCCTCACAATCTTTCACAATGTCCCTGTGAAATACAGTGTTATCTCATTTCATAGATGGGGAACAGAGAGGCTAAGTGACTTGCCCAAGGTCTCAGAGAAAGTCTGTGGTGCAGTAGGGTTTTGGTGACATCTGCAATTTTGAAGGAATGGTTTTCATATCACATTCTTTATAAATTATTAGTACTCTACACTCATCATATAAAAAACTGAAACTTGCAATCGGACACTTCTGAAACCTCAGTAGAAATAGTAGTGGTGATTAACCGAAGCCCCAAAATTGAGGCCTTGAAAAATTTACCTGACATCCCCATAACTAGAATACTATATCTACCAGCCTACCCCAATCAGTGAGAACAACCATCTCCCACAAAGGCACTGAGATGAGGAAGGGTGTGGGAATTCATACAAAGTGCTGTTCCTGAATCCTGCTCAGGGCTTCCATCCCTTATTAAATGAATACCTTAATGCCATGAAAAATTATACAAGTTTTGTCAATGTGTATGAAACTACACTTGGGTCTGTCAGAGATCTGTATAATATATTAGATGTGCCCAAGATGCAGAAGTGGGACGTTTCGGAATTTATTCAACATTCACTTGTCATTATTGCCCATTTTTAACTTGATGGCTGGTGGCTACCAAGAAAGATATTATTGTCTCCAATATCAGCCTCTGGCTAGTAAGGATAATACATATCAAACCCCTTCCCCTCCATCATCTCAAGTCCCCTGGCTGCACAGAAGGATCCATTACTTTACATCTCCTCCAGACTCCTCACTGCAGTGACCAGGGGCACTGTCATTCTATCCTTCACTCAGCTTCCTCTTCTGTTTTCTCCTTCTCTGTGAATAGTTACAGAATCCTGCCTGTTCATAACTTTTCCAAGCAGCAGTGACAAAGACATCATCAGTTTCACGAATGCTAGTGAGAATCCCATGGCAACAGTGAAACCGATTAAGTCTGCTGTCTGCAGACCCAGGAAGACAGAACTACACTACAAAATGTGAATTTTCCTCACTACCATAAAGACTACACACTTTTAAACACGGAAGGTTAAATACTGCAGGAACTGATGGCTTAGCTGCCTCTGCTCCTTTCCAGTCTTCCCATACACCAAATTATTATTGGAACTTCAAGTCCAAATTTCCACGAACTCTAATAGCTTTGTAGAGTTAGGTCATTTTACAAAATACTCCATGATAACCCAATATCAGGGTATGTCTACACTTCAGTAGCACAGCTCCAACTATGCTGCTGTAGCATAGACACTTACTACAGTAACAGTTGAGTTTTTCCTCACTGTAGAGGTGGTAGCTAGGTCGACGGAAGAATTCTTTTGTTGGCCTAGCTACATCTACAGTGAGGGGACTGACCTAACTGGGTCAAATTTTTTCACAGCCCTGAGCAATGTAGCTAGCTCGACCCAAGTTTTAAATGTAAACTAGACCTCAGTGACAATGGCTTGATAACCTACAGTATGAAGCAGCTCTGATGTGGCTGATTATTTAACTTTTATAATTACACCTCTAACTCAATATAACACTGTGCTCAGGGGCCAAAAAATCTTACTGCATTATAGGTGAAACCACGTTATATCGAACTTGCTTTGATCCACCAGAGTACGCAGCCACGCTCCCCCAGAGCGCTGCTTTACCGCGTTATATCCGAATTCGTGTTATATCGCATCATGTTATATTGGGGTAGCGGTGTAGTGTTAAAATAGCATAGTCAAATATTTGTTATTGAAAGGTTTAAATAGATGCCACAAAAAAAAGGCACTAGCCCCTCATACTCTATCAATTACAGGAAAAAATGAGTGATCAGAATGCAAAAACACTCTAGCTGAGCCAGGTCGTGCTCCTGGACAAACTTTCTATAAACCACAAACATATTCCTCTTACAAGACCTTGATTAGCCAAGGAATAACTCAAAGCTAATATTTGTGGTACTATAAGATGAGGCTCAAAATAATTCACATAGCGGATAATTTACATGGTGCTTCACAAATACAGTAAGACACTCCAGGAGAGAGGATGTGGATTAATGATTAAAAAAAAGAGAGAAGCAGGTGATGAAAAGCCTAAACAGGGATCTGAAGGAGAAGCAGGAGCAACACTGTGATTTAAAGACACAAAACCAAGAGCAGAGAGAGATGTCATTAAGGCAAAGAACTGAGATAACATGTACGCCTTTAAATGCTAACAGTTTCCACTATCACAAAAATATGTTAAATGAAACTTTATTTATTTTTCTATAACATTACATGGTTTGAAAATACACACTCAAGGCTAATGATTGTAGTTATCAAAAATACCACACAGATCTTCTCTATTGGTCCAGTCCACTAAAATAATCAAGACACATACATGCAGTGTAAATATCAACATCTTCATGTCTAAGAGAAGTTGTCAATGCAACTGTTGAGAGTACTGTTACAACAGGCAAAATGAACTCCCCTTTTTGGAATTATAAATGTGTAAAAATAGTCAAACCACTTTCAAAATTTCTAGATTTACCAATAGAGACTATGAGATGGGGCTCTAAAAATCCAGATACCTGTAGAGTAGAATTTATATTATTCAGTGACAGAGATACAGGCAGCCCATTTTTTCAATTTATCTCTGATCCTGTAGTTACATCAGCACAATTGCACAGATGTAGGTAAGCCTATGCATAGATTAACTTCTACACAGATTGGCTTGACAGATGCCCACACAAGAAAAATTTTAAAGATATGAAAGACTTTCAAGAAGTTGCCATTTATTTTAGTGTGGTTTATTTTATTTATTTACACATAGACACAGTACAGAGCTTTATTTTGTTAAAATGAAATTCTACAACCCAATGAGGATTTTGGACCGGAAAGTGTATGTATGTGTAAGGGGTGGGAGAAATCAACTATACAGGATATGTCTACACTAAAGTTTTTTAACTGATGGACAATTAACTCAAAATAGCTAACACCTTTGTAAAGGCTAGTCTGGACACTTCCCAAATGCTTGTGGTTTTTCTAAGCCAATTCCTAGAGTTTACCTTGACCAGCTAACACATGTTAAAACTACAACTTGTCTCAACTATGCTATGATATTAACATCACCATTTAACACATTTAAAATATAGCTTCCCCCACCCACCGAATATTGCTACAAGGTACTGTAGTTGCAAATGAGAATGATAAGAATTTTAAATACAACTCAGAAGACCACTGTGTATCTATTTTATAAACTTACTACCCAAGCAGTGGATAAAGGATTATATTGTTGGTCTGGCATTTTTATTTGTTTGTATCACTGTGATCTTAACCTACCCACTGACGACGTGCACCATGTTCTTCTGCCTCTTTAACAGGCAAAAACAAACGTAAGGCTGTCATCTGGGTATCAAGTTAAGCTATCGCCTATCGGGGCTCTAACACAATGGGGCAGCAGGTATGAACTAGACAAACGCACCTGTCCCACAGGCTCTAAAACGGGCAGCAGGGAAACAGCTCGCAAAGGAACCTGTTGCTGTTACATCTACCAAAAAAATGATATGACGGGAAAACGGGGGTGGCTGATACAGTAGCTGTCACCCGCCCTGGTGTTACAGGGGATGAGGGGGAAGGAGGGAACCTGGCGCTTCAGCTGCCACCTGCCTATGCGCCGGGGGGTCGGTGCCTCCGACGGGGCAGGGCCGGGGATGCTCCTCTCAGCCGCCTCCCTCGCGGACAGGGCGGCGATTCCCACTCGGCGCGGCCTGCTCCCCCTCAGAAGCCTCAGCCAGGGCCCGCTCTGTAACCTGAGCCGCCCCCCCCGCACACACACACACACACACAGCAGGCCGGGCCGCCTCCCCCCAGGGCCCGCCTGCCGCTGCCCGTGAGGGCAGGGCTCCGGCTCGTCCCCAGGGCGCGGGAGGCGAAGGGGCTGGCGGCGCTACTGCCTACCGAGCTCCGACTCCCATCCCCGCCGATCAGGGCCCGGCTGCCGGCCTCGCGCACCCCACAGATAGAGACAGCGGAGCCGCCGCTGCCCCGCTAGGCCCCGCCACCGCCGCCCCCCCCCCGTGGGGAATCCGGAGCCGCCCCCCTCTCACCTGGCTGCCTGGGCTGCGGCTCCCGGGCCGGCTGGTGCTGCGGGCGGGCAGGCGGGCGTCTCAGTCCATTGGCCGGGTCCCGAGGCGGGGAGGGGGTCTGGGAAGGGGGGGCGAATCGCAGTGGCGGAGGGAGGCGGCGGACACAGGGCAAACACTAAAGAGAATGAACGCCGGGGGCAGGTCCGGCCGGGGAGGAAGTGACGGCACCGCGCCTGAGTAACGAGAGAACCAATCAGAATGGCCATAGCACCTTATAGCACCCGCCCATTTTAGCACCCGTAGCCAATCCACTAGCGGACCGGCCCGAAGCACAGCCCTTATCCCGGACTGCAGCTCCCGGCATGCACTGCTCACCCAGACAGTCTAACCCCCAAAGGGACTACAGCTCCCGGCATGCATCGCTCTCAGAGCGCCAGATCTCCTAGGGGACTACAGCTCCCGGCATGCATCGCTCTCAGACCGCCAGATCTCCTAGGGGACTACAGCTCCCGGCATGCTTGGCTTCGCTTGGGCACTTCGAGTTGAGGGTACTTGAACTTGGTCAAACTTTCCCAAGGAGCCAGTCCAAGACGGGCCCTAGGCTGGGGTTCCTGGGGCCGCGGGCTGACCTGAGGCCGGAGACCATTCAGCAAACAGGACCTGAAGCCTCGCTCCAGGTTGACTCAGACCCTGGTTGCCGCTGGGGCCGGGGAGGTTTACCCTACCGGCGCAGGGCTCGGGGGCTAGGATCCTACGTTGGGGAGGGGTGGGGGCAGGTGCTGCTGCAGTGTTTCTGGGGCGCTTGGAGTGGTTCAGGCCCTTCCTCCCGGTAGCTGGGAACCCCCCCGCCTACACTGTCGCTAGGTGAGAAGACAAGCAGATGGGGGGGGGTATAATGTGGAGCAAGAGCAGGCCCACTTGAGTGCCCGTTGTGGGCAAACCAGAGCGCCAGCCCCGCTAGGCTTGGCTAGGCGAGGCGAGGCAAAGCATCCCACTGCTGGGAGAGGGGCCCCTGGGGCGCATTTTGTTTGAGAACATAACAGCAGCCTTACTCAGTCAGACTGAAGGTCGATCTAGTCCCATATTCTGTCTTCCACCAGTGGCCAAAGCCTGGTGCTCCAAAGGGAATGAACAGAACAGGTAATCATCAACTAATCCATCCCATTACCTATTCCCAGCTTCTGCCAAACAGAGGCTAGGACCACCCTCATTGCAGCTGTCAGCTCCTAGCTCTTGATGTACCTATCCTTCATGAACTTATCTAGTTCTTTTTTGAGCCCTCTATAGTCTTGGCCTTCACAATATCCTCAGGCAAGGAGTTCCACAGGTAGACTGTGCATTGTGTAAAAAAATACTTCCTTTTGTTTGTTTTAAACCTGCTGCCTATTCCTGCCTGAGCCAGGACCCGTACAGCTAAGTTGGACATGAAGATGAGATCACAGGCATCCTATCAACTACAGCAGTAGAGCTAATATTGACTACTGCATAAGGGATAAGTAGTTCTAATGTAGCAGTGTACTGGGAGTTGTCTCTTTCTATAACCTAAATGGAACATTGCATAGTAGAAGGTGTAGTTGGTCCACCCCAATTTCTAGCTCATAAAGGCAGCACAGGTGACAGCTGCTCGATTTAATCCAAGTTAGGTATAAGCCCCCAGCAGTTCCCAGAAACAGTAGGTGCTCACTTTCACTGGATTAGAACTGTAGTCCACAAAAACAACAAGGAGTCCGGGGGCACCTTCAAGACTAACGGATTTATTTGGGCTTAATATTTCATGGGTAAAAAAACCAAAACCACCCCTTCTTCAGATGCAGGGAGTGAAAATTACACATACAGATACTGCATCTGTAATTTTCACTCCATGCATCTGAAGAAGTGGGTTTCTTACCCACGAAAGCTTATGCCCAAATAAATCTGTTAGTCTTTAAGGTGCCCCCGGACTCCTTGTTGTTTTTGTGGATACAGACTAACATGGTTACCTCCGGATACTTGACAGCTGTAGTCCAGTGACTCAACCTTTCCAGACTACTATACACCTTTCAGGAGTCTGATTTGTTTTATGTACCTCCAAATTTCACCTGACTAAAAACTACTTGCTTACAAAAATCAGACAAAAATACAGAAGTGTCACAGTACACTATTACTGAAAAATTACTTACATTTCTTATTTTTACCATAATTATAAAATTAATTGGAATATAAATATTGTGCTTACATTTCTGTGTAGAGAAGTATAAACAAGTCATTGTCTGTATGAAATTTTAGTTTCTACTGACTTTGCTTGTGCTTTTTACATAGCCAGTTGTAAAACTAGGCAAGTATCTAGATGAGTTGATGTACCCCCAAAAGATGAGTAGCACCAAAGCTACATGTAGCCCTGGTTAGGAACCACTGCCATAGTCCAAAGCTAGGAAGAGAATTTATATTCTAGACCAAGTTTCACATACTCCAGAGTGATTTTTAAGCTGTTTAGTTTGAATTACTCACTGTACCATTTAGCGTCAACAAGGTCCCCGAGCGGGGAGATGAAATTGTAAACTCTGCCCAGAAGGAAGTAGCATTTTGGGTTTGTTTTGTTGTTGTACATAGCCCACAACAGCATCCTGGTCTACGAGTAGCGACTCTTTATACTATGGTAATACAAATAATTAGTTTAAAACCATTTAAGATCCTTAGATGGAAGGAAGTGTTGCATCGTAATTATGTGGGTGTTAGGGCACAGGTTTAAGGCCAAACAACTCAACATTAAGTGTTCATGTTCCTATCCTGCTGAACTTTATACCCACCCGCCCCACCAATAAAATAGTAAGGAACTTTTTTCTAAGTAGGAACTTTTAAACACTGTTATTGTATACTTCAAGAGAATGAAAAACTGCAATAAGGGAAAAATATAGAATTTAACTGGTCTCTGCTGAGGAGTTTTAGGGATTGGAGAGTTTTAATTTGATTTTGAAATAGCAGCCAGTGTGTTATACACTCTCTGACTACAGAGCTCCTGCCTCACAGAGCATACAGTCTTATACACACACGAATGGTAGAATATTAAAAAATAAGGCCTAGCAGTTTATGGAGACTTCTTTTTCTCTGCTTATTCAGTATTTGAAGTTGAAGGCCAGCATCAAAATTCCGTGTGCTTCTTATGAGCATAAGATTTTTGGTGGAGAATAGTGTAGGGGGAACATAGTGATACACCATATTTCTTGTAAAGTTTTGCCTACGGTAAAATAAAACTGATCAATCATTGTAGAAGTTGGTGTGCACACCCTTGGTCGTAGCGAGCCAAGTAAATAGGGGGAGAACTTAACGTTTCTTGCTCCAACCCAAGCATCAGAGTAAACTCCAAAGGGTATAGGAGTTTCAGGCGGTATTTCCTGCATTCCTTGTGTAAGACCCAGCTTTGAAGAATATAGGAGTGCGGGCAAATAGTGGTACACAAGGCAACAGCGTGTAAATGGGCACCTTTGTAGAAATGTTCAAAAGGAAGCAATCTAAAGATACCACCTCCAAGGAAGGACTGGAATCACCACTGCCTTTTGACCAAATCTTGCAAAAATACAGGCACAGTCCATGGACCGAACAGGTACTTGCAAGTATCCACACTATTTCATATCTAGAAGATAAATTTGCCAAATATATAATGGTATATAAACCTTCAACCTCAGCAGAAAGAGATTCGGCAGCAATTTGGCTACTATGGGAGGCAAGCAATGAGTCATAGCTCCGTCTGCCTGCTTGCCAAGAGGAGAAAGCCTGCCTGCAGAAGAAGTTTTCCCAAGCATAAAAAAAGATCAAGAAATGGAAGGTACTGGGAACAGGAATACAGAGTTAGATTCCCTTCGGGACACATTTAGAGAAGGGAAACAAAGGGGGAAAAAGTTAGCAGACCAGGACTGGAAAAAAAATAAGAAAAAAATAATTGTTACAAGAAATGGTTAAAAATTAATTTTAAAAACAAGGCAGAGCCCCTGCCAATCATAATCACACTGAATCCCTTATTAAACACCTTAAGCAAACATTGGAATTTGCAACCCACCAAGTAGCGGTGGTAACGGCAGGAAAATGGGGCCCATGGGATCCCTGTGAAGTATGGGATGGAAATATTTGGAATAACAATTCTAAACGGACAGGACTTAAATCCCCGTCACAGCCATAAAACAAACTGCGACCACCAAAGTAAGAGACCGGGGGAGCAAACTCTACCGACACCACAATGCCTCTATCTGCCTCCAATCTCCAAGCCATGTCAAAATGGTTAGAACCCCTAACTCACATTTTTTTCTAAATGAAGTTTAAATGCACTCCAACTTGCAGATCAAGAAAGTCTAGAAGTAACCAAAGTGCGGTGCCTAATAAATATCTGTGCCGCACCCGAAATTCGTGGGGGTGTCATCAACAGAATAGTACAGGGGTTGGCAACCTTTCAGAAGTGGTGTGCCGAGTCTTCATTCATTCACTCTAATTTAAGGTTTCACGGGCCAGTAATACATTTTAACATTCTTAGGTCTCTTTCTATAAGTCTATAATATATAACTAAACTATTGTTGTATGTAAAGTAAATAAGGTTTTTAAAATGTTTAAGAAGCTTCATTTAAAATTAAATAAAATGCAGAACCCTCTGGACCAGTGGCCAGGACCCAGGCAGTGTGAGTGCCACTGAAAATCAGCTCGCGTGCCGCCTTCAGCACCTGTGCCATAGGTTGCCTACCCCTGGAATAATATGTGCAGAGGACACAACTCATAGTGCTGACAGCTTTTGGGGAACAGATGGGCCGCCGCCATTTAATGGCACAAGCGGTACTAATAGCCCAAGAGCCCAATGAGATAAGCATAACTATACCCTTTGAACCGAAACAACACGTTTGAAGCATGGGTGTGGCCTAGACAGCTATTTCCTATTTGTTTAATTTGCATATATGGTTTCATTTTGCACTAATAGCCCATTCTGCACCCCCCCCTCCACCAGGCACTGTCTGCCTATAACCATCACTAACAAACTTAGGTTTGTTTTGTGTACTTGTAACACAAATTGTACCCACTTGACTGAAATTAACACCTGGGGTAAATGTTCTTATTAAATACTGGTACTCTGGCAGACAAAAACAAAGTACGAGTCTTTTGATTTCACAGATTCCAAGCAGAACACCACTATCTGAAAATTTACTTTTCTGTATAACATGGCAAGAGTCTACAACCTTTCATAACCTTAGATTTGCCATAATATGTTGAGCCATTAAATCCAATGTTGTCCTTCCAAAAATAGCCACTAACCCTGTCTTCCAAAAGGAAGGCAAAAAACTGGCATCATTATGCAGCGGACCAATTGTGCAGGGTTGTACTGGAAGCTTTTTTCCCTAAGCCACTGTAAAATCAAACTTACAATCAGAATGCTGCATGAGATTTAACCATCACTACCAAATGTTATGCATAATCACTAATACCTACAGGAGGCTAAACTCTCCTCGATCCGTAAGTCTTTTGGGGGTGATTAAGCAGCAGCAAACCGCAGATTTTTATAATAAAAACAAACATAAAATAATAAAATTATGGTGTGATGCCAAAAATAATCTTAAATAATCCTTATAGTCTTTTTCTGGAAGGGAAAATGCCAGCTAGATCAGGTCAATCTGTTTTGCCAGAGAAAGGTGTTGGGAGGAATTTTCTATTCAGAAATATTTATTCTTTCTTAATACATCAAGTAAAAAAAGCCCACATTCAAAAGTTACAATGTAACATTTAAGGCCCTGTAGTATTTAAATCCTTCACTAAACTAAAATTAATTATTTTTGCCTCTGTTTTGCTGGTAAATTGAAAAAGCCCTTGCAGGCATTCTGCATCATTCAACCATGTGTAAATAGCTTAGTTATAAAATGTAAAGGATTGCATACAGGGATAAATAATTCAATTACAAGCCCTTCATCAAAACAAATAGATGTGGAGCTTTCCATACATTACTCAATTCTATATTTATTCTGAGGATGCTTTCCAAATAAACCATAAGGAAGATATATTGTACAGCTTTAAGTACAGTGACAAGATGACTTTTAAAAGATCATTTGCCAAAATTAAATATTAGACATCCATCCCATGTTTATTTAAATACAAGTTCCTTTGTCTTGATCTGTTGTATAGTAATTGCTGTGTGCTGTTAAGATCTCTTTGGTATTCCATCCCAGAGATGGTTGCAGTTCAGCAATATGTGAAATTATAAGATTTATCTATTTCTTAGTTATTGTGAGGCTAAAAGGTGACCTACAAAAGAAAACACAATTGGGTGCACTTTTTGGGGAGTGGAGGAGGCTGGTTTATGATATAGGAGGGATGTTAATTTTTTCTGATTAAATTTTTATATTAGAAATTCAGATCTTACCTACATTGTTTTCCCCAAAAGACTATGGACATCTGAAGTAATAATGTGGAAGGGGAGAAAGGATGTGTAGCCAGATTACAAAAGCTGAATTAAGTTTTAAACAAATAGCTATGTAATCTGAAAATCTGAGGCAAGAGATGGGAGCGTGTCAGATATCTAAGATACCCAACTCTTCAACAGAAGGCTAAAGTAGCTTTGACTCCTCAAGTAAATACAAGATTATATTCCTAGAAAGGTAAAGTAAGCAGAAAAATTTCTTTTTAAGATACCACTCAACTTCTTTATTCATCATTAAGCAGCAAAAATAGGGCACAGATCCATTTCTTTCATTTGCAGGTCACATAAGTAGTTAATTGCTTATAAAGCACTTTGATAGCCTTGCAAGGAGGTATTAAGGAAACAGTACTGTAATCACATTAGTAAATACAATATTTTCAGGCAGATCATAAAGCAATCATTTGGAATTCACCATATAAAGTATTGTTATAATTTTATCATGCAATCATTTATTTAGATACTTGCTTCAAAGTAGTCTAGTACTGACGTAACAAAATCAGATTGCACAATTCATCTTATGGTATTCGGGACTGCATGATCTCCTGTGATGGTGGACTCTGTATGGTTGCCTGTGATGGTGAACTGTGCTGATGGTGATCAAACAGGAAATGAAATTCAAAAAGTTCCTGGGGCTTTTCCTGCCCACCTGTCTAGTGCATTGGAGTTGAGAGTGTTGTCTAGAGCGGTCACAAGGGAGCATTCTGGGATAGCTCCCAGAGGCCAATAACATCAAATTGCATCCACAATACCTTTAACCTGGGATTGCGATCTCGATTTAAGCGCTATTCCACTTGCCGAGGTGGAGTACAGAAATCGGATTAAAGAGCCCTTTAAATCGAAAAAACCTGTTTGGTCATGTGGACGGAATAATTTTTTCTTTCGAATTAACTCGGCTAATTCTGAAATACCAGACTAGTGTAGACCAGGCCTTAGAGATTCAGCATGCCTTCATCTGAGGTCTGAGAAAGCACACATACCTGTTTCCTGGTTGTCCTCATCCAAAGAATCTGGCAGCAAAAGCAGAGGAGACAAACCCTGTATTCCTGCCATTTTGCAGGTAAAAACAAGTAAAACAAATGTTTGGAGGGAGAAAGTCAAGCTTTTTTATATACATTATAAAAGATAATCCTTCCTACATCATTAAAGTTGACTTAATTACTTTAAAACATCCTACCATATAAGGTTCTCCTTTTACCCGAGATTGTAAAATCTTTGAAGCGAGGAACCTGTTCAGCTATTTTGTAGAGCACCATGCAAGTTAGTTATTTTAAGGTTATTTTCTTGTAACAGTGGTTTTCAACCTGTGGTCCGTGGACTTCTGAGGGTCCACAGACTACGTCTAAGGAATCCATGAACGGTTGTCATTACCATGGAACAGCAGTTTTCAGACTGTGGGCTGCGGACCCCTAGGGGTGTCTAAGATTTCCAAAGGGTTCCACACCTCCATTTGAAACTTTCTGGGGGTCTGCAAATGAAAGAAAGGTTGAAAACCACAATTCATGGCCACTTCAGCTTGAACCATGCAGCTTTGGACAGATGTGGAGAATGAACAACAATTTCTGTACAAGTGTTAATTGAAGAATGACAACCCCTCAAGTACACTGTTTGGTAAGCCAGGCAAGTTAAAAACAACTTGCAAATTATGCTTCACACAGTTTACATTAACACTGTTGCATTACATATATTACACTATCTATCAAAGATCTGCCTAGCACCATTTCTGATATAAGATTATTCAAAATAGACTGCTTGGAAGTGAATAAGATGCATGGTCCCTGGCTTTTGTCAGGTTATTGTTTAATTGCCAGGCCATAAAAAGGAAGCATAGTGTTGTGATTAAAGCCCAGGAGGGGAAATGAAGAGACCTGGGTTCTAGTCCCAGCTGTGTTACAGATTCACTGTTAGTCTTGAGCAAGTCACATAATCTCTTTGCCTTAGTTTCTGCAGAAAACTTTGGGGGGGAGGAGGGAGAAGAAAAAAAAAAGGGCCATGGAGAATCAGTTATGTAAAGTGATTTGAGACTTTTGGATGAAAGATGCTAAAGAAGTAAAAACATTAATATTTAAAACCATACACAATCAAAGTGTCAGAAACACATTGTGTTTTTAACACAATATAACTTTCATAAGTTCATAGATTCCAAGGTCAGAAGGGACCACTGTCATCATCTTGTCTGACCTTCTGCACAATAGGCCATAGAACTGCCCCAAAATAATTCCCAAGGCATATATTTTAGAAAAATATCCAATCTTGATTTAAAAGCGGTCAGTGATGGAGAATCCACCACAACCCTTGGTAAGTTGTTCCAATGGTTAATTACACTCACAGTTAAAAATTTACACCTTATTTCCTGTCTGAATTTGTCAGGCTTCAGCTTCCAGCCATTGGATCATATAAATTCCTCTGCTAGATTGAAGAGTCCATTATTAAATATTTGTTGCCAGTGTAGGTATTTATAGACTAAAACTGCCACCCCTTAAACGTTCCTCTTTGTTAATATAAATAGATTGAGCTGTTTGAGTCCATCACTATAAAGCACATTTTCCAATCCTGTAATAATTCTTGTGGCTCTTCTCTGAGCCCTCTCCAGCCTATCAACATCCTTCTTGAATTGTCGACACCCAGAACTGGACACACTACTCCAACAGTGATAACACCAGTGCCAAATACAGAAGTAAAATAATCTCTGCTCCAATTTGTGATTCCTATTTATGCCTCTAAGGATTGCATCAGCCCTTTTGGCTTGGGTCTCAAAAAAAGGGAAAAAACGGTCACAAAGCAAATCAGACAATCTAGAAACTTCTAGAAGTGGACATACTTCAGATTTGTTGAAACATAGGGATAACCAGATCAAATCAGTGTTCCATCTATTCCAATATATTTACCATTTTCTGTACTAAGCGCAAAGCATGCCTCTTCAAATTTGACTTGACAAACTAACGCACACAGCTCCTCAAAAAAAAAAAAAATTTAAAAAAAGGCAGTCCCCACATGCAATACTCCTCCTGGGAGGGTGAATGGAGGCACCTCACATACCATCTGGTAGTCGCATTGTTTATGCATCATTAGCACTTAGATGGATGCAATACAAGAACTTGGATAGAACTGTATCCTGTCTGTGACAATACCCACTACCAGATGATTCAAGAGGTAGAAGCAAGAAGCTATGAAGTAGGCAGGTTTATTCCTGTCCAAAAGAGAAGAAACCCCTTATCAAAGGTTGCCGTGTGCCCCAAAAGCATGAGGATTTATTATCTTATCCAAGGTATTAAAAAAACTAAAACTAGTATTTCCATGTTCCTTTAGTGATTTACCTGGCCACTATGGATTCTTCAGGAGAAATTCTGCTTTCAGTAATTTGCCACCAAGCATAAAGGCCCCTGGATTTTATTTTATACCTTAAAAGTTTACTTCTTCCTACCCCCCTGCCCCAAGACATTATTAAAGCTCTGAGGTGTTCTCTCTGGTTCCTTTTTGCAGAGTTCCCTGATCCCAGTCTCAGGAGTTCAAAGCCAGTTTTATTTGTCTTACTACAGTATTAGTGTTCTAAGGGCCTGATTTTCAGAAGTTATGGGCGTGCATTTGAGACTACAAATGAGCGGAGCATTTAACTGTATATTTTCATGCATGATCATAAGTCATGTCAAAGTTAGGCATAGACTGAGATGCACCTAAAATTAAAAAAACCCACATTTCAATTTTTTCCAATATAAATTTGAAGGGATGGGAAAAACACTTTAAACAAGTGCACAAGAACTGTTTTATAGGACTGCAATTTTAGTACACTGCATTAGTAAAAACCCATTTAAAGAAAAGAATCTACTAGTTTTATTTACAAATTTAAGATGGTGGTTTTTGTTATGTTTTTACTACATTATGCTATTATTCATCACCCAAAATGAAGGGGTGCTTTATAAGCACAATTACTGCTTCCTATTTCTATTTTTATTACTAAAAGAGCAATACCTTGATTTGAATTTTCCTGCAAATATATTTTTAGTTTTGTTTTGAAGGGTGCTTAGAGTTAGAAGCACCAAAAAACCCCCAAAGAAACCTCCAAAACTTTGAAGTCCCACTATTATTATCTGTACTAAATTTTAGTTATTTTCTGATTATTAGATTACCTTACAACAGTAAATGCACATTTCTAGACATTTTAAACAAGTGTTTCTTATTTATTCACAATTTAGACAGTTTAAAGAAAGACACAAAAGAAATACAAATGACAACATCAAAATGAAAAGGAAGTTTAGTGACAGAAAGTGAGTTTCTATAGCCAGTGCTCTCCATACATTTGAAAATATTATCCAAACACTGCAGATGCAGAACTCAAATCAATGCCACACAATAAACTGCTGTTACTATTCTCTTTGAAATTAAAATGGAAATGGAAGTTAGCTGCCTCTTTATTTATGATCACATGAACCACCTAATTTTCCATTTCTGCTTAAAGCAATATTTAATATCTTTTACAAGATGAATTCTGCAATACATTTTGAAGTAGCAACTTCATTTTGTCTGAGCTCTGCTTAAAAGAAAGTCAGTGTCAATTTTCTTTTTAAACAGTTTTCAATCTTGCTTGTCAAACATGCAATTCAGAGCAGCGTTACACTTGCGGCTTGGAGGTATCCTTGGAGATACTGCAAGGCTTCTGCATTCAGACTAGTACTCAGCATTGATGGAACCTTAAACATAAATAAGACAGGCATTAATATGTGCATGCATTAACCAAATACCACTATATTTCAGGATTCCATCAGTCTGAGGGTATAAGATACGGAGCTAACTGAAGTCCTGACACAAGGAGTTTTTGCAATGTGAAAGCATTTCCTGCAACAGACATGCCATTGTCTGCCAGCCCAAGAAATTAGTATCAGAGATCTTAATTCCCAGCATTTTCAATACTGCACCTTGAAATTGAAATTAACATGAGCAGCTTCGCTTATATTGTTGTATTACCAGTTTGGGTAGAATGTGAAAAATGAAAACAAACCAATTACAAAAATCAGGTGCCTTACACAGTAAGCTGTAGCCCGATCTCTCTGCTCCTCAGAAATCTTGAAGACTACTAAGAGTTATGAAAACTTAAATATTATATGGTCTAAGGTATTTTTAACTGCAGCCTATTAGTATGTCCAGGCACGAGACTATTCATCCTGAAAAGGTGTTTTCCATGACAACAGTAACAGAGTTTAGTGTTTTTCAAACTGTGGGTCAGACTCAGTACTGGGTCACAACATGTAAGGCACTGGGTCGCCTTGCTCTGGTCAGCACTGCCGACCGGGATGTTAAAAGTCCCTTCAGCGGTGCTGCCCAGCTAAGGCAGGCTAGTGCCTACCTTTTCCAACACTGTGCTGCACCCTGGAAGCGGCCAGCAGCGGGTCCGGCTTCTAGGCAGGGGGCGGGACACAGGGCTCTGTGCGCTGCCCCCGCCTCAAGCATTGGCTCTGCACTCCGATTTCTGGCCAATGGGAGCTGGGGTGGGATGGGGGACGGCGGTGCCTGTGGGCAAGAGTTGCGCGCCACTGCCTAGGAGTTGGACCTGTTGCTGGCTGTTTCTGGGGCACAGCACGGTCTGTGGTGCCAGGACAGGCGGGAAGCCTGCCTCTGCACCCCGGCTGCGCTGCTGATCAGGAGCTGCCGGAGGTAAGTCCACGCCCCAACCCTGTGCCCCAATCCCCTGCCCCAGCCCTAAGCCTCCCCAAACCTTGAACCTCTTCTTGCACTCCAAACCTCCCATCCCCTACCCCATAGCCTGCATCCCCAGCCCAGAACCCTGACCCCATCCCATACCCCAACCCCCTCCCCCAGCGCAGAGCCCCCTCCCACACCATGCACCCCTCATTCCCGGCCCCAGCCTGCAGCCCTCACCCCTGCACTCCAACCCTCTGCCTCTCCCACACCCCAAACGCCCCATCCCCAGCTCCGTTGGGTCGCAGGCATCAACAATTTTATTCAACTGGGTCCCCAGAAAAAAAAAGTTTGAAAACCACTGACATAGCTGAAGATACTGATTTGGAGCTTTACCATTCTATTTAACTCATTAGTGGCATTGGATGTTTTATCTGGATTCTGCTTCCAGTCCAGGCATGATCTTCCCCAGAAGACCAATAAATGCATTAGAATCTAATTCAGAATAGTTTTATTTTTTCTTCAACCCACCCTTTTCCCAAGAGAAGATAGTTTACCCTAAGAGGTGGCAACATTTTAAACTCTTCTCAGAATCCAACAGAAGTATCTGGGCCCTTATTAGCCTAGCTAAGTATCCCTTACAGAAAAAATACTTCAGTTGCAAACTAAATGAGTGAAACATCCACTCAGTTTTTCTGGCTAGCAAGACATCTTGCACAAAATAAATGCATTGCAGAAATGGAGATTAATGTGCCGTACATTAACTGTTACCTACCCTGCCTGGACATGCAGTAGATAGTTTGTGAAGAGACTGTGCCAGGTGGATTTTAGGATTGTTCACCATTTGACCCACAGGATCATGTTCTTTTTTCCCAGCAAAGGCGAGCTGAGAGAATGCAGTCTGGTATCCTGGGGTATCTTCTATATCAATGAAGTGTTCTTCATCAGGGATGGTATCATCTTCAGGCAGTTCAAAGAGACCAATTAGCGCCTGCAGTAAAGGAGTCCTGCCACAGGACAAAGGAGGATAAAACCAAAATAGAGACACATTATGTCCGCATGGATGGATTTTAAAAGAATACTGAAAACTCAAATTTATCTGAACCTGAGTGAGAACTAACAAAGGGCCAGGTGTTCATAGATTGCATCCTGACTTGAGCAAATCCGGGCTGCATAGGTGTAATGGATGTGCACAAAAATTTACAGGCACAACTTGGGTGCTCTTATTAAAAAGATGGAGAATGTATTCATCTTGGATTGTCTCAAGTTCTCTTAAAGTGTCTAAGGAAAGCAACTCTTTTAGACTACTCCATTCATGCTGCCACTTAATTTTTTCCTAATATTCTAACATTGAGATCAAATCATTTTAACTATAACTTAAGTTACTTGCCATTTGGACAATGGAATTTCTATGAGACTTGATGGCAAACAGGAATTTTATTAATGGAACAATGGCAACATCAGAACTAAAGTTATATATAGGCTCAATTATATTGCCATTCTAAAGACCAATGCGTCAAAACCTGGCTTGATTTTTCATAAGTAATGCAAAGGTAAAGGAAAGTAATATTCTCTCAAGTAGGATCCTAGCTGACCTGTCCAATGGTGCACCCCTGTCAGAGGGGTAGGGAGAGCTCAGTGGTTTGAGCATTGGCCTGCTAAACCCAGGGTTGTGAGTTCAATCCTTGAGGGGGCCATTTAGGGATTTAGTTGGGGATTGGTCCTGCTTTGAGCAGGGGGTTGGACTAGATGACCTCCTAAGGTCCCTTCCAACCCTGATATTCTATGAATACTGACATCTGCTCTGGAAGGAGCAGTGTAATATTTCTCGTAGTAACAGCAAACAGGCCTGAACACTCACTCCATATTGCAGCGAGCATATCTAAGACCACAAAAGAATATTTAAAAAAAAAAAAGGGAATTTGATTAGTTCAATTGCATAAGCAACACTATCTTTACCAACAAACCTTCAGGAGTTGTTCTGCACTTACCACAGTTTTGTGTATTCTGTGTCCATCATGGGAGGACACTCCGTTAGTATTTTAGTAATACCAACAGCACAGATTTTCTTCTCTACTTGTCCAGATACTTTCTGTATTTCAGGAATTATAATTTTCTCCAAAACCATTCCAAACATCCTATTGTGATGTTATAAAACAAAAAAATAAGTATAAATAAAAATGGTGAAGGGGAAAAATCAACCAATTATATTTAAAATAAACATATACTAAAACTGTGTATGTAATCTTCAGGGAGTGATCTAAAGAAAAGCAATGCTATGCCACCACATGAAATGGGTTCATTCAAAAATCCAAACCAAGTTAAGTTTCATTTCCTAACAGGAACAGAATTAAACTTCACAATTCCCCACGATCATCAGTGAAGTGATCTAACGAGTTCATTCAATAGAAATCACATGGAAAAGTAGGTTAGATACACTAGGAAGAAAAGAAAGACTAGAAGATATGAGAACTACTCAGCCTTAGAGAACAAATAAGGACAGCAACAAGAGGCATCAGAAAACCATACAAAAATGTGGAATCTAGCATGACAGAGCATTCCCAGAGGACCCAAGCTGGAAATTGTGTGTAGGCAGCACACTCTTCCCATGGATCGAAGTGAAACTGGGACTACCTCTTGCCCCCTTCAGGAGATACTCTTTGGCAGGTACTCAGACAATCAGAGTGATTCAGGGGGAAATCACAATCAGCCAGTCTCAGCAGAAGAAAGTATTACTGCTATATGGAGCCTTTGATATGGTAGCAGAAATCTCAGAGGATAACCCCTCCTCCAGGATGGGGTGGGGGTGGTAAAATGACTATTTCGTTGAAGGGACAAGTACTTGTTTTCTGATTTTTAAGTAGCCAACCAACTATTTCCCACTTACAAGTAATAAATATACAAAAGTCTTAAGTAAGAATGATACTAACTTTGGCTGTATGCTGTCAAATATTTCTTGAAGTGCTAACGCCCCATATTTTACACAGTACAAATTAATGAAGACTAGGAAACCTATTGAAAGAAAAGGATCAAGTTAAAAACTATCTAAAGAATATTTGTACATACTATTGAATAACAAGAGACTTCTCTGAACAAGCTTTAGAAGGAGAAACAGACTGCACCATTACTACTTAACCTGGCATAAACCATCTGATTTCAAAAAGTGGCATTTTTTGATAAGATTAGAAATGGTGATCCAAAGAATGTAAAATTTTAATTATAGGAACTAGATTCATTCCAGTTTATCGAGATTTGTTCAAAAAGTTATGCACAGGATACAATTTTAGATATCTAAAAAGAAATTAACCAAGATTGATTTTCTCATGCAATGTGTTAAAGCTCCTGCCATAATTAGATAAACTACGAATTATAGCAATTGTAACACAACAACTGTCAACCCTCTTTCCTATGTGGCTGTTAGGAAAATCACTTAATTTCAGTTTGATGTAGGTTGTTATAACAATCATACCATTCTCATTCCTGCCAAAGACACACATTTAACTACAAGACTAAAGATTTTGTGGCCTATTGTATGATTTACATAGTGAAAGAACACAAGATTTTATACTAACTATGATAATCTCTAAATTATGGTGTAAATCACCAAAACACATTTCACATTTCAGTTATTTGCCACACGTTTTGTTTGTGTAACGCTAAACCATAACAATGACCACAGCTGTGTTAAGGCAGAGTAACTTCCCAAATACATGAAATGTGAGAGTCCTATAATTGACATACAAGCACATCAGGTCACAGTAAAGTTTCTGTATTTAGAGTGCAAGTTTGATGGAGCTGGAATATATATTGCTTGTCAGTATCAATCTGAGATGAAAATGAAAGTCTTATGGAGTGTTTATCGACAGTGGTGTCAGCAATATGAAGGTGGAAAGGAACACACAAGTCTTTCCCCATAACTTTTTATTTCTCTTATTTTAAGGTTTTGGATGGATGGAGTGCAACCTTAACTGCCTCAAGATGTAGTTTTTGTTTGGTAATGGAAATAAGTTGGTATAAATCACAGAAGTTTGAGATGCAAAAGACCTGTTAGGTCATGTACTCATCCTCCTTAACCACTGCAGGATTCTTCCCTATGGTAAGTTCATCCAGTCACTTTTTGTGTTCCAAGTTATAGGGATTTCTGTATATCAGAATTCATATATGGCACAAAACTTACTTTTGATAAACTTTGTTGTTTTGGAATTTTGAAGTCTTTGGAATAGTAGAATGAAGATTTGCTTCCTGTACTGGTCAACTGATTCTCTAGAAATTTAAAACAATTATTCAAGTTACACCTGTATCTTGCGAATATAGTTTTATAGAAAGTGTATATAAGAGTTTAATTTAAAATTATAACATCTGATTGAATTTAGCACTGGTATCTTTCAAAGTACATAAATATATCTGGTCTTCAGTAATTAGGCTTGAACCTAGTTTCACAAGTTATACTCACGGAGGCATATGCTCTATAATACTGTTGAGAAGATAGAATCCTTGATGGTCATTAGCTTTAGAGGCAATCAGCTTCTGGAACACACCTAATAATCCAGGCTGTAAGTGAAACAAATGAAAGACAGCATTTTTCTCTGGTGTCACTTAACAGATATGAGAAGAAGAACTAGCAAAAGTCATGCACCTATTTTCCTAAAAAGTATATCAAGGAGAATCAAACAGATCAATCTAACAGACAATTTCATTTTTGCAGTTAGAGACAAAAAGATTTAGCAAAAGGACATTGATGGAACCAAGTGTTCAAGAGTTAGAGCTAACTTTGAAAACTACTTGAAAGCCAAAGTTAATTCAGAACATGGCTGCTTGCCTGTTCACTGGCATTATCTGCTCAGGCCTGACTCTGTGAGGCTGGGTGGTGATGGAGGGTCAGGACACGCAGAATAGATTTGCTGCTGGAAGTTGCAGGGAGAAGCATGAGGGGCATATTTATTCCTCACCATTCCAATGCTCTTTCTGGGAGAAATCTTTGTCCTTTCCTGTTCCAGAGCTCTACTGAGATGCACCAGCTTCTTCCATCTCACTAGCAGAACTGGGGAAATCTATTTGCATGCAGGGCCGGCTCCAGGCACCAGCATCCCAAGCAGGTGCTTGGGGCGGCAATCTGCAAGGGGCGGCAGTCCGTGTGTTTTTGCCCCCAAGCAGCGTGCCAAATTGCCGCCGCGGACGGCGGGGGCAGTCCATGTGCCTTTAGGGCAGCACGCGCGTTTCTGTGGCGGCGACAGCTTCTATGTTCAGCTGTCCACGGCGGCGCAGCTTCTGACTTCCGGCTGAAGACAGAAGCTGCCTCCGAATTGCTGCCGCCGTGGAAACGCGCGTGCCACCCTAATGGTGCATGGACTGCCCCTGCCATCCACGGCGGCAATTTGGCACGCTGCTTGGGGTGGCAAAAACAGTAGAGCCGGCCCTGTTTGCATGCCAAGAGCAGCAGGGACTGGACACAAGAATTCTGCATCTACAATGGTTAGCTGTGTGACGGAGTGGTTGCCATCAATAAAGAAAAACGGAATGAAGAGGATGTGCAGTGTACATTGTGTTGTGTACATTATTCTTCAGTTTACTATGTGAGAAGTTTGAGTTTACAAAAGGAGTAAAAACTCTGCATTAATCTTGCTATCTACTAAATTTATTAAGTTTTGGAAAGTGTGTCAGTATCTCATTTGTCTGAATTAAAAAATGCAGTGATAGGCATGTTGCAGTCAAATTAACCCAACTTACAATTTTGTCAGCTGCAGCACTTGCTATTGTACTGGCACCCTTCTCTAAGTATGCCTGGAGGAGTCTCACCAAAGGAGGAATGTTTCCTGTCCTTTCCCACAGTACTGGTTGGAGGAGATGAGGAAACAATGCCATGTAGGATGACGGGATGTCATTTTTATGCATTTCCAATAGCAGAGACATCACTTGAAACACGTATGGAATAAACTCTGTTATGAGGGAGTAGAAAATGACATTTACACACAGTTGAAAGGGTCACTATCAATTCACACAAACATATTTCTGTCTGAATTATTTTTAAACCTACTATTGTGACAAGTAACACCTAAGATCCCTGTAATGAAACCTAGGAAAAAAAGCTTTTCTGCCCCCACATTTACTTATTTTATACATTTGCAAGCATTTTGTGTATAGTCAAATTCAAATTTTCTCCATTTGTCAATCTTTCACAATGCAACAGAGAGGAGAAAAACTTGAAGCCTATGTAGATGTTAGAAAAGCTACAAAAACTGACAGGATGATTCAGAGATAAGGGTAGTAAGTAGGGCTGTCAAACAAATTAAAAATAATTGCGATTAATCATGATTAATCGCACTGTTAAATAATAGAATACCAAACATTTTTGGATGTTTTCTACATTTTCAAATATATTGGATTCCAACTACAACACAGAATACCAAGTGTACAGTGCTCACTTTATATTTATTTCTTATTACAAGTATTTGCACTGTAAAAAAACAAAAGAAATAGATTTTTCAATTCACCTAATACAAGTATTGTAATGCAATCTCTTTATTATGAAAGTTGAACTTACAAATGTAGAATTATGTACAAAAATACTGCATTCAAAAATAAAAATGTAAAATTGTAGAGCCTGCAAGTCCACTCAGTCCTACTTCTTGTTCAGCCAATCGCTCAAACAAGTTTGTTTACATTTTAGAGAGTCAATGCTGCCTGCTTCTTGTTTACAATGTCACCTGAAAGTGAGAACAGCCATTCTCATGGCACTGTTGTAGCCAGCGTCGCAAGATATTTATGTGCCAGATCTGCTAAAGATTCATATGTCCCTTCATGCTTCAACCACCATTCAAGGGGACATACTAATGACGGGTTCTACTTGGTAACGATCCAAAGTTCATTTTCATTATCTGAGTCAGATGCCACCAGCAGAAGGGTGATTTTCTTTTTTGGTGGTTTGGGTTCTGCAGTTTCCGCATCGGAGTATTGCTCTCTTAAGGCTTCTGAGAGCATGCTCCACACCTCGTCCCTCTCAGATTCTGGAAGGCACTTAAGATTCTTAAACCTTGGGTCGAGGGCTGTAGCTATCTTTAGAAATCTCACATTGGTACCTTCTTTGCGTTTTGTCAAATCTGCAGTGAAAGCGTTCTTAAAATGAACAGCGTGTGCTGGGTCATCATCCGAGACTGCTATAACATGAAATATATGTCAGAAGGCAGGTAAAACAGCGGGAGACATAGAATTTTCCCCCATGGAGATCAGTCACAATGAGTGTCATCAGCATGGAAGCATGTCCTCTGGAATGGTGGCCAAAATATAAAGGGGCATACAAATGTTTAGCATATCTGGCACATAAATACCTTGCAATGCCGGCTACAAAAGTGCCATGCAAATACCTGTTCTCACTTTCTGGTGACATTTTAAATTAGACAAGGGCAGCATTATCTCCTGTAAATTAAAACAAACATTTGTTTTAGCAATTGGCTGAACAAGAAGTAGGACTGAGTGGAGCCATTTTTTTATGCGATTAAAACTGCAATTAATTTTTTTGGGTTAATCACGAGTTAACTGCAATTAATTGACAGCCCTAGTTGTAAGTTACCTGTGTGGTTTTTTTTTAAATTGGTTAAATTTTCAGTTTGCATGTTCTTTATGAACAAGGAGATATTGGGATACTGTATTTTATAAATAAACCTCTTTGGGACCATAGATATAATATTTAACTCAGAATTACTGCATTAACAAATATGTGTACTAAGTCATTGCACATTACATACACTACAACATAGGATGGGAACACAGACAGCTATTTATGGCTTTTAGTTACCTTGCACATCATTCTGTAATATCTCAGTAAACACCATAAACAAAGCCTCTTCAAAGCTTCCAACAGCAGCAGGGTTTGCTTTGCAAGTTATCCTTATCGACAAGCATATTGATTCAAACATGTAATGGTTAAAGTGAGGTTTGCTTGGGTTCTAAAAATGAGTTATGAATAAACAATCAATTCAGACTTTGAGCCAAGTCAGTTATTTAACACAATGTAACTTATATTTAAATAGAAACCTAAAGCTTCTTAATCTAATTTTAGTCGAAGAATAAGTGCATTATGCTATATTTTTCTAACAATAATTCCACTGACACCGTGGGATAAAGCAGTAAGATCCACTAATATTCGTTGTCTAAGTTTTTATCAGTTTTGGAAATATACAATACAGTTTTCATAACTAGACAAACCAAACAAATATAAAAAAAGAAACAGCATGGGAAAACATTTACTGAAAAAAAATAATAAAATATATTTTGCAGTTATGTAACAATGTTCATTCAATTCTATATCTATACAGAATGTCATTTTAAAGAAAAACAAAACAGATTTCTGCCTTAAAAAGTAGAAGCAGCAGCTAATAGCGAAGTGAACATTGTGCTCAGATAGCCTTCTGTTTACCTTACTGACAGCCAGCAGTTTCTGTGTAAGCTGAGCGATGAGAGAAGGGATGTATGGGATTATAGCTTCCTGTAGCAGAGAAAAACTTCTCATAACAGCTGTAAATAAATTGAGATAGAGAATTTTACATCCATGAAGATGTGCCGGCTTGCCAGTTATACATATAAATCCTTTGATCTTGTTTTTGTATTATAGTAAAGCCTAGAAGCCCCAGCTACGATCAGGGCCCGTTGTCGTAGCTGCGACACACACACACACACACACACCCCTTGTCTTGAAGAGTTTACAATCCATAGTCAAAACAAAGATTTGGGCAAATGATCATTATCCCCCATTTTACAGATGGGTACAGAGAGATTATGTGATTTGCCCAATATAAATCTGTGACAGAGACAAGAATTAAACCCAGATCTTCTGAGTCCCAGTCCAATGCATTAGCCACGAGACACCGATACATTTAAAGTCTGCTGTTAATATATTTTCCAGCTAGCCTTCAGAACGAGGGGCATGCCTCATCTGAGGTCTTGCTACGTTTTTGTCACGTACAAGCCTGTTATAGATACTATATTTCCTGGGTTCCACATTTGGGCCATGGCAAAATTAGCTATGTTAACCTAACTAATAAGCACCTGCATTTAGTGTGTGTATCCACTTTTTAAAAAAAAGTGGCATAAATCAGGAGTTTCAAATCAGACTTTGAGGCCCACAGCTAGAGTAGCTTCTTACCTCAAGTTAAGTCAGTTTCTCAGTGCACAGTATGGAATTTCTTACCTTTCATAATATACTCATTTTCAGATGAGCCAGGAAATGTCAGAGCTTTAAAAAGGTTTGTTAGTAGCACTTCTACAAATGGTGCCATTTCTGCAGCTGTAATGCTGTAAATGAAAAAACACAGTTTTGCAACACTTCAATGTTTTATTCAAAATGCAATTTCTGAGCAACTTAGGATATTCTGATATGAAGAGAAAAAAAATCCCCTAAAATGATGATAAAAACCCAGAGGTAAAATTACTTCTAACTGAAAACTTACAGTGTAGCATTGTTAGTTCCTCTCATAGTAAACAATCTCTCAAGAGCATGGGCTGCATAGGTATGAACCACAATACTTTCTGCTTGCAAGTGATTGATTAAGAGAGGGATAGACACCAAAAGTTGTTCTTTAGGTACCTACAAAAACATAGTGACAACATTAAAATTGACATTTTAGAATCAAACACCTGTATTTTGAGAAAACATTCACCCTAGAATCTGTTTCATTGGGACAACGCAAGTTCTGCAGGAGATCAGAAGGAATCTCTGGCAGGCTTCTCCAGTAGTTAATATCACACCCTGACCACCTGATATCCAGAGGGCTACTACCTTGTTCCTGTCATCAGCTATGTATTGCTCCCTATCAATATATTAAGATTTTTTAAAATAATATTTTTCTTCAGCATTTTATTATGCAAAGAATCTCTAAATTAAGATCTTAATATTTTTTCTCTTCTTAACTGTCTGTACGATGATCATTTTTATAGACTTCTCTAGCAGCATTTGATATACCTAAAATACTTTTCTCCCCCATTATTAAATGAAAAATAGCTCTCTGATATCCTCTGTGGTATCAATTTGATCAGGAATGCTTGGGGAATAAGGTACTACTCAACATAACTAAGGTAGCAGAATCAGGCTGTTTGATTTGATTTTGGGGCCCAATCCTGCTCCCATTACAGTTAATTAAAAAAAAAATCACATTGACTCCAATGGTGTGGAATCAGGCCCTTTTGTCTTCTGAAATAATACATATCTGTGAGTTGAAAAGCTTAGCAAAAATAGAGTATACAACTGAAATACCTAATGTCTTCTCTTGCTACATCTCAAAGGAGAGAGGGGAAAAATTATTGTACTTCCTGTAACAACAAATGTCATGACAAGGGCAACTGGGCAAGCCCTAGCTAAAAGTCACTTCTCTTCTCTGTGCACATGGAAGGTTACGAGTGGAAAAGAAACCCTAAATGTTCCCTATTCTAACAGTAACCGAACATTAACAAGCTTTTTATACCACTAATATTCACCTTCAGACATGGAACATGTGGTTACTGAATATCTGTCAAAATAATTTATTATATGTTGTGTAGAAATTAGTTCATTAGGCTTGGTAAGTATAAAATGACTGCAAGCTAAATGACACTAGTAATGGAGGATTAAGAGAGCAACTTACTTGGTTCCTGAAAATCATGATATACTTGATGCCGTCCGCTTTAAGCACAGGAAATTCATTCACTAGAAATGAAAGGGATGTTTAGTGAGTGTTTGGGCATTATTGTATATGGAGTTTATTATTTAACATAAAATTACATACAGAGTTGACAGCAGCTCTTCGTGAGTTATCTGTACAATACATTTTCAAAATTGTATAACGTGGACTTTGTTGTAGGAGAACATGCACAGCACGTAGCAGCTGTAAGACCGTAATGACTCTCTCCACATTTGCTTCTTTTTTGCTTTTTATAATTTTACAATCAGATATGTTAAACTCTGGATTTTGAGTTGGTCTGATCAGTTATTCATAGCCCTGACCTACAACAATATGACATGGCACTAGCCACCACACTGATGGTAGGCCATGGAACTGATCAAGGTAACCTCGTGACATAGTTTAAAGAAATACCCCTCCCACCCCAAATCTAAGGTAGTTTGTACATGAATAGTTAACTGTATTTCTAGGCTGAAAACAGCAGTCTATCATGGATCAAATGGTGTGGGAATATGAAAAACCTCCCATCCTCCTCCCCACCAAAGACTTCCATAGAATGAACGGATGCAGCAGCAGAATACAAAACATTCAGTCTCCTATAACCAATTTTTTAACTTTGCTACCTTACTCAAAAATGGGTGGGTATACGCTGCAGGCAAGCCATCAGTATTGTTATTCTTAAAACTTTTGGGCATCTGAAAAATCATCAATAAAAGTTAACGGCCACCAAAGGAGGTTTTAGGTATGCTACAAAAGGAGCGTTATGGCATAGATAACCCTGAGCTTACCATTAGCAGACTTTAAGTCGGGTTGAATATGATTCACAAAGAATTCTGTCAGATTTACAAATTCATTGGCTTGCGTTATTCCATGCTAGAAAAAAGAAAAATCTTTATAGACATCAACATTCATCTATTTTTTTTAAACTTATTTCCAAGTGGTTTTACAGAAGGCACCCAAATTTATCTAGTTATTTATAAAGTGCTCAACCACCACAGTCTAGGTGCTACATAAATACTCTCATTCAGAACATCCTTTCCAATTATTCTGCACACACTTGTTTTGGCGTCGTTTCTAGCTGCAATGTTAAATGCTCAACATAAAATAGTCCCTAAACTGAGAAAGTACTTATGACACTTGCTAATCCTATAACCCCTATATAGAGGTGAAATCAAGTTCCTCTTAAATCAAGTGGAGATGTGTTTCACAGCAGTTCTTTAATCCTTGTAAGACTTACCTATATCATAACCATCGAATGCATCATAATTGAGCACTGCTCTCCAGATGCTCACAACAGGAAAGCAAGAGAGCTATAGAGCAGAACTGGGGTTCTTTGGCAGAACAGCAAGAAAGAAAGGTGCATAATATTTTTCACTATGCTTGATTGCAGACAATTGTATTAGTCTCTCAAAAGGCCATTCTAATTCATATATGGCGGGCCAAATTTTGATCAGCATAACGCCCTTCCCTTCAGTGAATTTATTGCCAGTATATACCATGTAACAAACTCAATCAACTTGTGGTACATATTTAGTCTCCTGTGGGCTATAATACTTTAAACTCAAGGACCAAAATTAGACCAATGTGCAAGTGCTGGGTGATGGTAGCAGTCTGCAATATGTAGGGGGTCAGACAATCCAGTGGTCCCCTATGGCCTTTAATTCTATGATGTGTGTATAGATACATTATGGTTTAAAATAAAAGGCGTGTAAAAGTACCTTCTGTGTCTGAGCTTTGGATGCCAAAGATGTTACAAGGTAAATGGCTGCATCTTTATGCTTCCAGTTGACAGATGGATTCTTTGCATATTCTTGCAGCATGGAATTAACATAGCCAGAGAAGATCCCTGTTACAGGTCCTTCAAAAAACTTGCATAAGCCTCGTACTAGATCACAGGCTGCTCTGCGTCTGGTATCAATATCTGTATAAAAAAAGAAATAAAAATATTATTTGGATATGAAAGAATGAATGGATCTAGTCACATGCCTACCTAATATAGTTTTTACTGACTAGCAACAACTATTGCCATGTACAGTATTAAGTCAAATATTTTACTTACTGTGATGAACATAGAATGGAGAAGTTTAAATCCATGCAGAAAATTTAATCTATAGCTTAACAGAGTGTTAAACAATATTCTAGGATACAGGCAAAGATATATAACATTGCGGATAGCATGCACTCCATATTTACTGCCTAATGAAAATTTTTTGACAGGCATGCAAGGAGTTTTCTTCTTCTTCATAATTTTCTCTTTACCCTTACAATAAAGTGCCTGGGCTAATAAATTTGCATGACAATTTTGTAAAATTTTCTTTTTGTTTCCAAAGAGGACATATACACACTAGAGCTTATTCTAGACCAGGGGTCAGCAACCTTTCAGAAGTGGTGTGTTGAGTCTTCACTTATTCACTTTAACTTAAGGTTTAGCATGCTGGTAATACATTTTAACGTTTTTTAGACTGTCTCTCTCTATAAGTCTATATTATATAACCAAACTATTGTTGTATGTAAAGTAAACAAGGTTTTCAAAATGTTTAAGAAGCTTCATTTAAAATTAAATTAAAATGATCTTACGCCACCGGCTCACTCAGCCTGCTGCCGTTCCATTCACCTAGTTTGGCAGCGGGCTGAGCAGGGCCTGTGGGACCCCAGCTGGTAAGGTGCCGTCAGCCAGACCCCAGACTGGCAGCGGGCTGAGTGGGGCTGGCGGCTGGGACCCCAGACTGGGGGTGCAGGTGGGAATATAGGGGGAATGGGGGGTGCAGGAGCTCCCGTTTGGTGCTCAGGGTAGGGGTGGGGATGGGGGGTGGTGCAAAAATCAGGGCATGGGGTGTGGGGGGCTGGGTATGCGTGGGGGGTGCAGGAGTCAGAACAGGGGCTGGAGGTGAGTGAGGGGGTGCAGGAGTCAGGGTGTGGAATGGCTGAGTATGTGTGGGGGGTGCAGAAGTCAGGGCAGAGGGCTAGGTGTGTGGGAGGGGGTGCAGGGGTCAGGGCAGAGGGCTGTGTGTGTGTGGGGGGGGGTTCAGGAGTCAGGACAGAGGGCTGGGGTGCTTGGCTCGTGTGGGTGCTCCCAGCACCCTGCCATGAGCGACTCACAGCAGGGGGCTGGAGGGGATATGCCCCCATTCCACCCTTTTCCCCAGGGCCCTATCTGTCCCCACCTCCTCTCTGCCTCCTCCCCGGAGCAGCGAGCACACTGTGGCTCCACTCCCCCCACACCTCGCAAGGGTGATCAGCTGATCGGCACAGGGAAGGAGAGGAGGAGGGGCAGGAAAGCACCATGCTGGGGGAAGAAGTGGGGGAGCTTGGCTGCTGGCAGGACCAAGCTTCTGCCTCCTGCCCCCGCAGTGGGCGGAGGGGCTGAGTGGGGCCTGCAGGTGGCAGGTAGCAGCATGCCATTAAAAATCATGCCACAGGTTGCCGACCCTTGTTCTAGACAAACTCGAGATATGGAATAAGCTTTTAAAAAATGGATTAAAAATTTAAGGTTTCCAACTGGACAACACAAGTACCAAGTAACAACCTACTTTCCATAACTGTTTGCAGTTTATTTGCCCAACTGGTCTCCAACATAATATAACTAAGGTAAGGGAAATCAGAACCAGATTCAGATGCATCAGGCTGTCTTCCTAGTATCCCAAGTAGCCTCAAAGTTCATATAAAATGTAACCAGTTGCCTAAATTTGATAAGAGTGGGATACTAGTTCATAAGAAGTCTCTCTACAGTCCTAGACCAACATGGCTACACCACCACTGCATATTATAACACAGAACTTCAGGATCATCATGAATAAATGCTAATAGTGGAGGCAGTGTTGCCTAGTAGATAAGAGCTCAGAAGACTCAGGCTCTATTTCTGGCTCTGCCATGGACCTGTAAGGTGACCTTGGGCAAGACACTTCACCTCAATGCCAGTTCCCCATCTGTAAAGTGAGGATAATATTGACCTCATTTGTAAAGCATTTTGAGATCAATGGATGAAAAGCACTACATAAGAACTAGGTACTAGGTATTATTACTGTTGTACATCGGAAGGGTGGCTAATTCCAGATAAGAGTGGTAGTATTTAAAACTCTGCTATGTCTTTCAATTGCAACACACTGACTTTTAGCCACTCTCTTTCCTATTATAATTTAAGAAAAAACTGAACAATTGTTCTTTTGCATGACAGTCAACTTTCTCAAGATTTGGATAAAGTCTCTTTAGAACTGATTTTGGAAAGGGCCTTCCAAGTGTAAAAATAAAGATATATAAACTTCAGAAAACTACTTCAGTTCTTTGGCATTATGTTTAAAAATGTAAAATATTCCCAGTATATCTGTGCATTACCAGATCCTTCCAAATCCCTCCTTATATATTCTTCAGAATTATCTTCAAAAGCTTCTTCATCAGCAGCTGCAGAGAAAAGAGACCATTTATGAGATACACTAATGAATTCATTTGTTTGTTTGGTTCTTGGCAAAGAATTGAGATACTTTGTGTCAACAACTATGGTTTAAAGAGTGTTCTGTGATATTAATGGGATTAAGAGATCTTGCCAACTACTACACAGCATATTGGGCTTGATGCATAACAAGTGACACAATGAGCTTTAACTGACAAATGTAACTCCTTTTCTTTCATGTTCATGAGCAGTTATACATAGGATGTAGAAAAGATGGGGGACATTCATAGAATCATAGATTATTAAGGTTGGAAGGGACCTCAAGAGATCATCTAGTCCAACCCTCTGCTCAAAGCAGGACCAATCCCCAAATCCCTAAATGGCCCCCTCAACTCACAACCCTGGGTTTAGCAGGCCAATGCTCAAACCACTGAGCTATTCCTTCCCCCATACACACCTCTACCCCGATAAAACGCGATCCGACATAACACGAATTCGGATATAATGCGGGAAAGCAGTGCTCGGGGGCGGTGGGGGGGAGGAGGTTTACACACTCCGGCGGATCAAAGCAAGTTCAATATAACAAGGTTTCACCTATAACGCTGTAAGATTTTTTGGCTCCCAAGGACAGCATTCTATCAGGGTAGAGGTGTATTTTAAATGTATTTGAACCAAGAGGCTTTCAAACTCATGCACTAGAAAGAAGGGAAGCTTCCAATTGGTGCAATAAATTTTCGTTACAGGTTAAGTCTTGCTGGCCCCAGGATCAAAATGATTCAGATGAGCCAGACAGATGAACCACTAAAGCTTGATGGGGTAAATTCTCCATGCTCCACCTCGTTACACAGCCTGAATTATTCTGGTGTTTGCGCTAATAACTTTATAAATTCAAAGTAATAGCTCAACTTGAAATTACAAGAGAAAGGACTGCTATCATTCCTTCCCAAATTGAAATTTTCCCACATGATCATTTCCACAGCAACTCAACAGATTAGCATACTATCAGAGAGACTTGGTTTGACTCTTGTGCAAGGGTGCCTAGGGTCCAATCGTGCAGCCCTTACATTACTATGAAGGTAACAAAAGTTATCCTTTACTGGTCATAATTGCTACTAACATGCCTTAAAAAAAAAATTAGTTACCTCTAAATTCCATGTTGGGAACAATAACTTTTTCACAGATGCTTGTCAGGGTATTCTGATCTTCAAACAGATGTTTATAATGTGGTCTCTCACAAACCGAGGCCAGAAACTGGATTGCATTGCTTACCAACTAGAACATAAAACGGACCAATTTTTAGCACAACTGACCCGTTTATTCTAAAATTGGATGGAAATATATAACAACTTACCAAGTCATATTTAACTTCCTGGCCTGTCGTGACCAACAAATTCCAGATCGCTGTGACAAAACGAGGCAGGTAAGGCTGGAATTCTTCGTCATATTTTTGAGCATACAAAGCAGCATTATCACAAATTTGGGATTTCAATAGCTCCAATAATCCAGCTTCCTCTTCATCCTCATATAAAACAAAACTAAAAACTCAAACATGCAAATTTCAACACTAGTGAACAGTCAGCTACCAAAATAAAAAAAAAAAGGCAAGTATTTTATAATGCTGTTGTATTGGTGTTTCACAATTCTAAATATAAGGAAATATAGGAATAAATGTACAGTTCTCACAATAGAGAGATGTAAATAACAAGGGATCTCAAGTATCTGTACAGGGACCAATGTTGTTTAACATATTCATAAATGATCTGGAAAAAAGAGGGTGAACAGTAAGGTTGCAAAGTTTGCAGACAATATAAAATTACCCAACAGCTGTCTATGAAGAGGTGCAGAGAGACTTCAGAAAATTGGGCAACTGGGCAACAAAATGGCAGACAAAATTCAGTTTTGATAAATGCAAAGTAATTCATATTGGAAAACGTAATCCCAATTATACATACAAAACGATGGGGTCTAATTTAGCTGTTACCACTCAAGAAAGATCTTGGCGTCACTGAGCAGATGTTTTCAGAGAACTATCAACAATGTGCAGCAGCAGACAAGCTAACAGAATGTTAAGAACCATTAGGAAAGAGAAAGATCAGAGAAAAAAGCATCACAATGTTACTATATAAATCCATGGTATGCCCAACACCTTGAATACTGTGTACAGTTCTGGTTGCCCCATCTCAAAAAAGATACATTAGAATTGGAAAAAAATACAGAGAAGGACAACAAAAAACGATTGGAGTATGGAACAGTTTCCATATGAGGAGAGATTAAAAAGACTGACTGTTCAGCTTGGAAAAGGAGGCGACTAAAAGGGGATATGATAGAGGTCTATAAAATCATGACTGGTGTGGAGAAAATGAACAAGGAAGTATTATTTACCCCCTCCACATAACACACAAACAAGGGGGTCACCCAATGAAATTAATAGGTAGCAGGTTTAAAACAAAAAAAAGAAGTACTTCTTCACACAACACACAGTCAACCTGTGGAACTCATTGCCAGGGGATCTTGCGAAGGCCAAAACTGTAACAGGGTTCAAAAAAGAATTAGGTAAGTTCACAGAGGATAGGTCCATCAATTGCTCTCTCCCAACGCTGTGCCGTGACTACACAACCACGTTAAAGCGCTGCCACAGCAGCACTTTAACGTTGCCAGTGTAGACAAGTCCTTAGTCACTCCTTCCCACTGCAAACAGATTTGAACAGAGGCAAATTTTATGGAATACTTACATCAGTCTGTAATAGTTTGTTATCTAAAGTTAAAAGACTATGAAAATTTGTCATCCAGGTTTCCATGTGATCTTCAAAAAACTCAGGAAGATCCTGTGAGGGGAAAAAAGTATGAAAGAAATGCACATTTTAAGTTCATTCCTGGTTATACTAGTTTGGCAGCTTTACAGAGTTACTGTCCGCTGTTCATTAACAATTTATTTTCTCAGAAAGGAAGATGGACAAGGACATAGGAAATCATGCAAGACCCTGACATAGAAGCTATAGTGTGAAGTCTCTATCTCTAGTATTTGTTTGTAGACGCCACTTCAGGGGATATTAGGAGCCATGAGAGATTTTCTCCTCTGAAAGATGGTCAGGGAGAGGCAACTCACGACCCTTTTTGTCCTAACGAAAGACACTCTCACTCCTCTTGCCCCCTTAGCCTCAAAACACAAAAGCACAGGCCGCCCCTTTTGCTCAATCCTACTCTTCAGTACAAAAGAAGGAAACAGGAGTGGACTCCAACAGTCTATGGGGACGTTTATCACACTTCAAGGGCCTGTACTCATATGGGTGCTTTGCCCTGTATAAAGAGTCTAAAAGTTTGCTTTTTAGCGTGTTTTTAACCACAGATATGCTTGTTTTATGCCTTAGCAATTCTACGGCAATGAAAAAAATAGTGAAATTATGTTGCTATCAAACTTAAAGTTAATAAAATCCCTTCTCATCTGATTTGCTTGAGACTGTTTACAATTGTTTTCTGTCAACCCCTACTAGACATGCAAAATAGTTTGACACTTGAGAAACAACGTCCACTGAACCTTTATCACCACCACTGCTCTTGTAATTAAGGTTGAACACTCCTAACAAAATCAGAAAAGGCCAAAGCTGACATTCTTGATCGTTTTCATTATTGTTTACCTTACTATAAGCAACAAAAGCTTTTCAGGCTCCTTTATGCATTATGAAGCAGCAGAGTGGCCACAAATTCAGGATTTTTGTTTTTAAGAGTCTTTTGCAATTCACCTGTAACTAGCTACCCTTGTATTTTTGCCTCTCTGATCTGCTACTTAGAGTTTACCTAGATCACGAAGACAGACTAAAATTAACTATAGGTTAGCAAACACGTTAGTCAATCCCAACCTCTGCCTATTCCCTTGTGTAGGCACAGGTTAATACTTTTTACCTTGACCAGATAATATCCTCCAGAGGGGACACCTTTTAAATTGATTCTACAGCAAAAAGCTTAACAGCTTAAAGCATACCCAATAATTCTTAACAGCTCAGAGCAGACCCAATAATTAGGAACAATAAATTAAGATTCACCTGAAAATTTAAACTGTAGAACAATTTTGCAATCTGAATTAGAGAAGAGAAGAGAACCTTCAAAGCACTGGCATCATTTGCATGCGTACTGCAAAGTTCAATGGTGGCCTAGAAAAGAAGAAAGGGTTAATAGGAAACATGAACAGAAATGTATTGGGTGTATTGCAAATGCCATGTAATGTTACTATTTTATTGAGAGCACATTCCAGAGTACCGATGACTTTAGAAACATACTAAATTTTAAATTGAAATCAGGATGACAACTAAACAACTATTTCTAAATAACTTGCATTCCACAAGAATTCACAAGTAAGTCAATTTAAAGTGTTAAATCATCCTTAAAAGAAGCTCAAACAATTCTCAGAAATAATCCTGTACCTTAAAGAGATTTGTCAAGGGCTGTGCAAACGCATCAAGGACAAGTTTGATTTCTGTCCACAGTTCATTTGATTTAAACTCATGGCGGTATCTGGCAAACGAAGGGAGGGGGAGGAAAAAAATGGTAATAGCACTTCATTCCAATTTCACTTGCATCTAATTATTTATAAAGGAACTCTGAACCTTGAGACAAGTTCTTGCATTTGCTTGAATGACTAAATGCTACAATTAAAACTGTCCATGTAAGGTATGAAATCCAATAACCACTTAAATAAAGCTATCAATCATTATAAAGTCAGTAACTTCAATCAGAAGCCACAAATGATTAACACAACCACAAAATTCAATTTAATAAGCAGAGGTATGTGCATTTTAGTAGAAATTCTGGAATCCATACACTAATCCCTTAATACCTTTTAAATAAGGAGTGTGCAGTGCGAAGGACTCCATTAATGACATGGAAATCTCCACTCTGAAAACGATTCACCATTTCGGTCAGCAGGTCTGGCCATTTCTGAGGGAAGTCTTCCCTGCCAATAATGCTAATGGCGTCACTTAACTGGAAAGGAAATATAACCATTATATCATACCATTTGTGAGCAGCATAGTGATCAGTACTTATATACTACTTTTACTCCTGGGGGAATTTTGCACTGCACTGCTGGTGGCTCCTACCCTGCTCCCCAGTCCACCCAACCCCCATGCATCTGGACCACCCATACCCAGAGCCCCCCACACACACCCAGAAACCCCTCAGTCTCCTGCACCCGACCCCCCACCACGGTGATTCTCACCCTCCCTGTAACCGGACCCCCACCCCTGCATCCACACACCTGCTGAGCCCCAACCACCTTCACCTGGATCCCCGCTGCAGAGTCCCATTCCCCCAGCACCAGGGACACCCCCTTCAAACCACCCACACAGAACCCTCTCACCCCACACCTGGATTCCCACTGGGCTAACCCTGCTTGCCTCACACCTAGATCGGGGCCAGGGCTAGGCATGCAAGACTCTGTCCCCCTCTCACTTGCTACCTTGGTACAGATGGCATGAAGGGGCAGGGCCCTAGGGTGTTTCTGGGGCAAGCCCGGCCCTTGCATTGTGTTAGGGTCTGGTGCAGCCTCACCACTGAGTCTGTCCCCCGAGGGGCAGGGGAGCTGCAGGGTGATCTCCCACCTCCATGCAGCCAGTGGCCTATGCTCCCCACTGCCATGCTGGAGTCTCCACATTTATTTATTGATGAATGAAATATGCAGAATTTTAAAATACTGTGCACAGAATTTTTATTTTTTTGGTGCAGAATTCCCTTAGGAGCATACAGTGACTGACACATGACAAATACCTAGATGCTCACTCACTTTAAGCTAGTTAGATTGAGAGGGATCACAAGTTAAAGAAGAAAACATTTGTTTTATCCACTTGTTCTCATTGAGAGAGAATGAGAATGAATATATACACACACACACACACACACACACACACACACACACACGGAGTAAACTCTTTGGAAGACCCCAGAGCACGACTCTGATCTCCCATCAGGGCTTCTAGGCACAACATCTGCCTGAAGATCTCAGTTAAGCAATCTAAAAAACCCCACTTCATTCTGTCATCTTACCTGTTTTTGAATTTGTTCTGGACTGCTAAGCATCAAGTGTACTATGTTGCCTTTAATAGCTATCCTGTCTGTTTCACATATTTTGTTTGGTTCATCTTCAATCTGAAAGTAAAACATTAATTAACTGAGACATCTGTTACTCCTCTGTGCAATGAAAAAAAAATACTCCAAATATTTTTGAGTGTTCTTTACATAAGCTGAGCATGTTGCACCACAATAAAGAAACCCAGTGTAGAAAACTGAGTGTTTGCCAACATCTTTATTGTAATGATATACCTCTGCCTATGCTGGAACCATAATGGCAATCTCTGCAGATAAACCAAGAAAATTAAATGCTTCTATAAAATTAGGGACTACACTTTCTCCTTCAGAATTACTGGTTTGAAGAGGCTGACCAACCACTTCAAAATAGACATTTATAGGTGAATTTGAATTAAATGAAGGTATTTCTCAGTTGGGTGGGTGAACTTAACTTGGAACCCAGCAAACTTCAAACAACAAATAAGTAATTTCAAAGCTTACACAAAATAAAACTGAAAACGACTACAGAAATGCCCCCCCCCCCACTTCTCTAATCTGTAATTTATAGTTATTGATCTCTTGCTTAGCAGTAGCAGAACTCAGGGCCTTGCAAGATCAGCTTCCTATTTGGAGCAGAAATAAGTGAGAGTGAACCTCTTAATGTAGTTTGTTTATTTACAAGATGCACAAATCCTGTTTTCTTGAACAGGACTTATAATGAGCAGCGCATAGGCATCTCCCTCTTACAGCAGCCTCAGGAAAGGTAGCTCTGCCCTGTCGTCTGAAGCATCTTGTGCCTCTGGCGCTCTTCTCCAAGGCCCATCAAGTTTAAAGCCCGGTCTACACTAAAAAGTTATGTCAACATCAGCCATTTTGCATCAACCTAGTTGAATGTGTCCAATTTTGTCTCCTACCGACATAAGCTCTCCATTATGCTGACATAGTAACACCACCTCCCTGAGCAGCACTGAGCCATGGTCAATGTACTGAGGTTGACACAGACTGAACGCAGACACTGAATTACCTATGTAGACCCTAACAGTCCTCCAGCCGCTGGCTCATAATACTCCACTGCCCAGGCATCACAGATACCCGAAGCACACCCCCACCCTTAAAGCCCTCCAATTTTTTTAAATGTCTTTTCCTGATTGTCCATCTTGGTGAGCACAACTACCAGTTTTCCACTGTTGTGGACAACTGCCCAGCTCACCACATCAGCTACATGCTCCAGACGTGCTCCAGCCAGGAGCAGACAGGATTGGATTTCCTGGGCCTGAGAACATACTGTGCAGTCACAGCTACAGACCATCCACAGAAATGTGGACATCTATGAGCAGATTGCACAGGGGAGGCAGAAGGGGTATGACAGGGAGCAGCACCAAAGCAAAGAAATGGCAGTAGGCATACCAGAACGCCAACGAAGCCAACGGTCAAGTCAGTGCCAAGCTGCAGACCTGCTACTTTTACAAAGAGCTGCATGCCATACTTGGTGAATACACCATCATCCCACACTCCCCCATGGATACCACTGAGGAGCCCAAATCACAGGCCCCCGGTATGAATAGCAAGGATGAGGACGACGACGGGGGACATGCAACTGGGGAGGATGTCCAGCTATGCCACAATTCAGGACCTATTTGAGACTTCCCTGCAGTCCAGGCAGTTGAGCAAAGGCAAGCCCACGCCTGTGTAAAAATGGTGCCAGTATTCAGTGCCATTGCACTATACTCATAATTTTATGCAACCAGCAATTCCCCCCTTCATTTCCCTCATCCCTGGCAGGGCATACCATGGCTGAAGCTGTGAGTGATGCTGCGCACAATCACTCTGAAGCAGAAATGTCAACCTCTTGTTTAACATTTTAGGGGAGCAAGGGAAGGCAGTTCTAAATCTTAACTTTTGTTTTCCATTGTGACTATACTGACAACGGTATCTCTGTGTGTTTTATCTGTAGCTGCTGTAGTTGCAGCAATCAGGGGTTTCTCTTCCGCACCGGTGAGTGCCTGAGCCAGAGGAGGAAGAGAAAGAGGAGGACTTGGGATAACATTTTCAGTGGGATCCTGCAAGCCAGTGCTGCATCAGACTGTGAACAGAGGACCTGGAGGATGAATATTGCAAGACTGTAGGGAGAAGGAAAGATCAGACAGGGGAAGGGCCCAGGAGTCAGAGAGGGAGATGCACCAGGTCATAAAGGGGCTTCTCTAGCAACAACAAACATAGATGCTGCAGACTCTTCTGGACCTAATGATTCAACAAGCCCAGGCTCGCCTCCCTCTGAGGGCCATGGAGAACTCCAGTATACTCCACATTCCATGTGGTATCAGGGGCCACATCCCTACCCCTACACACCGGGGGACATTAAAGACAACCACAACTAGACATACACTGACCTGTTAAGAGCCACGACTGCTGTATGTGAAGCTAAAATGGACATGAATGTTCCTTCCCCTTCTTTAAACTCTGTTCCACAAGTCTATTAAGGTTTTAATGCATTTAGTTTTAACTTGCACAAAATTTTGTGTGACATGTTTTCATTTACTCAAGACAACAGTATTGTTTGGCAAATAATTCATCTTTATTAGTTTCCAACATATTCTGCAGAATGCCTGGTGGCACTGAAAGCACCCACTTCGTTGTTAGAGTACATTGTAACACAATTCATAGGCTCAGTGAACAAAGTGTAATCATCAGATGTGCACCACGCACCACACAATTTGTAACAAGCCCACAAACTATAGGGCCAGGTAGAGCACTGTACACCACAACGCATTACTGTGGCTTGCTGTTAATGTGCTCTTTCAAATCCTCCTTGAGCTATATAGCTCCATAGTGAGCTCTTCTGATAGCCCTTACGTCTGGCTGCTCAAACTCAGCAGACAGCGACTGCACCTCTGCCCTCTACCCCAGCAGGTACTATTCCCCCTTTGCTTCACAGATATTATACAGGACACAACAGGCAGCTATGACAATTGGGATACGTTTCTTACTGAGATTCAATTGTGTGAATAAACACCAGCACCCTTTCAGTCTACCAAAAGCATATTCATTCAACTGTCATTCTCCAACTGCTAAGCCAGTATATGGCTTCATGAACCAGGGGAGTAAAGAATAGGCTGGGCCCCTCTGGATCAGTATTGGCCTTTCAAGATCCCTAATGGTAATCTGCCGATCAGGAAAGAGTCCCTGCTTGTAGCTTTCTGAACAGTCCTGTGTTCTTAAAGATACAAGTGTCATGCACCTTCCCTAACCAGCCAACACTGACGTCAGTGAAGTCCCTGGGATCCACCAGCGCTTGCATAACCACTGAAAAACAGCCCCTTCTCATGATGTACTCTATGGCAAAGTGGTCTGGTGCCAAAATAGACACATGCATGACATCTGTTGCTCCACTGCAGTTCAGGAAACCACTGCTGCAAATCCACACATTATGTCCTGCACACTGCCAAGAGTTACAATCCTGCATAGCAGGAGATGATTAATGGCCCTGCCCACTTGCATGACAACAGTCCCCGAAGTGGATTTTCCAACTCCAAAGTGACTTTGCAAAGACAGCAGCAATCTGGCATTGCAAGTTTCCACAGTGTAATCACTGTCAGTGCAGCTCTAATTCTTGTGTCACTGCTCGGCACACAGACCCAGGAACGCGGCCTTGCACATCCAAACATTCTGCAGCCAGTGCTCATCACCCCAAGCCTACATACCAATGTGATCCCATTAGTCAGCACTTGTTTCCCACGGCCAGGAGCAGTGCTCCACCACTTGCATCTGCTCCATATACACCAAAAGCATGGACTAGTTCTCACTATGTCCCACAGCAATCTGCTCTTCAGAAAATCATCACATTCTCCGCGGCTCTTCAAATACCAGAAGATTGCCTATGCCTGCAATACTCATGACAATAGTTAAGAGCTGTGCATGCTCCAGGCTTGTGTCAGAGATGGCGGACTGCAACAAGTTCCACATGGGTTCATGGGATTTTCAAAACAGGCACGAAAATTATGGGATAGAGATGGCATTATGGGGCAGAGAAAGTCGTACGATAAGAACCTGAACCCCATTGTCCCAGTCACCCCTGCACGACTCACTCACACCCCACCATGCTGCAATGCCAAAACTTTCCAAAACAGTGCACTGAATGACGGGGAGTTACACACTTGGGTTACCTACCCATGGCACACCGCATTGTTCATCGAAACAAGCTTTCCTAGCGCATACGTGAAGTAATCACATGAGTCAAGTGTGCATGTGCACAAGTGATAGACTAACTGTGGCAGCTTTATGCAAGCATAACTTGTGCCGATAAATGTTTGTACTGCAAATGTGACCTATATGCTTGATAAACTCGGTGCCTTTTTCCTCCCCCAGCCCTTGAGCTTTATACCTGGGAGATACCTAGCCCAAGGCTGCTCACTAAGACCACATGGCCTAGAAAGGTGAACCTGGGCACATACTCTATACAGCTGCTCTCCAACACAAGTGAATCTTAGCATTTCAATTGCCAGACCAAGGGAGTGCTTGAACTCATATAGCATCCTTAATGACTCTTTGGATGCACCTACTACATGGCATCTTTATCCTGAGTGTTTGTACTAATAAGGAAACCATTAGCACCTTTTGCTATAACTGTATGCTGGGTACTAATTATGTCAACAGCAAATACAATATTTCATATAAAGAAGTGTGATATGACAGTGTCCATTTAAACTGTAGTAAGACAGACACCAAAGGCCTAAAATTTTACATCACTAATACAGTCATCCCATTTGTAATGAGAAATTCACATTCTGATTTAACAGCTAGTTTGCATTAATCCTAAAGCATTTTTTCCAGCATTATAAAATTTATACATTGAAGATTTTCAGAGACACAAACGGCAGTTAGGCATTTAACTCCCAATAACTTTCAGTGGGAATTCAGCATTTAGCTGCTAGGTGTACTACAAAAATCTCCACACATTGTCAGGGTTGATAGGTCCCAAATGTAGTTGTTTTATCCATAAATTAAATTAAATTTAACTACAGCTTAATATTTTGAACAAAGAATGCTCCAGGATCTCCAAAATAAGAACAACTTTAAGCTCCAACATCTCTGTAAGTGAGAAACTAAAACAATATAATGCCCAAGTGTGGACACTCTTTAAATTGGTTAGCGTTAATCAGTTATAACCTCACCTAAGCTAAACTGATTTAAAGAGTGTTTGCATACAAAGTTGTATTCGTTTTAAAAAAAAACCAAACCAAACCAAAAACAACACCTTCTTTAGTTGAAATGAGGCAACTTTGTGTTTAGACCAGGCTTGCCCTACTGTCTTCTGTATTTTTTTCCCCAGAAATGTGAATGTCAAATGCTATATTCTTCCTTCACCATTTCATTATCCTGCTCTATTCTTATGATCCAGCAAGGGAGTGAAATTAACAAGAATCTGACCGTCTTCTCTCAGGCTTCAAGAACCCAAATACCGTCAATTCCTATCCAGTCAATAAGTCAAGATCTGTACTTATTTTGATCCATCTATCATCTCTCAAAGCATGGGTATGCTAACATTCTCCGTGATTACTGTTCACATAAGAATAGTTTATTGTATATCAGACAGCTTATATTACATTTTATCACAACTATTCACCAAAATACCTACAATTCTCCAGTTTCTTTTAATATAATTCTTGAAAGTTACAGAGGCACAGACTTTGATGACATTATCTTGCGACTTCTCCAGCAGCGTTAAGAGTAACAATGGGTAATTCTGGTTTCCTTCAACTGATTCGAGAAACTTCTCCGCTGTAAGATAATATGCTAAGTTAACAAAAAATGCATTAGCTTTTACAGAGCCCTATCATTCTTCAACATTGAAACAGAAAACAAAGCACCATTTAGTAATTAGACTAATATTCATATGAGTGTGTCTCAAGAAGAGAAGTATGTAAATAGACCGCATTTTTATTTCCACAAAAATTGACAAATATTAAGTGATCATGGTGCTAGAGTGTTTCCACTACAAAAAAAAGTTTTGAATGAAGAGCAAGCTGTGGAAATATTGCATCCTCACCATTTCTAAAAAGCCATGAACACCCAGAGGCAAATCCTGGATTTTTAATTAGCATCAATTTAATTAGCATTATCTATGTTTGGAAACAGCATTGCTTCTTTTCATTGAAGATATATAAGAGAATATGAAATTAGGAAAAGAAGGGAAATGGAAGAGAAGGAAAACAGGGAGAAGAGTTATGGATAGCTTTTATTTACACACTTTGTCACAGGGTTCCTTCAAAGACTCAACTGCTTTAGAAACTAACCCAAACAGGTAGGAAAAAGATCACATCTAACAAACGTCAGTGGCAGTTCAGGCAGACAGAAGAATATGCAGATATTATGCTTTTCAGCCAAGCGCTATGCATTTTTAAGTATTTTACCTGGACGCCGTATAGAAGGATCTGGATCTAGTGTCTTCTTTAGGTATTCTGTTAAAGTCTGTAAATTGGCATCACTGAGCTCCATAACTGCAGAACCTAAAGATGCATAAAATATTTGGTTAAGAATTCAGAGTTAAAAAATAGTTTCTATGCAATCTATTTACCAGCCCAATAGGCTGTGCATACAATTATTTAGGATTTACATTTTCATTTGAAATTTCAGAAAGTGCATTCATACCCTGTATTATATCCAAGCAAAGCGGATAGATATATATTTCATTTCATAAAGCAGAAAGCATGAAATTTTTCTCAATTATGTATGACTGCTAACAACTATTTTATTAGTTAGGCCGAGCAACTAGAGAATTGCAAACAGAACAGTTTTAAGTTCTCTGGAGAGCTGACTCTTGTTTAAAGGCACATTACAAAAGAAAAAGCTGGTAAAGAACTTGCAATATAAAATTCTTACCCTGTAAACAGAAAGCTGTTTCAAGCCAAGCCAACCTACATTATTCTTCCTTTTCCCTCATTGTCCTACACATATTTCCAGGTTCACCTTGGTGAGCTGTTACCTTCACAGCTTAGTTGAGATCATTCAAGTGACAATATCATCACTCGACTAGAGTCAAGACACATTTCAATTTTGTTCAAGCTCTTTTCCTCCCTCTCCTTTTCCCATGGTGGTCTGTTTTTCTTTGCTATTCCAAGTTGCACTTTCTTATCCTATTGTTTAGGCAACAACAAGACTGGCCTAATCTTCAGTGAGAAGATGTTTCCCTTCTCAAAAAGGAGATGGTAGCAAAAATTAAAACTAACTACAGAATTTATAATCTGCTATGAGAACACACACTTTTCCACTGGAGTATCAGCAGATACTTCTGTAATCCAGACTGGAGTCTGGGTGTCCCATTTTAGTATTGATTACCAATCCACAGCAACATCTAACGTATCTACAAATGCATCCAACCTCCATCTCGTTGAGCTAATTTTTGCCTAATGATACAGTATGTACTTATATACCATTTTAAAGAGACAATTACACCACAAGAGTTTCATTTACCTTACTGTGGGTAAGTATGCAAGTGACCATTGCATGTTGTAAAAGAATACAATCCTGCCCCAAAACAGAAAGGTCAGAGGCATCACTTTTTCCTGCAGTTTTCAGCTGACCTGACTACAATCACATTCACTAGCTCATATCAGCTAACAAAACCCTACTAAAAGGTAATATTTAATATGAGAGTTTACCAGCTCTCCGACATAAAGCCCTCATCCACCATTACTGTGGTAAAACAAATATTTGATGCATCCATAATTAAAAATTACTTACTCCAGGCAAGTGTAATTTTGCAAGGCCAGGGAATCAACCAATACACAAGTCATTCAGTTTATCTTTCGAATCTGAATGAAGTTCAGTGCTCATGAAACAAATGGATCGCAAGTACTGGCTAGGGAGAGCCTGGCCTTGGTAAGCAGCTGTATAATACAGGTATGTAGATATACTCCACCCTAATTGAACTCATGTCACTTGTGAATTATGTAGACTTGATACATGGCTGCAGTGGTAAGAAATTAACCCATGACACACACACACAGCCCCTTCCCATCAGTCCCATGGTGAATGGAATTTACATTAGCTACAAGAATGTTGCTGATTTTTCATCTTTACAACTTGTTTCCTCTATTTCTCACTCCACCTCTCATCTACTACTTTCATCCTTTCTCTGTTACAATCAGGAAATAAAAGACACTTTAGCCAAAAAATATGTTAGCTACTGAATTAAGAATCTATTCCCTTCAGTCTCAATCTATTTGATTTCTTATCAGAGATTTTCTTTGGAAAACTGTTGGTTGAAACAACTTTGAACTCAGATGACTATGCTTTCCTGCTCAGAGCAGGAGTTTAGAATTTCAAAGCCCTTTCAGTTGCATCTGGCATGTCAGCCAGTACCTGGTCCTGTGGGACCACAGGAAATCCCATCTCTCAGCCTCTCTTATTTCCACAAAGATAGAATGGGCTCTTCTCCCTGGAGAGCTTACTATAAAGTTATAGAAAAACCTCAAACAGAAAGAAACTGAGGTGTGTTTTCACAGTCCTGTTTCAGACTCTGAACTAAATCTTGCGTATTTTACATAAATAATCCCACTGAAATTAATGGGCCCATATCTGCTCCAACCGAAGGCCAATGAACTCATTCACATAAGTATTGTGAACAGGTGCTCAGTTGGTAGCTGTGGGGCTATAATGCCAGCAACTTTTGTTCCCCTTTATATTAATACACACCAGAAAGCCATAATAATGCGTCTTCCTTAACAGACTGCAACTTGCTATAGAAAGAGTAAAAATGTTTTTGAGTTTTGACCCAGGCAAGTGTCTATGCTGACAGATACTAACATAATTCACATATTAAGGAGGGAGATAAATTAACTGAGGGCAAGGATTAGTGTCAGAAATAAGAAAAAAGACATTTCTCCCCACTCCACTTTCATGGAACACTATAAAGAACTTTTGAGAACACTGCATTTCTGCTCTAAATTGTTACATCACTTATCAGGCATGAGTTCCATTCACAGGAATACTTATTTCCTTAATTTAGTGAAAAGATAGTAAGCGGAATAGCAACTGACTAAACCACAATACTTTGGAAACAAGTACTAGCTGGGATTTTACCTGAAACAAGACAAAGTGAGGGCAAAGTCAAGAGGTGCCGTGTGCTATGATTTACTGTTCCCAAAACCCATCTTCTCTGCAAACTTCCTCTACCACAAAACCCACTGTAAGGGCAATGGAAGAGGTTTTTCTATCCATGTAGTAAATCCACCCCGTTGAAAGGTGGTAACTGGGTTGACAGAAGAATTCTTCCATTAAGCTAGTCGTACTTACACCAGGGTCTAAATTGGGTTAACTACATCCCTTGGGAGCATGACATTTTTCACACCACTGAGCAAAGTAGCTAGGTTGACCTAAATTTTCGGTGTAGCCCAGACCTCAGTTGCAGATATCCGTACATAGAAGAGCACGATACCAATACACATTGAGGTAATGGCTCTCTCATGATCTGGTACTTTTCTCTTCCCCCAGCAGCTTTCGCACATTCTCTAAACCCCAACTTCTCTTAAGATTGTAAGTAACCACAGTTACTTTAGCAGCAGAGCTCTTGTACCCACTTTATGTGGCAGTGAGCAGGAAAGAGATGGAGGAAAGAAAGGAGTTCTAAACATATGTGGACTTCTGTGTGTTTAATAATTAGGCCTAGTATGTTTTCCAAATCACCACCACTCCTTCACCATCCATTCCAAGTTTCTAAATCCCTGCTTTTACTACAGTGCCCAGAGTATTACACAGATGTAAAGATTGCTCCTCCTTCCTCCAAAAACCTCAGCTCATTTTCACTCCTTTTTAATGCATCCTAGCTCCTCTCTTCCCTTTCAACTCTAGCCAGTAACCAGGCATAGAGTTAAATTAGAACAAGGACTAAGTGCACACAAGTATTTTGCAGCAAAAGCTGGTGCCTTCCAACAGGTACAGTGCTGGGAAGTGAACCCAGCTTACATCCAGGGAGGAGTGCCTGTTTCCTTCCTTTGGTTGTACTAACCAGTGAGTGTATACTATGCACAATGAAGCGGGGGAGAGAAGGGAAAAGCACCCAACCCTAGAGTGAGGGGGAAGAAACTCAGTGCCACAGACTTCTGCAGCAAAGACTGAAAAGATCCCACCCATGTGGTGAGGCTTCTTCCAGTTATCACCCAGCTATCTCCGAAATACTGCTGTGCAAATCACCTCCTGTGCTCCTCTACCCATCATACCGCAGCAAACCAGGCCACGTGCCCGAGGGACAGACGAGCGAGACAGGCCCGTAAGGGAGGACAGAGGCTGCCCCCTTACCCCCTCCCTGCAGCGATCGGAGGACGGCGGCTGCCCCCTTGCACCCACCCAGCCTGTGCAAGAGGGGCCGGGGAGACCGCCCCCTTCGCGCTCCCCGAAGAGGGGGTAGGAGGCGACACCGCCACCCTCAGTCGCTACTGTTAAGTCGGGGGCCGGGGTAGGCTGCCCCGAGGCCCCACCGCCAAGGGGGCGCGCTCAGGGCCTCGGAGAAGAGAGACTGAAGCGGCACCCACCCTCCCTCAAACTAACTCGCTACCCGCCAGACTGACAGCAGCGCAGACCAATCAGAGCGAACCTTTCCCTACTCCTTCGGCCTAAGAACCAACGCTCGCGGGTGCAAGCGAAGAAGGCGGGCCCGGGTGGGCCCAGCACGTTCGGCTGCGCCTCCCGCTGGGCCGTGGGCCCAGAGCCCATCCCCAGTCCGGGAACAGGGAACCCCCCTGTGTAAGCAGCGAAGGGGACCCGGCCTACGAGCCTCGCCCGCAGGGGCCCTCGCGCTGCGCGCGCGGCTGATCCTCACCTGGAGGGTCTCCCCGGCGGCGGCGGCAGCTCCGAGAGCTCCGGCTCCGCTTCACATTCAAACCACGGTGAGAGGGCGCGACGGCGGCGGCGGCGGCGACGCACTGATCGCATCACGCTACGCGCGCGGAGCTGAGCCAATCAGCAAAGCCTTAGCGCCTCCGGCTTGGGCCAATCGCCGGCACCTTCGCTCCTGAGGCGGCTAGGCCAATCGCCAGCCTCCTCCCACAATCCATCGGGCGCGGCCGGGCTGGTGGGGTCCCGGCCTGAGTCAGCTCTGACCCCCCCGGCCCGGCTACGCAGGCGCCGCTCCTCATCCCCACCCCGCAGGCAGCCGAGCGGCTCTACAGGGGCCTTCCCCGTTCACGTTTCTCAGCTTTTCTCCACGACCCCCAAGGGCTGGAAACGTGCATTAGCCCCTCCCCCCACCTGTGAGAGTCTCACCTAGTTCCCTGACCGCCCCGCCAGAGCGTTAAGCCATTGCTGCTACTCCTGCCCGGGCAGGGGGGGCCGTGCAATGTACCCCTCCCGCAACTCATTTAGTCCCCAGCTTCAGGAATCACATCTCCGCCCCGCAGCACGCCAGCCAGAGCTCATCCACAACCTTCCTTTCTACCCTCAGGCTTCAGGAATAACTGGCCTGGCCTCCTGTTTTTGTGTGGCCAAGTGACTAAGGATTGCATGGCATTTACATGCGTCTGATGAAGTGGGTCTTCACCCACGAAAGCTTAGACTCCAATACAGCTGTTAGTCTTTAAGGTGCCACAGGACGCGTTATTGCTTTTTATAGAATTTACAAGCACCTGTAAATAAAAAAAGAAAAAAGAAACTGACAGCATAAGCTTCCCACTTGCGTTCAACAAGGCCATTTGGTCAAACCTGCCACTGTAAGTAGTAGGGTGGGTTAGGGAATATCTTGTATTGGACCAACATCTGTTGGTGGCAGAGACAAGCATTTACATTTACACAGAGTTGGGGAGGGAGAGGAGAAGCAGCTTACACAGTGTCACACCTAATTACAAGACCAACATATTGTTTAGCTTAACTACTTAAAACATTTAAAGGGACCATTCCAGGTGAAGTGGCCTGTTAAAACCCCTCCCCTCAAAGGGAGGAAGTGGGTTATAGATTGTTTATCCCGTGTCTCTTGAATCACTGATTTTTAATGTCTAGCAGAGTTAGGAATTTTAGCTCCCAAGCTCATCTTTTGAAAGTGGGTGCAGATTCCTTTGCAGAGAACTGAGGTCAGATGGAGTAATTGCATTGTGAAATATGTTCATCTACAGCTGATGGGATGTTTTTGTCTTATTTTCCTGTGCAAGTTTGAGAGCATAGTGATTGGTTTCTCACACACAGCTTCTATGGAGGGCATTTAGTGTACTGGAGGAAGTACACCCACATGCTGTGATAGGCATATGTATAAGAGCTATGCATCCAAAGCAGCACAGAAGATACCCCCTAGTGAGACTGAAGTAACAGACTCCTTACCACCTTTCCTCAGCCCCTTGCCAGTCCCTGTCCCTGCCCCAACCCTTCTCTTGGAACTGCCTAGCAAAAGCAGGGCCCATATAGGAACCTTTGCCAAAAATAAATTAGTTCTAAACCTAGTCATAAAACTGGATGCTATAGAAATCAGACTACACAAAGGGTTCACCTATAGACCATTCTAGTAGCTTTACTACAGTATTAAGGAATGCTAGAAGAAACTAATAGCAGACAGTACTATTTTAACCTGTAACATTTTTTGGGAATTATATCAAACTAAGATGGTCATTCAGTGCACTTCCCACAACATGTTACTGATTCGACAGACTACTAGGCCAAACTCATTAAATTAATGTACTATTTTGTGTGCTCAGATTGTGTATATTAATGTTCTCCCACTTGCACTAAAAACTCTGATCCCAGGCAAAATGTTTAAGATGAGATGCAGACCCATGGCACCATGGGAGTTTGTGTTATACCCATTGTGGATATTCTATTTCTCAACTCCCATTTGTATGCAATAATGGTTACCCTGTGGTTGCTGTTACACCTTTAGGTCTCATTTTCCTTGAGGGAGAGGTGTTTTTCTTGGCTCTCCAATTGTGGCACACACAAAAGATCAGTCTGTCAGCAAGTGGCAAAATAAGAAGTCAACAGAAAACTAGACTGGCCCTAAAAAACTATACTGGCCATAATCTAAAGCTAATAAGGACATTCACACTCACAAATCACATCAAACTAAGCCTCAAGGTTCCACCTCAGCTGACATTGTGCAAGCTAGGCACCATCTGTCCAATTTGGACAGATTATAAAATGTTATGGCCTGAATATGTTGCAAATTAATGTAGTAGGAAGAGTTTAAGACTATTGTAGAGGTTTTACTATAATTGCAGTGGTACTAAAAAGCAGAGAAAGGTCTATACTATACCCCAATTAAAAAAACCATACATCTATCATCAGATAACCCAAGACTTCTATTCTCACTTACTACAGTAGAAGAGATCGTTGTAATTTATAGTTGTGCCCAAAAAAATATTTTAAATCCATAAACAAACATCAGATGAGCATCAATGAGGATTAAGTCAATTTATTTGACTTAAACTTAGCTGAACATACAGTGCTCATGCAGGAGCCTGCTAGTCAGAGGTAGCTTTCATAATTATATTATTCTGCCTACCCAGGCATTCCTAGCTTCTGAAAAGCTACTATTCAGATGAGTAGTAATGGCAGTTAAAAATGATTGCTGTGGAAATCAAAGTGATAATATTCTGATTCCTGAATTACCTGTTCTCAACTCTTCCTCTTCTCCCCCTTCCCCCAAAGAGTAGTAAGAACACTAACAGGTACTCTATGGAATAGTAACCTGGAAAAGGACTCTTCTAATCATGGAAGCATACTTCATTGTACTTCATTGCTCATAGAAGAATTATAAGGAATTCACAATAATGGAATGAAATTCTCCTGCCAGTGACCCCCGCATCCCTCACATTTAACAAAACAAGAGAGATGAATAATAGTGGACAATTCTCTCTGTTCTTTGTAAGTTGTCACTGACAGAGAACTCTCCCACTGAAACTGCCCCAATTTAAAGTTAGCACAATTTTTCCTACATATACCATTACATTCGTGTTTAAGCAAATCACTTTGGTTAACAAGACTGCATAGGCAACCTTATGCGGATAGCCAAGATGTATCTGCCTTCTCTGAAAATTAGTCAAGTGTTTTGATTTTTTTGTTTTTTAAAAAAGCACATTACCACCATTTCTATTTGTTACTCACCATACACCAAAAGCTTTGTTGTTCAGAAGTTTGAAAACAAGAGGACTGGTTACATCTCACAAACTGGATATACCACAAAATAGTTTCACATAAGTTTTAATTACTACATTAAAAACCACTTCACTTTTTAAAACTTTATTGATTTACCACCTGATTAAAGCATGGATTGTAACAGTATTATACACAATATTTTTATGTAGAAAACTTTACATAGTTTTTATTATATAATTATTTTCTGCTATTCTCTCAAAAATGTATACATCCATTGGGCAAGGAACTCTTCTCATTAAATTACTGATATTAAATGCACTTAATATGGAGATCTTCAAGAAAAAGTAACTAGTTACTAACTTAGGCATTTTACATACATAAAACATACATTGTGCACAGAAAGTACATGTTGTTTGAAGTGGCAGAAGTGATTGAACAAAATTTAAAGACAGTTTAAGTGAGCTGTACCTTAGAAAGCTTGTAAATTTACTGCAGGCCAAGGATAGAATATTCTTTTAAAACATTCATCAATATATCACTACAATGTTAGATTTTTTAAGCTAGAAGAGTTGTACTAGAATCTTGTGTTTGCATTTTAGAAGCTACAGAAATAAGTGAAATCACATAGGGAGAAAAAAAAAACCAAGGTTCAATATAATATTTTACTTGCACCATAACAAGCAATAGAAACACCAAGAGGGTAATTTTGAGGGTTTATCCTAATCAAGACATTAACAACTCTCCCACTATCCACCGCCTTCAAAGGGTTCCAGTAAAAAAAAAAAAAAAAAAAAAAAAGTAAAATCATAAACATGCAGGTACTCCACATTAATACCATTAAATTATAAGACTACCTGTCATTTGTTGCATAACATTTAAAATACATCTGAATACAACTGTGTACTACACACGGAGGCCTAGATCCTTATCAGCATATACTAACATGGACCCCTGTTCTCATGCACAGTCCCACTGAAGCCAGTGAGACTCCACACAGACAGTGGTGTGCGTGCCAGCAGACCCTGGTTCAGGATCAGAGCCAGAAGGCAATTACTCTTGGAGTTTGACTGAGCACTCTTAGCTTTGTTATTATGATGTCCATGGGTTATGGCCTTTCCAAAAGGTACAGAGAAGCAAACAGCTGGTGTAAAATTAAGGGCTTCAGACATTACATTTACTAATGCACCATTCTCTATACAATCAACTTTCAGAAACTTCTGAGACAGGAATACAGCTGTCATAGTCTCTCCTCACCGCATACACTATATGGTAAAGCTAGAATGTTTCAGATGTCATGTATGATCAAATATCAATGTTTAGCAGTTTTTAAATGGCATATAGACCAGTCAAATCCTTTCATAAGGAATCAGTCTAAGGAAATAGTCATTCAAACCTGAAGCTGTGTTAAAAGGCTCTCTGACATTGATAAAGGCTCTTAATTTCATTATCTTGAATATCCATACATGTATAAAGACACGTTTATTAAAACCACTTCAATACTATTTTATATTGAAAGAAAACCCAAAATGCCATTGTTCTGAAAGAATTTGGAGAAAAAAAATAAAAAGCCCAATTCTCATCGTTCAGATTTTAACAGTTGTATTGCTTTCATGCTGCCTACCAGGGATAGAAAGCATGCAACCTGAAAAGGTAATGTTTTAACAGGAGACAGGACTAAAGTCATATACTGTACATTCATTAACAACAAGAGTGATGTTCAAACATGAGAAATAAAATCTAAATAAATAGTCCTATTTATTTATTTTCTTACTGTAGTTGATGAAACAATACAGTAGAAGGGAATAAGTGACTGCTACACTTTACACTGCCACACAAAGGACATATACGGACTTCAAATGTAGGAAGTTAGTTAAATGCAATTACTTATTTTTCAGTCTTTATTCATGGTAAAATATAGCCATATATTCTTTTCTACTGAAAGAATTTATATATTTCTTCTAATGTATACTTAAAATAAAAACCCATTTACTTTTCTTTGGTATTAAAATTAAAAAGACAAAATAAGGTAAGTGAAAACCTTAGAGCACTACTGGCCAAAACAAACTACATTAATATAAAGTAAGAGCACCATTCTGACTCTGAAGAAACCCACAAAAAATGAATCCCCATCAAATCCAAAGTTTGGATTTTCCAATGCTATATTAAACTTTGATTGCATTAGCAGGAAAAATCTCTATTTACAAAGCAAAAGGATAAGTACTAAAGACACAACTGTTTTATTTCATTCAATTAACACTTATATAGTTCTTGTATGCAAATATGGGAAGCACAAACAGTGCTTGATAACACTTTTCCCACTTGCATCCTTAATACATTAAAGAAGGTGGTGACTTTCCTCCCACCCTTCCACAGGGATCCTATACTGTTTTTAGAGTTACGGTTTTAAGTCACTTGCAAATACGGATAATCCTATGGACAGGTTCAATTCTGTTCAACTTCAGTTAAAACTGAAAGTGCATCAGAGGAATCATTGTAACAAGAACACTATGGTCTGGCCTTTCCAAAAAAAAAAAAAGGAAGTCACTAGGGCTAATAAAATTGCAATGTTAAATCACAAGTTTGCTTCTTGGTTGCCTCCAATAAATAGGAATGTATTGGAAGGTGCGTTAGTGTGTGCTGAAGCTAAAAATTTTTTTAACTAAAGCGGTCCTGGTGGGAACTAGATTTTATTTCCACAAGCCATACTGACAGAACTTGAAAGTTGAGGCATTAAAATAACCAACACTCACAAATTGGCAGTAAAAACAGATATGTCCTGATATGTACTAAAGAGATTACTTCTGGCTAAACAGACATCTTTGCTACGAAATAGATATTCAAAATATAAGAGGTTGACAAACCAATGTTATTTTTACTTAATCTGTTCAGTGTGCACTTCAAAGAAAATCAAATAAATAACCCTATTCTTGCATTTTACCATCTCATCTAGATAATCAGGCAAAATATAAAAGGCAATGAAGAGTTTAAAAAGCTTTCCAATTCCTAATAACTTGAGATTTTTCCGAGTTCATTTGAGAGTATGTGTTACTATGTACTTCTGACACAACTAAACCTTCCATGAAAGCTGATCTTGGAAGGGTAAACACTGCTACTAAAATGGCTTACTACATAACCTGCAGGAGGAAAGCCTTTCCCCCAACTGGTGTATCTACAGCCACTGTACAACAAACTAAACAAAAAAAACAAACACACTAACTGTTCTAGTCATGTGCACACACAGAAAAAAATCCAGCATGATCTTTTGGTGGCCACTAGCCATTGCAATATATTTTATTATTAACATATGTGCTAACATCACAAGCCTATACAACCATATTCAGTATTTCCAAGGGGAATAATTTCCATTGAGGAATCCTTTCCAGCAGATTTATGGGAATAAGCTGGAAGGTACAAGACCAAACAATTGAAGTAACTGATCTGCAGAAACAGAATTAATCGTAAGAATGACTAGCACTGAAGCGGACTTTACATCCACTGTGTTAACTCTGTAGGCAACAACTTAAATACAATCATCGAACTGCTGATAGCTATATTTTTGTAGGGTGGGCAGAACAAAAATCTGTTTTTCCAAAAATGGCATCTTGATCTGGATGATCTGCTGCTCTCTTGGGTTACTGAGAGGTACCAAATGACTTTTGTCCCTCCTCTTGAATCCATTCCTTGAATGTAGCATGACTAAAGCTTTGTGAATAAGCAGCAATGGCCAGTCTTACTTGAGGCTACCATGAAGGCGAACGGGTCCCAGTTGTCCGTAACGGCTCCTGTGGTATCCAGATTTTGAACACTACACCTATACGCAGGAAGAACTTCCGTAACACAGCTCGGAGCTCAGGAATCAGGTCAAACTGCATGATTTCACAGAGGTACGGGTAATAAGTTGAAGCATGTGCTTTAAACTTTTATGGAAAAAGAATAAGATGACTTAATACATGACAAAAATTTAAAAAAAAAAGAAAAAAGAAAAAGTTACTCCCATTACCTAGAATGTTACAACAGTAAAACTCAGGAGTTGGCATTGTTTTTCCCAATGAAGAGAAGAAATGCTCATGCCACCACTAAAAGCCAATTTCTGAACTCTAAAGCAGCAATATGATATTTCAGACAATGTGACAGTGCACTAGTTCAATGCCGGAAATTTCCTATTTTGATAACTATGCACAGTTAAGTAAATTATTTTACAGTAAGATAAAAGGTTTAGTAAGTTCTGGCTTTATATTTATTTCTGACTATCAACACACTGATGTGGCAGCTGGTTTAAACAACTCTTCAAGCAAAACTGGGCCACTTGTAACCTTCCCTGGATGACCTACACTGTAGTGAGTACCAATAGCCCCATATTACTTCGCCAGTTTACACTAACCTTCCTCTGCATGGTCAACATTCTGGGGGACGCAGGAAATCCAGGAGACTTTTACATTTATAGCTACAAATTTTCTCCACAATCGCCAAGTTAAATTATATGGAACTAAAGTAACATACGCAATGTAAAACCAAGTATTCTCATAACCTTACATTATTCATTTGTATGTAAAGCACCATGAATATCTATATTGGTATGTAAATAATATTTCTCCACCATATCTTTGTGAATAAGTATATTTCATTGACAGTCCCCTCTGTGCACTGTGGAGCACTGGCAAACTAAATTTTAAAATTCCTACATTCAGCAAAGAAAATTTACAAGTTAGCTAATAAAAATACTGAAAAACAAAAGAATTCATAAACACAGATTCCTTTTAGCAGTAGTGAAGATCAGAGAAAGTATATTTGGATGCAAGTATAAATGATTTCCAGGTCTATCTTACCTTTTCATCACTGATTTTAAGTGTTTTTGTTAAAAGCAACAATAGGAGATTGGTCCAGGCCTCTCTGTGGCTTTCTGAATTTACTGTTATAAAATAGGCCAGTGCTTCACTGCACACACTAAGAAAAAATTACACACATTAGTGCAGATAAGGATACAGCAAACAAAACAAATTAAGTTTATATATGCGTCTGCCATCTGTAACAGCAGTATTTTGTGTTTAAATACGAGCTGCACTTTGAGCTTTTTTTTTTCCTATTTGTATATCATTTTTTTAATAGAGTTTGTTAACTTTAAATAAGTACACTGCTATGTCTCTATAGGTTTTCATTTATTGAAACTGTTACTGATAACCAATCGGCATTAGACTTGCATTAAAACTGATGGTTCTCTACTGGCAGGATGGGAAAAGGTTTTTTCCCCTCAACATCCCTCCCTCCATACTGACATTTTTTAAAATACATTACTATAGTGATCATTAAAGAGATATCAGTTTGATAACCCCATGAAGAGAAATCCTTTCCTGATCCTCAGAACAGGTATAGCAGTGCAAGATTCCCCCTCCAAACCTTTTATGGACAGAAGCGGAGTTTTTGGTCCCTCTGGAAGACTGCCAACAAGAGGCATAATCAGTGCTATTTATTGTGGTGATTTCTGCTATGTTGACTAGAAATTGATAGAGACCTCCTGTTACACACACTGATTAAAGAAATCAACTATAAGCCAATAGGTAATGGTAACCAGACTGCTGCCAGCCTCAGCTGGATTTGAACTGGCAATCTATAAGTTCTCCCCACACAGACTCAATATGAATCCTCTGAGCCTCCAGTCAGCAGCAAGTCATCTTTGGGGTAAGGATGTAGTTGATATCTTTACTACCTCTTGTTGCCCAAAGTTCAAACTGTGATGCAACAGATGCATGAAAAAGTTCATCAGGAATTGGGCTATATGGTGATTGGTGCTCACACCCTACTCATCCCCCCGCTCTCAGCAGGAAGGGCTATCTGGCCACATAGTATCCATTCTGAATGGACTTACTTCTGGTTGCCAAAACCCCTTTATTAGAATGCCCCCTTTTCTATCCCTAATCAATTTATGATCCATCTGCTCAACTACTTTGAATAACAACACGATTAATACTGCATTACCACCCAGAAGTCCCAATCAGGATCAGGGCCCCACTGTGCTATGTGCTGGAAAAACAGTACAAGACAGTCCCCCCCAAAGAGTCTTCTTGAAACCCAAGATTCATTAGGTAAAATACCATTCTTACTTTAGGAGTCGCTGTTGTATAGCATCCCAGGAATCTCTGCGACTTTCATCAACGTACATTCGGAAGAGGATTCTCAAGCAACAAGCCAAGCTGCTGGTCTCTTGTTTTAAAAGATTGGGTTTTGACTTACCCTTGAACCCTAGAAATGAATTCCAATTTGATACATTCATACATCTTTGCATATAGTTTAGAAACAGTAAAAAGTATAATTAAACTTCAAGATACCAGCTAGGCAGACCAACTTATTGTAGTGCTGCCTAAATCATTTTAAAGGATAACTTAATTATACAGAAATTTTTAAAACAACTAATCCTGCAGGCTGTTGACATGACATCTGAGGGGAGCACTGTCAGGGTTTGTCATGGAGCCTTAGGTGGTGTGCAAGTCACTCATCATTGAGAGGTTTAGATTTGTAAAGTACATAGGTTTGGATTTGCCTCTAAAATCCCTGTGTATTTTACTATTCAATCCACATATGGTCCCACAAAACTCAGTTCAGCACACACAACTCTCCTTGCATATTTTATATGGTCTTTTATTCAAAAGAGACCACACATACCCCGAAGTCAGAAGCAAGAGCCTTCCAAAACTGCTTGAACTTACTTTTTTTTTTTTTAAAGTTGGTACAGAATTACCACCAAGTAGCAGCATTGGTCAAAGATACTGCCACAAGGCAGCTCAGTGATTAGAGATAAGCAGGAATCCTAGAAATGCATTTGCCATGGAAAAAGGCAGAATTTGCATTTTTACAGAGAACCTTCTGTTTTTACATTTCGTGAAAAAATAAAAACATACACAGTAGAACCCCGTTTATCTGAGCCTCCATTATCCGGCTCTCCGTATTAACCAAACTGAAGCTGACAGCCCAAGCCCAGCTGCCACCCAGAGCCGAAGCTCTCCAGATTATCCAAATTTTTTATTATCCGATCTGACCTCGGTCCCAATTAGATCAGATAATTGGAGTTTCACTGAACCTATGTATACTGTGGTTAGGGAAACTGAAGTTCAGAGTTTCATTTTAAACATGGAAAAATGCAGCTTTTTATACCTTTGTATCAGAGAATTTTTTTCTTTTTATATATACATATCATGGAAAACTGGGATCCCCGGTGATGAGCACTTCTGTGCAAGAAGACTGGATTCCATTGCTCCCGGGCCAACTCCCCTACCATCAATAACAACCCCCTTCCCCCTACCCACGCCCCCCCAAGGTTATATTGACAAAACTGAATTACATAAATAAAATCCAATGTTTCCCATCATGTTTCTATTTTATTGTAAATGAAGTAGGTCTTTTGATCAATATTTCTATTTTGTAATTAAAGGAATTAGAAAAGTGACAAGTCTAATATAGAACAGTTAAGTAGCACTATGTGATTACAAACTTTTACTATATAGTACACTTGAAAAAAGTCACTTTTGCTGTACTACACATTCCTACCTTAGGGTAAATATTTCAAAAAACCCACAAGCAAGAAAGGTCAATACCATTACTAAGTAACGTGCTCACCAGCTCTCCATAGGACAGTTCGCTGCTCATAATTTGAGTTAAAGGCTTTTGAAAATGAATGAGACTCTTGCAAACAATCCAATAACTTAAAAAGATGTTGTGAAGTTATGTACTTATACATTCCTTGCTCTTCTGTGTCAATGTGGATATCTGCATCCAGCGTGTCTCTCTACACAGAAAATCAAGTTATTAGTGATGGTTAATGGAGAAGGGGTCCAAAAAAAACAACAACACTCAGTTGTGCTACACAGTGAAGTACCCAAATCCAGAATAATTCCATTGTCACGGATGTAAATGAAATTTATTCAAGAATACCAGAGCAAAGTTTGGCCCACAATATCTACACATCTGTTTCCATCAGACCAGTGGGTTTGGAGAATGTTAGGGCTGTGTTCCAGTGCTGTCCTGTGATTTAGTGCTTTCCTTCCTACTAGTGTATTTCCAAAAATACGTGATGTAATTTATTTTAGCAATTAGCATAAGATCAGATGAAAAAAGAATACGACCTCTATTTCAAGGCACAGAGAAGTCCTGTTGAGTGATACAAAGCTCTTGCCTACCCACAGAGGCTGATTCACCGCCTCTGCAGAGCTCTGAAGACTGTCAGACAAGTTAACTAGTCAGACATATAGTTCCACATGTTGAAGTAGATGCTGAACGTAAGAGTTCATCTTTTTTGCCTTAATTAGAGGTTGCATTAATAAAATTTTATTCTTACAAATATAGAGATGTGCACCTATTACAGAAGCCTCTAGACATAACACATTAATAACAGACCTGCTAACTGTCAGGAAGCAGACAATCCCAAAATATCAGCTTCACCTCTACCCCCAAGCAATATAATATAGGAGTTAACAGGTTTGGTGAGGGTGGTTAAGACAAACCCCTAACCCAGCCCTCTACTGGAACAAGCAGGTGGGCTTTGCACAGTGCCGTCAAGATCAAGGTATTTGGACCTGAAACATGGAGTTTCAGAGTTCAGGATTTGTCACTGAAGACAGCCTGCTATCAGCCTCAGAGGTTAAGCCTTGCTAAACAACTAATAACTTCTCCCCTCAACAGAGATGCCCCTTTCAGAAAGTACAGTGTACACAGTCTGTTCAGAAAGGGGAAGTTAATACAGGAAGTTACTCTCTATTGAACCCATTTTTAAATTATTATTATTACAGTCTTAATGGTTGGAAGGCCTTCCACAAACTGTAAAGCACTACAAAAAGTGCTAATTATTACTATGATAGTAAGATGCAAAGAAAAAAAAAGATTATGACGTTCAAAATCTAAGATAAGTTACCTGGGCTGCAGCCATGTGCTCAGCATCCTCCTTCTTGCTAGTTGCTGGGTAGAATACTATGTTGTCAATGGTCTGTATCAATTCCAGCTGCACCACACATTTAATAAGGAGGCCCGCAAACAGTTTCTGGTCTAATAGAATAGAGGAACTCTGGTTTTCAGTCTAGTTTTAGATGCAAACTTATGATAAAGTATGTTAAACTAGAAGACTGAAACTCGTATTTCTACCAGCATCTCCATACCCAGTTATTTTGTGTGTTCTTTGAAGTACAGTACCATATTGCATAGTCAAACATTTTCTCAATTATAGTCATGGTAGAAATGGGAGAGTAGATTATGTGCTTTGGCTAGTAGGTTTTCATTAAAACATTAGGGCACCTGAAGCACAGATTTAGGAACCTCAGCAAGTCGTTGTTACTTAAATGATCTGGGTCAGTGACTAGAGGTTCTGTTGAAACTAAAGACCTTTACAGTGAAATGCATCCTTACTTGCATGAGGCCCGCCTTTCCAGCTGTCGTCTGTGCGATTTGAAACCTGACTCTGTCCCCTCTCCGAAGCATTTTTATCAATACTGCTTAGAGACTGGCGATCTAGGTCCACATCCTAGAAGGGATAATCGAAGATACAAGTCTGTTTATCCAATGTACTTAAAATTTGTTACAACTCAGTTTTCACATAACGTAACAAATGTGGCTTAAGTTTTCTACTATCAAAGTATCGAGATAGTCTTGCATTTGACTTTATGATCAGTTGGGCCTAGCATACAGTAGAGTCTGTATTTAATTCCAGCTTGCGGCTTTACAAACAGATTTACCACATTAAGTATTTCTAAAGAAGAACAGTTTAAGTCTTACCAAATGCTTTTCAGAGGAATCATCCTCCATTCCTGCTGGCCTCCATGTCAGCAAGCTTCACAGAGAAAAGAAATATAATAAATAAATAACCTTAACATGACAGCTGGCCTCAAAACAAATTTATGTTGGACTAACTTACGCATGAGGAATGGTGGTTTTGAAGATTTCTAGCATACAATTACATGTTTGGTCCCAGACTTCAGGACTGAATTTCTGTCCATTTAGTATCACCAGATTTTCTAGACAGTTTGTACCTGATCGAGCCAGCTGTTCATTATCTGTAAAATAATTATCCTTATATATTAATCTCTGAGCTCTTCTAGTCAAACAATGTGAATTAAACATCTTCTGTGCTTGACAGTCATTATGCATGTTTGATATTATGACGCAATTGGTATTTGTACCGAATCTCCAATAGCTCAAAGCCTGCTTAGAGTGTAACCATTATTTGTGTGACTGTAAGCACCAAGATCAGGACCCTAGTGTACAAAGACAGTAAGAATCCCTATTGTGAGGAACCTGCAAGCTAAATAGACAAAGACAAATGGTGAGAGGGGAAAGCGGCACAGAGAAACAAAGCATCTTGCCAAGGTGACTCAGCAGGCCAGTGACAGAGCTGGGAATAGAGATTAGATCTGATGCCTAGTCCAGTGCCTGAGAGGCCCCAAGTCATTTTCCCATGAAATAATAAACTAGGGACCGTGGAGGATTTAAGGACAGTTTGCGTTCAATTCACAAGCCCCCCTTTCCCTCCCAGTCTTCCCTAAACACTCTGTGCTGTCTGCATAAAAAGGTTACATAATATAAAATTCTAACAAAAAGATATAGCAGCTGACCCCATATGTCTCTTGTTCAAGTAAGTATTCTAACTTTTTAGAATGCTCTCCATATAGGTATAGGGACAATTTTTGAAGTGTGAATGTAATGCGAGATTAAATGTTATTCATGCAGCAAACAAAAAAAATGCTTTTTTGCCAAATGAAGAAGGGATAATGGCAAATTCATATTGAAGCAAAAGAAGTTAAAGATCTTTCGTAAGTAGCAGCATGTTTGGCAAAAATTGCAGACAGAGAAAAGTCACTAATGGATTAAACAGCATGAAAAAACATTCTTGCATCAGTTTTACGTATAGCAATAGTGGTTTATTTTCCTTGCTTTGATTACCTCGAGGGAAAAAAAAAAGCTGAAGCATACATTCCAGACATACGTTTAAAAACAATGTGTATATGTATGTAAATAAGCTACCTTGTTTTACACACCAGTGTAACTGTGCAAATATGTCAGGAAGAAGGATCTCATTTAAAGCTTCATAAAACTGCGTGAATACATCACAGATTGCATAAAGTGCATGGTTACATGTAGTTGTCATCCATTCAGATTTCTGCAAGACAATGACAGGCCTTTATTTTTGTTATGGTAAGTGCTGAATGGAAAGAATGGATTCCCATCTTACGGTGCTACATGGCATAGGATTGGCTATACAAAAAGAGAGGAATGTAGTTTGGATAAAATTGAATCATCTTGTAAGTACCTCAAGTCAGAGGTGATTAGAAACTAGATACCATTTGGGCATGGGGACACACACAATACCACTGTCCAGGCTGAACCAGTTTTTGTTTTTGTTTTTTTTTAAAAAGGTACCAGGCGTCAATTTACCAGGGCTAAGAATCTCGCTCCTTCCAGGAACAGTAGGATTTCACTAAGTGGAAGTTTGGGGGGTTTATTTCACAATTGTATGGAAATCTCTTATTTTGTCACAACAACAAGATCCTTCAGAGGGCTTTTGTTACCTCCGTTTGTTGTTCAGGAAGCTTCATATTGTCAAATATCCGAAACACAATCCTAAACAGATCTTGCCACCAGTGTTTTTCAAAGGTATGGCCATAGCTCTTCATTATTTCAAACATCACCGTTAGGCCTCTACAATAAGGAAACAGGGACACAAAAATAAGATGCTAAAATAGTTACCTCTGATCAGAGTTTCAATAACTGAATGCAGCTAAAAAGCAAAGAACCTCATTACCTTGTCCGAACATCTAATTTGCATCGATTAATAATGCAGGAAAGTTCAAATAAAATAGGGAACCATCCTCTGACCCAGACCCTGTCTCCAGGAGCAACATTCATGTCATCACTTGTATATTCTCGCAATACCTGAAAGCCATTTAGAGAAAGATTATTACCTATTAAGTCACATCTAAAAGACTTCAGAATTAAACTAAATTGCATCTTCTAAACAGAATTTGGCTACTCAAAATTTAAGTAAGTAGTGAGAAGTCAAATAAGATATTTGAGTAACCCTTTCCTAATTTGTTTGTTTCTCCAAGTATCTCCATTAACACTTCTAAATAAAAAGATTCATCTAGTTCTATTCCTACTCTAGGTTTAAAAAAATATTTGGCTCTTTTTGTACATTGGAGACAAGATTTCAGATCAACCTCTTAACTGCACCCACATTTACACACAATTGCTCATCTAAATACATGTGTGCACACAGTTCTGCGTAAGTCAATGCTGTGCTCATGCATGCAAGAACTAAGGAACCTGCAAATCTTACAAGATTAACTAACAATGTTAATTAGGTAACTTCAGCCTACATTCTTTTAAACAGAATTACTGTAATATTACATATTTATACAATAGGGATTTGGTGTTAAGCTCTAACAGGATAGGAACTGACATGCAATATGAAAGTTAGATTGCAAGAGTCCTTATTTAGGAGTTAAGAGTTTACAATTTTCGTTTAACAAAGCTGCAACACCCAATTTTATCCAGCTATTTCCACACCTGATTGAAACAAGGTTCTCTCCATTTTCTAAAGAGGAGCGTTAAGTGTGTGTTCTGCTAATGCTAAACAGGTGTCTAATTTGGGGGAAACATTTTAGCATGATATTCACTAAGAACCTAAAGTCTATGTTTAAGAGCAGAGTCTTAGCTACAGGAGTAATCACAGTTTAAAACTAAAAATTATTACAAGAACAGAAAATACCTGTGGTCTTTCTGAAACATATTTAGCACAATAACGGATAAGTCGGATTGCTTCCATACTGGTGTCCGGAAATGCTGCATTACAGGCAAATTCAGATAAACATTTTACAGCATCCTGGAATGAATCTATTGCTGCTGGAAAATGCTGCTGGAAAATATTGGCTGGGGAAAACAAAGGAAAAAGAAATGTCTTAAACATACTAATATTGTATCAGACTTTTTGAGTCGGAGCCTCCACTGATGTAAACCGGCATACCTTCACTGAAGCCAATGAAGCTATACCAATTTGTATCAGCTGAGGATCTAGTATTTGATTTTATCAATATTAAACACTAAACAGTATTACAGAATCAACACACCACAATTTCTTAGTATATACTAACAGGTAAATAGTATTAATATTAAAAAAATCCATTCTATGATAATGATCATTACTATTTCATAGCCTCATTAAAATGGTTTAAGTCTATTTTTTTTTTTAAAGCCACAGATACTCTCGTTAAAGCTCTTTAGATGTATTGTTAAATTTCAAATCATCTTCTATCTGTATGCAAGATGCACAACCTCTCTTGTTTCGGTCAAATAACCCAGAGAGTCCTCAGAGGTTCCGTAGTAAGAGAAACTGACTAGTGTTCAAAAACTGAAGGGCCAGTCAGCATGAAAATCAGATTTGTCTGGAAGTTTTGTACCTCGTAGTTATAACCATAGTAAGATCACTATAACTGATGTTGGAGGGTGAAAAGAAGAAGAGAAAAAAAAAAAAAAAAGGAGAGAAAGTTATTCTGTTAGTTTATAAGCATAATGCTATTAAATACAAAGAGCAGTTAGGCCCTGGTCTACCCTACACATAAGACAGCTTATGTTGATCTAACTATGTCAGTGTACAAACTACAGCTTTGCTCCCACCGATTTAAGTGCCCTACTACACCGACATAACTACTCCACCTTCACGAGGGGTATAGGGCTTATGTCGGTGTAGTTAGGATCATGCAGTGTCAATGTAAACACTGCGTGACTTACATCAGCTATTGGCTGTCTTGTCAATTTCACAGCTCTGCTGGAGCCCTGAAATTGATAAGAAAGCCCAGCTCCCCAGCAGGGCTGCTGCTGGGTCTCTGCTCCAAGCCGGGCTGTCACCCAGGCTCCTGGTGGTGCTGCCTGGGCTCCTCACTCCCTGCTGGGAGCCTCTCTGTCTCCCCCTCGGATCCCAGCAGCACAGAGCCTCCTGGCTGGAAGTCTGGCTGCCCACCCCATCCCCACCGAAAAAGCCTGGGTGGCTTCCCCCCCCGCTCCCTACTGGGAGCAGGAAGGCAAGAAGCCCCATAGGGTAGCTGGGCTCCCAGGGGGAGAACTTCATGAAGCTAAGAGCCCTGGCTCTCAGCCCCACCACACTGCTACTCTTCAGTCGGTGGAAGCACTCCTGGTGAGGACGCACACCACCAACAGAAGGAGGGTAGTGTGGACATCAGCCACCACAGTAATCACATGTAATGTAGACATACCTTAGTTTCACTTTTTAACTCAGAGTCAATTTCTCCCTTGCTGTAAAAAGCATTTAAAACAGCAACAGAGCAGAATAACTTCTACAAAAGTGTACAGCGAATGCTTAAAACTAAGTTTCAGGGCATATATTGCAAGTAATATGCCATCAGAAACTAGAATTACTTCATTTCAAAAACTGGAGTACACAATGCGTACTTTTTAATTGGCTCACCAATATGCCCAAATATCTTTCTAATAGAGTAGATGGCTCTGTAGGGCTAACTCAGCAAGTAAAATATCTAGGACAGGTGATTAATCGCAGTTAACTCATGCGATTAACAAAAAAATTATTTGTGATTAATCGCAGTTGTAATCGCACTGTTAAATAATAGACTATCAACTGACATTTATTATAAACTTTTTTGAATGTTTTTCTACATTTTCAAATATGTTGATTTCAATTACAGCACAGAATACAAAGTACACAGTGCTCACTTTATTTTTGATAATTTTTACAGAGCAAATATTTGTAAACAAAAAATAGTATTTTTTCAATTCACCTCATAGAATATCTCCATTATTAAATATGTGTATCTCCTAGAACTGGAAGGGACCCCGAAGGGTCATTGAGTCCATCCCTCTGCCTTTACTAGCAGGACCAAGTACTGATTTTTGCCCCAGATCCCTAAGTGGCCCCCTCAAGGGCTGAACTCACAACCCTGGGTTTAGCAGGCCAATGCTCTCCCTTTCTATTGTAGTGCAATCTCGTTATCGTGAAAGTGCAACTTACAAATGTAATTTTTGTGTGTGGCATAACTGCACCCAAAACCAAAACAATGTAAAACTTTAGAGCCTACAAGTCCATCAGTACTACTTCTTGTTCAGCCAATCGCTAAGACAAACAAGTTTGTTTACATTTACAGATGAAGATAATGCTGCCTGCATCTTCTTTACAATGTCACCCAAAAGTGAAAAAACAGGTGTTTGCATGGCACTTTTGTAGCTAGCATTGCAAGGTATTTACGTGCCCGATGCGCTAAAACTCCAGCACGTACTGTTTAAAAAGACAGACTGGAGTAAGCACTGGGTGTTAATACGATGCAACCCACCCATACCCCCACAAACAAACAATCTGACCTGACAAAGAGGCCGGGGGGGTTGGGAGGGAGGGAAAGTACTATTGCAACATCTAATCCAGCCTTCAAATCAAGTCATTTGTAGTCTTTTTTTTCTGTCTAAGGAGAAGCGTGAGGGTGGAGTGTCTTAAGTTGCAGTTAATTACGATAAAGGGCTATGAATAGATTATGCTTGGACTGGGGAGAGTTTTCCCTCTAGCCATCCATGACATTTCTAAGGCACCCATCACTGCCTTTGCTGGAAGCTATATATCAGAGATACAGAACTTAACTAAATCTGTAAAGCTGGAGAATTAATCTAGGCGCTCAGATGTATTATATAGGGTTGAGAGAACACTTTCATATTACTATTAAAAGTATTTCATATACCCGATTGGATTCAGATTATATACAATAATACTTACAGATCATGCCATACACTATCAGGCATTGTACAATAGTTTGGTCTTCCATGATACAGAATTGTTTAGAGCCAGGGAGCAGGCAAAACTTAACCACATACTTTAAACAATTTGGACATTTAAAAACACAGCCCCCTCCCCTACAATACAGTTTATTATGTAGACAAGTGCTTTTAGCATGAGAGTATGTTAGTTAAGGTGTTCCATCTGCCAACCACTACTTACTAACTATATGTCCTGTTGTTTGGAAAGCCAACTCCACAATATTCCCATCATGGTCTGAAGCTGCTTGGTGAAATACTGCAAAGATATTCTTCCAGCCTGAGCGAATGTTACCAGCCTGTGAGTTCACCATCTGAGCAATACAGCGTATTACCATGTCACGAATGGTAGGAGATCTTAAAAACAAATTAACCACCATGTTATTTGCCATTGCCTGCACACCGGGGAGCATCCCACCCACATTAGCACAGGAAACCTGGTCACATTTTAAGTTGCTGCATAAACAAACCCAAGCCAAGACAGACGTTTCAGTGCACGCACACCTGTTTTTCTTCATAATGTGCTCAAAGGGCCTCAAAAAGTCTTTCTGGAAACGGAAGTTGGCTAATTCTCCCTTCTCGAGAAACTTCATTGATAGCTGCCTTAATGAATCAACTGCAAAGATGGCCACATCTTCATTAGGGTTACATCCAACCTAGTAATAGAGAAGGAAAAGGGGTGTGTGTGTGTCTTAACGTACATTTAAAAGTTCATGTGAACTATACTACACAAGCCCATCATGGGATTTATTTCCATGACCCAATCTTTATACACCTAAATGGTTTTTACAAACATATAATGGCTAAGAACCCCAGGGATTAGTTTACTAAGGGGCATGAGGGAAGGGGTACACCACCAAACTATCAGGCTAGGAAATGCAGAATTATTTTACGTTAGAGAGTTAGCATATTTGAGTTTGCAAACAAACACTTAGTTTCCCTGTATACTCACTATTTTTCTAGTTTCAATAAGATAACATTTCATAGCAAGAAAAAACCTCATACGCTTGTACATTTTGCTTAAATGCCTAAAGATAGGAACAAAGATGATAATGAGCCGATTTTTTCCAGAGATCCTGACCACTCAGTCACTGACTTCAATAGGAGCTACAGGTGGTCAGTATATCTTGTCGGGAGTGGAAGGAAGTCAGATAGGTAATTAAATCGCAGTTAACTTTAGGTACCTACATCTGAATGCTTTAGCAAGGATTAAGTGTGAATGGGGAAATATTAAATTAAAAGATTCATTTAGAACTATCTAGATAGTTATGCTGCACATCATAGATGTTCCTAGGCTAGATGTTGTGGTTAGACCATATTTTTCTGAAGTTGACATGTGTGCTTTTGCCCATGTTAAAACTAAAGAAACAGACTCCTGAGCTGGTAAAACAAATTGAGAATTTAGATTTATTTATTTTTAAGAGGAGAATCAGATGGTCATTTTTCTTGCTTTGATTGATTGTGTGGAAAAAAGGATTAGCAGTGGAGACTAGCAGGAGAGACAAATAAATTAATCATCCCGTCATAAGGAACACATATGGTTGCTGTCCCTCAGTCTACACACATTTTATAATATGAAACCTAACCAGGCCTCACTGATTCCAAAAGGAAACTGCCTACATAGTTTAGAAAGAAGAGGACAACATAAATCATGTCCTGACGTTCCCAATAAGGGGAGAAAACAAAGGATGAAGAAAGCGGTCATATGATTTCCAAAAACAAACTAAAAAAAAGGGGATGAGGGTGGGAAGGGGAGAGGACAGATATCTTTCCCCTCCTCCTCAAGATAATACAAATATTATGGCCCAACACCACGGATTCAATTAAGATACAAACACATATGAAAGAAAAAGAGTTGGAGAAGTCCTAAGTCTAATGTAAAAAATGTAGTAGCCTCAACTAAATCCATGTTGATCAATACATGTCAAAACCTATGATGTTCTGAATCAGACAAGCCCTCCAAGACATCATCTTGGGCATCTTAATAAGGGAAAGCTAATGAGCATGATTCCAACTGGACTCAAAAATAGTACTACAAAAGCATGTTGTGTAACCTGTAAGTTTTGAATTACCTTATTGAAATGATCTCCAATCACTTGCCATATCCTTGACCATTGCAGTCTAATTCGATTCATATTGTAATACGAGATCTCTACTATCTTCTGCAGGCTAAACATGCGAGGATGGTGTGGGGAAGCCAGCTCGTCCATGGAAACGGCGCACAGCCATCGGACAAAATCAACTGAATATTAAACAGATATTACAAACCATGAGTTTTGGGTGTCCTACTGCAACACAGTTAATTTCCTCATATGTTCAGCATACATACCGATTGCATTTCCATCCAACCGGGTTGATCCTGTAAATATTCTGTAGAACAAATCAAGATGTGTGATAAAATATAATTTATATTTTAAAAAAAGAAAGGAAAAGAACATAACAGACTAAAGTATTTCCAGGTAAAAAGGTCCAAGTTTATAAAGAAACCTTGATGCTGCAAAATAGACTAGTAAGGTAATGCTTTGGATTTCCAACAGTGACTTACGGGTGGAAAAAGTGAACTATGTACAGGGAGGAAGTAAAAAAGGAAAGCTGAATATAGAGGTCAGCATGGTCTAATAGACTGAGGACACTGATGCATTTCAGAAACCTTGACTTGGGTTAGTTACCCAGCAATGGTAAAAAGTTTAACTGTAAAGTAGTGGCTCATGGCCAACATTAACAGGACAAACCCAGTGTAGCTGAAAGCCTTTATAAAAATCACCAGGTGTGCATTACAAAGGCACCAATTTAATGAATTCTGGTCGCCATTTCTCCACATGGAAAGGGTTAAGAATATTCTCTCTCTCTACTTCCCACCCTCAAACTAACTTGCATACGTTCTTTTTTCCAATTATCTAGTTATCAATGGTAACACCAGACTAGTTTACTATTAGAGTATTTCACTCTCTTTAGTGTTGCAGGACTGAAATTTAAAAAACAAACAAAAACAAAAACAAAAACACCCACCAGAATATTTTACCATCATCAGATCCAGGAGATTTGGCATCATTCAGGGTGAATGCCAACCTGTTCTTAAAAGGGTTTTAAAAGTTAGGCTTTGAGAGCCAACCGCCCTGTCAGTCTGCAAGGGGAAATCAGGACAGTTTGGGTAACTCTTGATTTGCAAGTCACTACAAACAGAAAGAGAAAGCACTACAGTACCTGTCCACTGCCACCACCACACTTTGTGAACTGGTCTCGCCCACAGACTCCTGAATGCTGGCCATATGCCTTTTATCAACTCCACCACCAACTAGGTTACCTGTAATAAAATATCAGATCCAATCTGAGGAAATAGTCATAGTTAAATACCAGCAATATGCTCAATTTTATACAAAACAGGAATTCAGATGGGTCCTGCTCCCAAGAAGCTTAGAATTTTCTGACCTATAGCACCTGTTCTATGTAATGATGCACCTGGATTATTCTGCATGTGAAGATCCAGTTTCAAAGCAGTGTACCTCTTAAAAACATTCACTGCCTGAAAATTATTTCAACAAGTTCATAACAAAAGTTATGAGCACATAAAGATTTTGTGGGGGAGGGCATAGAGCTGTTTTAATGGATACAGTTTTGCATCCTTAATTTTGGTGGCTAGTATCCATTTTAAGAAAGCTGGCCATCAAGATTACAATAGGCTTACAAATCATCTTTAACATTTGAGAAATGCATTAGTAGTTAAATAACAGTTGTCATGACAATTATGCCTAAAGGCCTACAATAAAAACATTTGAATGCAATATTTGTAATTAACCTACAGTAACACTGGTACTAAATAAACATTTATAACTGAATATGAGCAATTAGTACTGGGCACATGTAGTTTAATTACATTAATATACATTATGTGATACTGTCTCAGTGGAACTCTAGAGTACTTCTACATTAAATGTTTTTTCATGGAGAGTGTTTATTTCTTTTCTCAGGTAAATGCAGACTACCATCACCCCTTAGTCCCCCCTTACAAACCAGATTTTAGACTATGCAACGTACAATAGGGTGAAATATAACTTGAAAACCATCTATCGCCACATCTCAAGGCAGAAAATTGTTAGTATCAGCAAAAATTTTTAGTATTCAGACAGATTTCAGTAATTTCAACATTTTTATTTCAAAATGGAATGAAAAAAAGTAGAGCTTTTAATGTCTGTAACAAGACTATGGCCATACCAGATCTGATTTAACAGACAAGTTATGACCACACTCAAGTTCCTACAAGGCAGTTACTCTGGGTAGTCTATGAAGTAATTTCTCATAGCTGATTTATAGAAACTGGAATGTGTTCAGATGTTTAATCATTACCAAGCTAGTTGAAATAATGGCTACTTTCTTTAATTATGTAGTGACATTAGTCTCCACACAGTTAAAATGAAAGCAGGTAAATATACGACCCAACATCATGTGAAGAACTGATCATTCGTTCTCATAGTGACAAACGTTTAGGTTTAATTAACTTGGTAAATGCAGGTTTGTGAAGTGACAGAGCTATTAATCTTACCTAGTCCCAGGCCCATGAATTCTTCTCCTCCAGATGTGTAGCTTTTAATGCTGCCTTCCCTTTCACGCCCAGAGCCAGATAAGTATCGAGTTTTAACCCCAGTCCCTATAAGCTGTGCTAGTTCCAGCTGGCTGATGCATTTCAAGATCTAATAACAAAGGCACATTTCAATAAAGTAAGTGACCGCTACCATGTTTTACCTTACAAGACTTCACAGGTTCGCAAACCATTTTACCAACACTAAACCTCAACACTTCTGTGATATAGGCAAATATTACTGCTAATTTACAATGGAATTAAGCAATTTGCCACAGATTACAGTGAGTGAGTGGCAGCTGTGAAAAACAGAACCAAGAAGTCCAACTCTTAGTTCTCTGGTCACGAGATCAAGTTTCTTTCTTAGGGGGTGGTTTAAGAATTTATACATTATGGGGCTTATTACCCACTAGGTTCTCTTCCCCATACAGATAAATAAGTGAGCTCCCATTACTACAAATAGCAGCTGCAATGAAATTCCCACAATGCATCAAGTAAAGACGATCGCAAGTTTATAATAGGATCATGATTCCAATTTGGCTCGACAAATCTTGTCTTCTACTTCAGTTCTAGCCCAGTCTCTCAGAGCCCCCCCATGCACCAAGGAGCCTATCTACTCTCTCCATGATAATGCAAAATTTATTAATCTCATGAACACAAACAAGAGACTAGATTCAATATCTAAATGCAAAATTGTTTCTCAGAGTTGAAGCAGCTGTAAAGATCACTGGCAACATATACATAGATACCAGATACTGGCATATGCCATCAAGGCAGAATTCATGGCCTTCTACTCTAAGACAGGCCTTATTCTGAGGAGCTAGAGAAACTGCCCTGCTAGCTCAGCCGATCAAAGAGTACTTATAATATCTTCAACTAGTCAGATATCCTTTCCAGTAGAGGACAGTGCTGCACTCATCCATTTACTTAGGTACTTATATAGTCTCTATTGATGTAGCTTCCAAATATCTCCCAACTATGTGAAGACAGAAATGACTTTCCTTCCTTGACTGTAGGAGACAGCTTGATTAATTTATTGTGGGTTAGGGGAGAAACGGGGTCTTTGTGAAGAACTGAATCTCTCACACAGTGTCCATCTCATTTAGCATTTACTGCCACTAACATAAGTTTGCTTCCTTCCTGCTTTTTCTCTACTGCATGCTGTCCTAAGGATACGGTTATTCATGTGGGCAGTGGGGTATGAGAGGATGCCAATTCATTACAATGGCGACACACATAACAACATTAGGTGAATTTTATGCTTTCAGTGGATCACTTTGAAAGAATGTTGAGAGAAATACAAGAGGAAAAATTAGTTGGACTATGAGGAAATGGAAACACCTCTTGCCCCCAGTTTCTGGCATCCATTATGATGCCTAAAATTAAGTTTTAGACAAGTCTAAGAAAAACTGAAGAGGAACTCTGGACAGAGTAAATGTACAACTAGTCAAGACACTGTGTGCTTTATTATGAACTGAACCTAAATTCTGCAGCAAGGTCCTCCGGATTGTGCAGAAATCTCCAGATCAGTAAACAAAACGATACAAGTCCCAATTTTTGACTATTTTCATATTCTCTTAGTCACAGCAGTCTTTGTATGTTTTCAGATTCAATTCAGTTTTACTCTTCTCCTGTTTTTCCATTTTCAATGTACTAAAGGGGTATGCACGGACAATAACTGCACTGTAGAGATTTCTGTAAGGAAAGGTGTAAGGGATTGACTAATCCAGGGGAAGGCAATCTATGGCACACAAGCTGATTTTCAGTGGCACTCACGGTCCTGACCACCGATCCGTGGGGCTCTGCATTTTAAATTTAATTTTAAATGACGCTTCTTAAACATTTTAAAAACCTTATTTACTTTACATACAACAATAGTTTAGTTATATATTATAGGCTTATAGAAAGAGAGCTTCTAAAAACGTTAAAATGTATGACTGGCACATGAAACCTTAAATTACAGTGAATAAATGAAGACTCGGCACACCACTGCTGAAAGGTTGCCGACCCTTGGACTAACCATATATTTTTCTGCTACAGTGAACAGCACAATAGTTTACATGTTGACTTTTGAAACATCACTGGGTTTCAGAGGCAACACTCCACTGAGGTGAAGAGTGTTTCATGCTGTCTACAAAAAGCACAGTACTGGTTTCACTGTTCATGTTTGAGCTGCCTTCACAACTACAAAAAGGCTAGAAAGAATTTTATTAAACAGTGAAAATGAGATGCCAGTGCACAGTTTGCAGAATAAATCCCTTCATCACAGCAGAGTTCTCTGGTGCTGGAGTTTCAAATCCTGTGGGCTGTGCAAACAGTAGGCAGAACTCGAACAAATGTTTGGTAAGCTGTGAGTGCACACTGAAGCCTCACGTTTACTATTCAAGTTTTTACCTCATGCCAGGAATTCCCAAGATAGTTGCCATCTGTATGGGCCACAGTAATAAGTGTCTTAATGGTGTCTATGTTTTTCTGTTTCATTTCTGTGATGCTAGAGCTGGCAGTCAAGAGTGAGAAGCGAGCAAGGGCCTGCACATAGGCATCTCGTTCAAGCTAGAATGCAGATACAAATATGAGAATAGAAATAAGCCTGAGAAATTGAGATGTCTGCAAATACTAAAGAAAAAACACCCTCCCCCTCCCGCAAAATGCACACAACCCCCTCAGGTTTGGGTACTTCCCTTCCAAGTATGGCTCTGTGATTGCAATTATGGCAAAGTATTTCCCAGACAATATAGTACAGAAGAGCTGGAGACACACTAGGAAATGATCTTAATAGGAGCATCAGAAGTGGGAGGCATTTGAGGATTAAGAATAAACCCCCACTATTATCTTTATTTATAATCCAGAGCTCTAGACACATTAAAACTAAAACTGTTCTGCAAACAAAAAAACATTATACGTGTTGATTAGCAGAGCAAGTTATATTCACTTGCTTGAGATAGCTTACACCAAAGTAACATTTTTATAGTTTTACAATTACAGATGTCAGAGGCCATGATGGACTCCAGTGACCTAGACATAGCATGTCTAACATATACAAACCTGCATTCCGAAAATGCAGGCTATTCGGATTGCACATCGAATTCCTTCCAAACACAGAGATGCAACTTCCGTGTCATCACAGTTCTGAAGGCCAACGCTGTAAGCTGCCAACAATGGAGTCCAGACAAGCTAGCAAAAAGGAAGCCCTTTTAAGTTTAGTTTCATTACCACCAAATCACGATTCTCCCTAAAGCAGTGGCTAGTGTAGACATTGCCCATGCCAACACTGTATCCTCCCATTCACATAATGAAGTACCAGGATGCCATTCACATACTTTTTCTACAGCATCTAGAGCAGGGTGGGCAAACTATGGCCTGCGGGTTGGACCTGGCCTATCAGGGCTTTGGATCCGGCCCGCAGGATTGCCACCCCTGTGGCGCCGCAGGGCTAAGGCAGGCTCCCTGCCTGCCCTGGCCCCACGCCACTCCAAGAAGTGGCCGGCACCACATCCCTATGGCCCCTTGCAGGGGACGGGGGGGGGGGGGGGGGTGAAGGGGGGCAAAGGGCTCCGCTCGCTGCCCTCGCCTGCAGGCACCGCTCCTCACAGCCCCCATTGGCCGGGAATGGGGAACCATGGCCAATGGGGGCTTTGAGAGAGGTACCCACAGGCGAGGGCAGCACATGGAGCCCTCTGCCCCACCCCTCTTCCAGGGGCTGCAGGGACATGGTGCCGGCTGCTTCCGGGAGTGGCGCAGGGCCAGGGCAGGCAGGACGTCTGCCTTAGCCCTGCTGCATGTCGCTGCCATCCCAGAACCGCTCAAGGTAAGCAGCACCAGACCGGAACCTGCACCCCAACCCCCTCCTGCACCCTAACCCCCTTCTGAGCCCCCTCCTGCACTAGGCACCCCTCCTTGCACCCCAACCCCCTGCCCTGAGCCCCCCCACATGCCACACCCTTCCCTGAACCCCCTCATAAACCCCACACTCCTCCTGAGCCCCCTCCTGCACACCACACCCCCTCCCACACCCGAACCCCCTGCCCCAGCCCTACATTCATGGCCCTGCATGTAATTTCCCCACCCAGATGTGGCCCTCAGGCCAAAAAGTTTGCCCACCCCTGATTTAGAGTATATTAATATCCCTTATAAAAAAAACAAGACTCTTTTCTGCCTCCAATACTCCCAGCTCTTCTCTTCACACTCCTGAGCCAGAGACTCTCATGGCAGAATGCAACACTTTTAGTCACATCAGAATATTGACACCTTCATAAAAGAGATGCACTGCTGCACTCTATGGCTCAGTTATCACAGCTCTCAACGAGGCACGTTATGGATTGAAGAGGATTACATGCCCTAACAAAGATACGTGACGGAGAAATCCATACACTCACTTTGAACATGGGTCTGACGTGATCCAGGTGAGTGGCACTAGTAAAAGGAGCCTTTGCATGGCTTACTGCCTCCATGAGGGCTTTAGCCGTTTTAGCCATTTGCTCCATCTCCAGGTTGTACAATAACCGCCGCTGCTTCTCATTGGCTACATCTATGAAGAACACCACAAAACCTGCATCACTATATGTATTTTTCCTATCAGGCTCCATTCCTTAGTTCTGGGTATCAGATGCTGAAGGGAGATTTTTTTAATTTTTACCTAGAGATTGCAATTTAAGGAAGCTTGTTCAGAAGCTTTTGGATTTACTCAAGATGCTGTCATGGGACTTTGCCTTTCATATAAAGTGTAAGCCTTGGGGTAACAAAAACAAAAACACAACCATGTCTAGTACAACAATCCACATATATCGTAAGGTACAGTACCGCAGTTATAGAGCTCTTCCCTTAACAGTCTCCCACACTTTATGACCTGCTTCATAGAAAAAGTAAAATCCAGAGGCGTATTTTATTAAGTCATTTAGTTCACGTGAACTACATAAGAATGCTTTAAAGTCTCAAGTTTGCAAAGCAGATGCTACGGCTATGGCTATGTCTACAGCAGAGAGCTTACAATAGCGCCACTGTACTGATGCAGCTGTGCTGTTGTAAGATCTGTAGTGTAGCCACTCTATGCTGATGGAAGAGAGCTCTCCCGTCAACATAATTAATCCACCCCCAATGAGTGGTGGCATTTATGTTACCGGGAGAAGCTGTCCACACCAGCACTTATGTTGGGGTAACTTATGTTGCTCAGAGGGGTGTTTTTTTCACTCCCCTGAGCAACATAGGTGGGAGTGTAGACAGAGGCTATGTCTACACTGGCAATTGAATGACAAAACTTTTGTCTTTCAGAGGTGTTTAAAAAATAAATAAATAAACCCTGAAAGACAAAAAGTTTTGCCAGCGACATGCACCAGTGTGAACAGCGCTTTCTCGGCAGGAGAGTGCTCCTGGCGACAATGCAAATGCCACTCGCTGGGGGTGAATGTTTTTTGTCAGCAGGAGAGCCGACAAGCAGCAGCTACACTGCGCGACTTTTAGCGGCACAGCTGTAGCAACACAGCCATGTCGCTAAAAACTGTGTAATGTAGACATAGCCATAGCCTATTAAAATAATCAGTGCTGTTTCTTTATACCTGCAGTCATAGCACTTCAGGCTGTGACCTAGTTAACTCTCAAGATAAAGAGAGTCAATACCTGAATGTAAGACCTCGAAGGAGCATGCAAGCACTGAAGGAGGAAGTGCCGATGATTTGGTACTTGGTTCTCTTCCTTCAATTAGCACTACATTAATTGCCCAATATGCTATTAAAAGTACAGTGCAGCTGGAGGTGCTGTCATTTGGATGCGACATATCATTTAAGTCCTCAGCTATTCTAGGTACAGAAAAGTCACCTAACTTCAAGTGACTTTAATGATGTTGCCAACTGCTAAGCTCTCCCTGTGTTATCATCTCAGACTGCAAACTCCTTAGGAACAGCAAATCAGTCTCTCTGAACTATGAGGTGCCATTGTTAAACATGGCACAACATGAGAGAGTCACATAAAACTCTGAAGAAGACTGTCAGCTCTTTTCTCCTGGCCAAGTGCCAACTTAGATTATTACATTCTGCCTCCCTTAAGTCCCTCTTCTTTTTCAAATAGCTACAGCATTCTTCACTTCTTCTCCTTAACCGTGTTCAGTGGTGCTAGGAGCTTTTACACCGAAGTGGCCACATACCAGTGGCCATGTTTCAGCATTGGGTAAAGTGGTCCCCAAATTGCCAACACTTGGGTGAAGTACACAAAGGCTAAGCTGAATTAACGCATTTTATAATGTTAATCCTTGAATACGAGATACTATAAAAAACACTCTGAGCATTATATTGAGTTTCTAATTAAATCTTACTTGGCTTAGTAGATTTAGTTGTAATTGCATATTCTTTTGTCTCTTTCATTGCAATTTTTTTCCCTTCTATTTCTTCATAGATAGTGGACAGATACTCTTCTGGCAGGTCTTTACTGTCATTGATTCCTCGATTCATTTTAATATATTGCTCTTTTGTCATTTTATTCTTTACCTGTCAACAGGTGAGATGGATAAAAATTCAGGTGTCAAATTTTGAGAACAAGTTCTAGAGAAGAGCACTTGTAGCAGTTCTATAGTGATTTTTCCCTACCTGGGGACTGTGCAAGTCTGTAGTCAGCATTATAATAGAATATGCTAAAACATAGGCAGTGTCAGCACTAGCAAATAGGGTTTGCCTGAAACAGAGAAACACGTTTTAGAGTTCTAGATCTTCAATCTATTAGCTCTCTCTGCGCATGCAGGGAAAAGACGCAGTTCAGAAGCATTACACACTCCTGACACAGTAAAGCCCGACAAGGAATCTCATACTGTAGCCTTTCATATTAAAATAAGTTTATACTTAGCCCAGCTACTGCTTAATATGTACTGAAAGCTACAGCAAGGCCAATGAAGGGGAAAGGGAAGAATTTGTGAAGCCATACATTTACAAGATTACAGAAAAAGGCAATTAAAAAAATGCTATTTGTTACTATTCTTCCATCTTCTTCCACTGTTTTCAACAGCAATTAGAATAAGATTTATCCACTAGCGTACTCACATCCAGATTTCCTTTCTAAATATACTCATTTTTATTAAAACAGTGATGTGTGACTGATCTGGGAGTGGAAATTGATTAAGTCTGGATTCTTAAGCAGACAATGTCAAAGTTTTCAAGCAAGAATTGCATTTTCAAATTTGTTTTAGAGTAAAATGGTCTATATTATCACAAATTGGCCCATCCATGCACATTTGCCTGGCTGAAGGCAAGTGGGAAAATGCCTCATTACACAGAGACACATTACTTACCAAACTAGATTTTTAATCTCTCTCTAACAAACAATTACGGCTCACAAAACTTTGATTTTGTTGAACTGATTAAGTACAACATGGATAAATAGGATATGTAGTATCTGAAGCATTCTTGATCCTATGCACCTGTTAGAAAGTGCTCTCTGAAGTGCCAATACTGCCACACCTACTGTTCAAGACTCCATGATGATTTAGCAGCTGCCTACAGGAACATCCCACAGGTCTTCCATTTAGCTATAGAACAGGTATAGCATGGACAGCAGCAACAAAATCTGCCCCCACACATCCCTGCAATGTGCCTTGCCCTTGTGGGGCAAGCACGAGTCAAGCCTTGCTTTATTGCCTACGGCTGCCAACAAGGTGACCATTCCTAAGACAGTTTATCCAATATGATGTTTCAAGTTACCCTTGGTTGCATTCAATGTATCTAGCCGCAAACTTCTCCATTAATCTATCAATCTTCTGGGCTTCGCCTGGTAACCGAAAGCCTTCCAGAAATATACGCAGAGCAGAGACAAAGTCTTTCCCACAGAAATCAAGCTGGTCTACGTAGGCATACATCACCTCCTTGTTAAATCTACTGCTCTCCCCTAGAAATTCTCCAACTTGGGTCTAAATACAAGAGAGACTGTTATGAATATTATGTATCAAACTAACTGTACCTTCTCCCTTTTCTATTTCAATGAACTTATTGTATAACAGTTGCACTGCAGTAAATTTCATAATAAGGTTGGTATGTTGCTCATGAGAAGCAGAGCCACTGTTGGATATGGAAAGTCAAGTCTGGTCAACCATCACAACATTCCATTCAGTGTCATTAACACCACCTTTAAAAGTCAATGCTGTAAAATAACCGGCTCCAGTAAGAAGCCAGCTCGCTCTTCTGGCAGATCTAAAAAAAGCAGCATTAGTAGGCATGAAGGGAATCTCACCCAGTCCTCCATTGCCAAAAGAAAAGATCTGCAAAGAGCCTAAAAGGAGTATGTAAATTGGGAGCAGTGGTGCGGAGGCATAGGCGCAGGCACCCAGGGCTTTGCTCCCGGCATCAGCTGGGGTCGGGGGCTGGCTTTCAGCACCCCCTCTATTAAAAATGTTCCAGCACCACTGTGCAGTGGTGGTTTGAGATTAACCTGGGGGGAGGGAGTTGAGAACCTTCATTAGATTCTCTGCCATAAAAGGTAATTAAAGTAAGGTGGCATGGAATATGAAAGCAGCAACAGTTGAATTGCTGGGGAGAGGGAAGGAATATCTTCGTAAAACAAATTAATCGCTTAAGTAGCATTCAGTCTTACAAAACACAGACGTTCTTCTTGGTGCAGAAACTGTGCAATGTCTTCTGTTGTAGTGCCAAGCATGCCCTGTTCTTGAAGATACTGTATTCCTCTTTTTGACTTTTTGTTAAATCTATTCATACAGACAGAATATACAAAAAATTAAATGAGAGGCAGAAAAGCTATAGCTTACACCTGGAATACCATTTCCCAAGACACTATGGTGCATAAAGTTTACTTGCATCTGCAGAGCCCTTACAAAAGGAAGGAATTTAAAAATCACATAACTATTCACCTTAAAGGTGGAAGTAAAGAAAAGACGTCTGGACATTTTATTTTTTTATTTGGGGGGGGGGGGGTTAATGCATTAGCTAGGTAACACTAGACATCCCACCCTGCGTATTATGTGGTACATTCAAAGACCACTATTTTAGAATTAAGGATGTCAAGATAATTTAGGTTTAATAAAAAATCCTGATTTTTCCAAATGCTATTAATAGAAGTTTTTTCATAACATAAGAACAGTTCTAAGGAGGTTTGTGCGCGTTTGGATGTTTTTAAAAAGGAACACCCTTCTACAGCATTTGAAGCATGGCAATATCCAGGATAATGTAATTTTTTAAAGCAATTATAAGACAAATGTACTTGGACCAATCATTTTGTGTGTGTGTGTGTGTGTGTGTGTGTGTGTGTGTGTGTGTGTGTGTGTGTGTGTGTGTGTGTGTGTGTGTGTGTGTGTGTGTGTGTGTGTGTGTGGAGCACAAAGGGCGAAAGCACTTGCAGAATTTCAGTTTTCATTAGTAATACAACCAAAGAGGATTTTTTTTTTTTAATATAGCAATTTGAAAGGGTCATTGCCAACTTGAAGTCCACCCATTTTTTTGAATTAAAGAGCAGTCATATCACACCTGCTCCAAACCAATTAGTAATTTACAATCACTTAAAAAAAAAAAAAAAAAAAGAGGTTTCCTCTCTTTTGTGGCTGAGTCGGCCTAAAAGGAGACGACCACACAGTTGTGTCAAGAGCACAGAGTGAACAAAATCATCCCCCAATTCCTTTTAGTTACAGTAGACTTCGAGGACATCTACACTGCAATAAAAACCCCTTGGTGCAAAGTCTCAGAACCCAGAGCAACTGACTCAGGTACACAGGGCTCGGGCTGCAAGGCTTAAAACTGCAGTGTAGATGTTTGGGCTCAAGCTAGAGCCTGGGCTCTGACACCTGCATGGGGGATTGATCTCAAAGCCTGGTCTCCAGCCTGAGCCCAAAACATCTCCACTGCGATTTTTAGCCCCGAAGGCCAAGTTAGCTGACCCAGGTCAGCCGCAGACATACCCCTCAGGAGTTAGCTTGTGACAAGAGTAGACAAAGGTTTTCAGAAGGAAGTGTAATTTTTAGTTGTCAGTGCTACTTTATTATGACAAGTGTCCCTTTAAACTGAACAAACACGGTTCCTGTAATACATAGTGACTACATCAGAAACAGTGAAGATGCATCCGACAGACATTCACACTAGTTAGCCTTTATTTCCTTGCCAATCCACTTACAATTCTATCCCATGTTCAATTATCTCCTTTTGTTGCTTGATGACCTCAAACTGCTCAGGATCATCAGGGACAGCAGTCTGGATGCCAATGCTTCCAATTCCTGAGGACACTGTCGAATCCAAGGAACTCACACTACTCCGTCTTCTTCCAGTCTCCAAACATTTACCCTCACCCATTTCCTGATCTGAAGGTCTATCTGAACCTGCAGGTAGGCGAAGAGTACAAGAAGCATAAGAATTATTAGTGAGAAAAGCCAACATGCCCCCAAGGAGCATGTGAGAACACACACACACACACACACACCCCTCTTAAACCATCTGACCCCTCTCTCTCCAGCAAAACAGCCACCAAACATTTAATCATTAGGGGCATCTTATGCCCCATGCCACTTTCCTGAAGCAGTGAGGGAGAAGAGTGGAGGAAAGATCTCTGCGCCTCCACCTAGTAAAGAAGGGTGTACAGGGTGCAGAAGAACAGCTATTGCTACTTACAATAGCACCAGTTTCACCACCTAAGTGGTCGGGGGAGAGCTGGCTAGCACACTACTCAATATGAGGGCTCCACCTTGTGTGTGGTTTTTTTTAAACTATTTGAATTCCTGGGGCCTACAGACACTATTAGTGCACATAAGAATTATCCTGTTCAGTCTCCTGCTCAACTCCTAGAACCGCAGCTTTTAAACAGAAAAAGAAATATCTGTAAACAGGCATCTTTCCTCATGTTCACTGTGAACTATCAATCAGTTTGTAGACAAGACACATTGCTTTTCATAGAGCTTTGATATTCCTCAGTCTACCAAGTATGCTGTATTTTTAATCTTAAAGCTTCCATAAGTTTTGCTAGCTGTTAAAAAAAAAGAAAAAGAAAAAGAAAAAGAAATCCATGTCTCAAGTAGCTTACAAACCTGTCAGTGGATCTGCCAAAGAAGTGAGGATCACACACCAGGAATGGAAAGCAGAGTAAAGACGACATGGTTTACTGAAATAGGACTTTTATGCTTAACCAAATAGCCACAAAATCCTATTTCTGTAACCAATGCTCTGTTTCCCCACCTCCTCATTCAGAGTGTTTTGTCAAGTCCATTATCTAGACTGTAAGCTCTTCAGGGCAGGTACCTCTATTTGTTTCCTATGGAAACACACAGCACACTTGCTAGTGTTATAACAACAGCAAAAAGGTGTACATAAAAAGTGATATACATTTATTTGCTGGACACACATTTGGACTGACATCCACATTTTAAATGCATTTTTCTACTGTTGGAGGGTGGGGTGGAAAATCTCACCAAGACTGGCCTGATGGTTAGGGTTCACATACAGGTCTTTGCTCCATTCGACCATGCACTTTAAAATTGAAACCAAACATTCAAGACCTTTTTTCCGCAGGCTGAGTTCCTGCAGAAAAGAAAGAAGAAAAAAATAATTAATCACACTGTACTGGACAGGTCAAGTCCTAGATACTAAAATTTAGAATTTCTGTGCTGAGACAAAATACATCAAAAGCAGGAAGAGAACAAGCCAAAAAATTCTCTCTCAAGATTTTACGGGTGTGATTTAACTAAAGAAACAAACTCACCTCAGAGAGACTTAATAGTAGAGGAGAGCTGTTCTGATGTACAGCACTACTGTTGGCTTTAAACACCAGTAATGACAGCTTGTGGGGGTTTTTAAGCTTGAAACAATTTTAGTATATTCAGTTGGAGAGCCATATTATATGCAACTATTGATAAAGCAGTGTTTCCAGGGGTAAAGTGGACTGTTTCCCTGCTGTTACCATAACCTCAAAGAATGGGAGAAGAGACTAAGGCAAGAATATAATTGGGGCAGGAATACAGAGCTACTTCAGTTCTTTGATCTAGCAATGTTTTATTGACATTGGCCCAGGCCTGTCTCTAGTAAGTCCTGGATCAGGGATCACCAATTTTTAATCCTTGTAACTGCAAGAAATATTGTTGTAAATAACAGTCATATTTTCTAAATGCTACTACTAAGAGCTGCAAACGGATTTACAATTCAGACCCTCTCCAAATAAAAGCAAATAGGTGCATCCCAGTAAGTGAGCTGCACTGCATTACCTTGACAGGCAGGTAATCAAGCTATAAATCCTCAGTCAGTTTCATTCTCTGGCCAACAAGGGGATTGCAGGGGGATGGTGTTAATGGATCTGTGACTGTGGGGCAAGAGGTGCGTTCAGCTCCAAGGTGAAGAATACCAATGAGTGGTCCCTACAGTTTGCTTTCAGCACTACTGTTCGCAAGCAGTAGGTCACCATAGCGCGGGGTCAATATTGGAAGGATAGTTTTGCACTCACTGAAGAACGATGGTTATTCCCCATCATTCTCTACGGCTTGGAGAGTGCCATTTTAACAAGGGGGGGAAAAAAAAAACAGCTTGTGATGAAGAGGTGATTTCAAAGCCATGGTCTCCACACAATGCAAGTACTGTAACCCAGAATGTTACTGCTCTCGGGGTAAGCCACAGAAGGAAGTCAGATGACTCAGTCACATGAGTGATGAAGTAGGGAGAAGCCTCACATCATGGAAGCGTTGACTCTCCCTTAGCACCCCCAACAAAAAAGAGTGGCTTGAACATGTATAATACAGTATTTTCATTGGGCATTCAACCAACTAAATTCACTAGGAGATGAAACAATAGGATGACCTCCCCGGTGACTCTCAATAAAACCGACTGTAGCCACGTTGCACACTATACAAGTAAAAACTAAGTCAGCGGTGGGCAAACTTTTTGGCCCAAGGGCCACATCTGGGAATAGAAATTGTATGGCAGGCCATGAATGCTCACAAAATTGGGGATGGGGTGCAGGAGGGGATGAGAGCTCTGGCTGGGGGTGTGAGCTCCAGGGTGGGGCCAGAAATGAGGAGTTCAGGGTGCAGGAGGAGACTCCGGGCTGGGATGTGAGGGCTCCGGCTGGGGGTGCAGGCTCTGGGGTGGAGCTGGGGATGAGGGGTTTGGGGTGCAGGAGGGTGCTCCAGGCTGGGATCGAGGGGTTTGGAGGGCGGGAGGGAGATCAGGGATGGGGCAGAGGCATAGGCATAGGGAGAGGCTCAGGGGTGCAGGCTCTGTGCGGCACTTACCCCAAGCAGCTCCCAGAAGCAGCGGCATGTCCCAGCTCCAACATGGAGGCGCGTCCAGGCGGCTCTGCACGCTGCCCTGTCTGCAGGCATTGCCTCTGCAGCTCCCATTGGGTGCAGCTTCTGGCCAATGGGAGCTGCAGGGGGGCACTTGGGGTGGGGGCAGCATGCAGAGTGGAGCCCCCTGGCTGCCCCTATGCATAGAAGCTGGAGGGGGGCCATGCTGCTGCTTCCGGGAGCTGCGTGGAGTGGTACCCAACCCTTTTCCCCGTCTGGAGCGCCGGAGCAGGGCAAGCCCCGACCCCGCTCCTCAGCGGGAGCTCAAGGGCCGGATTAAAACAGCTGGCAGGCCAGATCCAGCCCGCAGGCCGTATTTTGCCCACCTCTGAACTAAGTGCTACTCATTATTTAAAGGAGGTGGCATTGAAGGGAAAAATCAGAGCTGTATTATTTCCAATGTTGTTGCTCTCACCTGCAGAGGTGTCATTCCCAACTCATGTCCACTGCGTCCCTGAGCGATTTTAGATAAGTCATTTACAAGGCGTTCAAAAATATTAGCAGCATTTAAATCACAGTCGTAGTTAACATAAATATCCACCACACACTGAGCATCTTAAAAATGAGAAAAATCAGAGTATTAGAATTCAAAGATATAGAACTTAAAAAAAAATAGGTGGAAAGTATGTTTTTTAAAACATGTTCATCACCATGATATCACAGCACAGTTATTTTATGCATCATTTCTTGATTCAAATATTTTGAATTAAAAGACAAATGCTTCTCTAAGAACACACACTTAAAGCTACCACTACTCTGATATTAGCTGCCTTCAGTATTTCCAGATCATTGTCAAACGAAAAGGAAAGTTATTCTACATTGTGAAGAACAGGTAACTTTTATAACTATATACCTGCACAAATTCTAGTCAAGGTCTGAATCACCATCCATTTGTGCTCAAAAGAACTTGAGGAGGTCTCCAAAATATTCAGGAAGATCTCTTTGAAAAACACCTGTGCACAGCAAATGAGACAAAGACATAATGTCTGCAGTTTTCTATTGAAGAATTTTAAAAAACATGCTAAATGAGCATATTCATTTGTACACAGTAATTTCACTTGGAAGAGAGTCTTCATCTCATGCATATCCAATTTGTAAAGTAGGTAGTACTTCAAGGTGCAAAGAAAGCAAAATTTTGAAGCAGCAATTTTAAAGTATTGTGTTTGCTTTGCATTATTAGTAAAATGTATTGAGTTAACAGAAAATTTGTAGGCAAAATGAAGATAAAGCACTCTTACCTCAATCTGCATTTTTAAATGGGTCTTAAAGTTTGAAAGCAGTGTGAGAAAGATGGCAAGAGATAGCTCAAAGACATCAGGAACAGAAGAGACCCCGTTTTTAGATAATGCTACACAAAGATATTGCTTGATTGCATTGATGAACATTTCATGTGTCCTGAATACTCCACCAGCATTCTGCAATACGGAGAGAAGCAGCTGGAGGGACACTATCTTAGAACGCAACTCATGGGATCTGGGGAAGAAAGCAAAAAAGACTATCGTTAAAAAAATAGGTTACTTTCATCTCTCTCTCTCACACACACACACACGTATGTGTATAAGTTACACTGACTCTGAAGGCCAAGTGAAATGAGCACTACCTCAGTTCATTTCACAGATAACAGCTTGCTTGACTTCTCTGCTGAGAATGCTAGGGAAGAACAACCTTCTTACCTTGGAGATTCTTCTCCTTCTAGAGAATATTAGATGCTTGCAACCCATGGGATTGGGTCAGTTACTCCTGCTGGTTCCATTAAAGCATAGGATTCAAACCACAGAAGGAGTTCTTTCTACAGATCTGCAGAGATACTACATCTAAAGGGAACTTTTGTTGAGACCACATGAACTACAGCATAATGGTTTCCTGCAGTACTGCATCCCTCTGCTATTTGGTTTCTCCAAGTAAGAAGGTTTGCATACAGGGAATTTTCAATGCAAAAAGAGATCTCGCAATGTATTCAAAACAGGAGTGTAACTGGGAGTTCTGGATGACCAAGGCTGTACAATGAAGTACCTAGACAATCTGATTCCCTTTGTTCCTAAAAATAGCTATCTGAAGAGCATACAACTCAGTAAATATAAGCTCATTACTTGGGATCTGGTGGTCCATCACCAAGCGGTTTCATCGAAAGCTTGCACAGTGACCGGAACACAAGGAAGGCATCTTTCTGCAGGATATGGGAGAATTTGGCAGCTGACTGAGATCCAGGTACATCTGTTTCCTAATGAGCAAAGAACCACTACATCAAATCTTCATTACAACAACTGATAAGGTGAAAAAAATTAAAGAGTCACCATAAAGCGAAGTTTAGCCACAAATTTTAGTTCAGCAAAAGTCATCTTTACACAAGCTAGCAGGAATGCAATAATTTATTTTTAAGTTCCAGTGGAATCTGTGTTTAAAGAACAAAGTCATCTGTCTGCAGTGTTCATAACCAAAGCAGCATCATGATGTAAGAACACTCCAAAGTGAAACTAATTTGTTTACACTATCCAGTGTGAGAAATGTAAAAGACCACGCAAACAGAGCAAATTAGACTTTTTTAAACTCTCGGTTTCAATAATCTAAGGGTTTGGCTATTTAAACACTTCGTTTGTGGCAAGTTGGGGCGTAAATCTACTCTGCACAGCCAGCTAGTCACTAAGTGTCTGTGTGGACACTGCTGCTGCACACTGAAAGTTCCCTGGAGTAGATCAAAGCACACTAGGGAACTTTTAGTGGGGGCCACCAGGGTCTACATGGACACCATGCATGGCAAACTAGTGTGTGGTATATTTACAGCCCAGACTGACACGAACTACATGTTCATTTAGACAACCCCTAAGATGCTAGTAATATAAGTAAGTGCACTTAATTTTTATTCTTACAGCCCCTTCTAACTCACCATATATTTGAAAGGGTTGTTTTTCCAAGTTACCTATCAAAAAGTAGTAATTCCAAACTTTCAGATGAAAAACTGAAAGCCACTAGGATCCAGGTATTGAGACAGAATAACTATGTAGATACATTAATATCTACAGGCATTCAGGATGGGGATTATTTTATCACTATTCAGACCACAGCACTCATATGAAAACAATGCAACCTGATCTTACTTTCATGCTCTTATAATGCAAACTTTCAGGTGGCAAAGCAAAAATTAAAAACATACTGTTCCACACTCAATTTTAAATACCAAATGCTGTCCTTTTGCACACTTTCTGATTGATCTTTTTCCCCAAAAGAAATCAAGAGTCTGGGTTTTTTGTTTTTACCAGATTATCCGTGGAGGAGACAGACTGTCTGTCATCTGGAATTCCATTCGTTTGGACATTTTCATTAATACCACCAGCAGGGGCAAGATCCACTGCTTCTAATTCAGATGGGGGAGTAGCTGTTTCAGCTGCAACATGCTTTTCTTCAGCCACTTAAAATTTAAAAAAAAAAAATTAGACGAAAAGCCCAAATAAATACTTGCAATAATAAATTCACTAAAATATCAATGTCATACAAATTCTTAGGGTGCACAGGTGACACTCTTGTGGTTGATGGACAAGAGAAGCACTAATCGACTAGAGGGAGCTTGTCTCAGCGTTAGCCAGAGGAAGGGTTACTGTGATACAGTAACTCCTCACTTAACGTTGTAGTTATGGTCCCTGAAAAATGTGACTTTAAGCGAAACGATGGTAAGAGAATCCAATTTCCCTATACGAATTAACGTGAATGAGGTTAGGTTCGGTTCCAGGGAAATGTTTTCACCATACAAAAGACTACACACACACACACACACACTTTTAAACAAACAATTTAATACTGGTACACAGTGATGATTGTGAAGCTTGGTTGAGGTGGAGGGTGGGATATTTCCCTTACTGCTAAATGATGAACTAGCAATTGGCTGAGCTCTCAAGAGTTAACTCTCTCTCTACACAAGGCAGCAGGAATGGAGGGAGATATGCACATTTCCTTTAATTACATTGCCTTGTTAATTAGATCAGCTTGCTGAGAAGGCAGCTGCTGCAAGCTCCCTCCGTCCTGAGACCTGGTATGTCCCCCCTGCTCTATGGAAGATGGGGTAAGCGGGGTGCAGGAGCGGGGGGGAGGCGGGCACCATGACATTAGCCCCCCTCTTCCTTCCCTCCCCCCCCCACAGCAAGTAGAAGTCTCGGGAGCAGCTCCAAGGCAGAGGGCAGGAGCAGCATATGGCAGGGAGGAGGGGCAGCTGCTGCACAGGGAATTTAGGGGAATGGGGAGCTGATAGGGGGGCTGCTGGTCCACCCTAGTTCCAAGCCCCCACCAGCTAGCTGCAATGGGCTGCTCTTCCTGCAAGCAGCAGACAAAGCAGGCAGCTGCCAAACGATGTCAGAAGGGAGCATTACACAACTTTAACTGAGCATGTTCCCTAATTGATCAACAACGTAAGAATGAAACAATGTTAACCAGGACGACTAAGTGAGGCCTTACTGTACATGGGAGGGTATTGACAGTGTTCCTATTACAGGCCTCACTAGGCTCAACAACATCTGTGGATCTCAAAATAAATTCTTAAGGAAAAAGGCATTCCATACTTCTAAAAGCACAAGGCAAAAGCTGGATAAATATATACGTTTACTTGGGAAAGGTTCTTCCGATAAGAAAGTTTTACCTTTAACAGCTGATACGACCACATCCTCCAGAATGGCTGTAACCATTTCCTTGCCTCCATCAGTGGTTTCCTCTGATTAAATATGCCAAGAAATAGGATTTTTTGTGGGGGAGGTAAGAAGAATACTGCAATTTAGTGTTTTCTTTTAAAGGCATTTTATACACACACCCCACCACGCTATGTAGGTAACACTACATTTTGTTTACTACGGTCAATTATTGAATAAGCACAGATTTGCTAATAGTACTATTGTACTGAATATAACAAAATACCTTCAGTAAAGAACATTAAGTATGAAAGTCAAGCAAAGATTAAGAAATGCCTGAATGGAGGTTGCAAACGCAGCCTTAATTCTGACCCTTGTGTGTAGCATTATGAAAATCTTTGAAGTAGATGTTCACATCCTATTTTTCCCCGTAAGACTTTCAACTAGCTTTAGCTGTTTCTAGACACCTTACCTCACCTTCTCCATTCCTCCCCCACCCCCATTTACCCCCCAACTGAAAACAACAAGTCAAAACCCAGCACAACTCTGCACAAACAGATTTTATATTACCAAGTAGTCCAAGACTAACAGTTCACTCATTTCAAAGTGGTTACACTTTGGTAAAGAAAATGTTTGAGTCCCAAGGACTCTATCCACTTTCACTGACAAGTTTGCAAGACAAATGCTGTAAATGCGTTATCCCAGAATATCTGTCTTGGCAGTTACGGAGCTAGATAAGACTTGCACATATGGGAACTAAACCCCCCATTTCAACAACTTCCCTAACATGATCATGCTTTTTCACACCAAGAAATTAGAGCCATGGTGGGTTGTGCTCCAAAGTAGAGAACAGGAAGGAGGAGAGGGGAGACGGACCTGATTGCCAAAAGAAAGGCAGTGTTATTTTCATGATTTAACGAGCCATTAAAAAAAGATGGGAGTTTAAAGAATGTATACGGATATACTTAGAGTTACCCCTGTGGGCAACTCATTCTACTGCAAGTCAGCACAAGCAACATGATCTTATGTACCGGAGATGGAAGGAGTCAGATCTCTTTCTGGCTTTTGGGCTGCATTTTCAGTTCTCTCAGGCTCGCCATTTGTTAAGTCTGTTTTTTCAGGGGTTGAGGCTTTCCCTTCCTGGTGGCTGTGTCGTAGCAGATTAACCTTCGGAGATCCTGCCACATCCTGAATCACGGGAGACTGGGATTTTTGTTGATTTGTTTTTTCTAATTCTCTTGCCTCTTGTATCTAAAAAACAAGGTAATACTATTTCTCCAAAACCACCCCTTAACAGAGCAAAGAGAAGATTAACACATAACTTAAGCATCAGACAGTGAAATACACCAAGAATATATACAAATTCACACTTTAAGGCAGAGGTAGTCAATTATTTTTTGTCCAGGTCCAAATTTCTTGGTCAAGGTACAGACTCCAGAGAAGAAAAATAATAATAAAAAAACCCAATAATGATAAGTAAATAAAAAGATTTCGGGATCTGTTCAAAAGTGTCTGGTGGTCCGGATTTGGCCCTCAGTCTGCCTATTCACTACCCCAGCTTTAATTAGAAACCAATCTTTCTGCTCTGGCTACAAGCTTTGTGGATTTTTCCATCTTAAATTTTATTCGAGCTGCTTTATTACACTTGACAGATTAGCTTTGCATAAACTTCAAATTTGAGCCCTGTTTTTTCCTTACTTTCAAATTGACTATTACTGAGTTGATTCACTAATCATGTTTAATAAAAAGTTACGTCTGCATTTATCTAAAGTCTCCTCTATGCTTTGTTTGTTTGAGTTGCTTTATTTTGAAGATCAAAGCTAACATTTTTTGTAAGTATGTCTGCATGTATGGTATTTGATTAGCAAAGATTAATAGAGCTATGTTTTCTTGACATTTAAAAGAGTACAATTTCTCTGAGGGCAAATCCAAAATAAAAAAAGTCATTTTGTAGTGGTCAGGGAGAGGGAGCTTTTGTAGTATATCAGGGTTGGAAGGGATCTCAGGAGGTCATCTAGCCCACCCCCCTGCTCAAAGTAGGACCAATCTCCAGACAGATTTTTTACCCCAGTTCCTTAAATGGCCCCCTCAAGGATTGAACTCACAACCCTGGGTTTAGCAGGCTAATGCTCAAACCACTGAGATATCCTGTCCCCTCCCCATTTCTTTATGCAGTTCTGTTAAGCATAAGTTACAGGGTCAAATTCCATTACCAGTAACACATTTCAAATCAGAATTTGGCCCAGGTTTTCTTTACTACCGAGCAAGAGATATTGTATCACAACAGCACCAAAAAAAAAAAAAAGAGTAAAGTAGCGTGTTCATTTTTCAAGGCTAAACATTAAAGAAGATGGATTGGTAAAGGCAATAGTGACATACAGCTTGATTCTCCATCCGGGTGAAAATAACATTCAGCATCTGAGTGAGGGTAGCCTTGGCAGTAGTCTGATTAATGAGATTTTTACTGGCTAGATAGATGTTGTAACAGGTTCTAACAGTCTGAAGGATGGTTCCTTCATGAATTTCTATATATGGAGATGTCACAGCAGTAAGAAGAGCCTAAAAAAAAACCAAACACACACCATTACACACACACAGTAAGCCTGAAATCTAAATAAGTAGGAACAACCATATTTTAGAAGATTTACACAGGTAAATAAGTAGGCTGTGGCTTTGTTATGGAATACACGTCTACTCCAATCTACCTTTATAAGACTATTTCTTTGAAATCAAAATTTGATTGGAGGAAGTTTACACAACAAACCCTTACAATCTCTTCTAACCCTATGATTTTATAGCTGAAATTTGTAAAGAGATTGGAGATATCAAATTATCTATTCCATGGAGTTATTTTAAAAGTATGTCAAAGCTTGCATCAAAGATGACATATTGTAACAAAAATAAGGACTCTCTCCACCTTCACAATCAGTCACAGATTCCTTTCTTTGACCAATGGAAGCTTTAACGTTTGTCATCAAATTATTAGATCTCCACCAAGCAAACTTCTGCTCTCACCTGCAATACCCTAATATTCCTGGACCAGAACCAGACTACTGATGCTACTATAGCATGCCAGATCTTCTGAGCAGAGTGTATGGTGGACTAATATCTACTGAGCCACCGACATATGCCTCTAATTTTATAGTCTTAAGCAATTGCCGATCAATTTGTTTTAATTTTTATCAAAAGAAATAGATTTATAGTCCCCATTCCTTACCAGTTTATACCCTTTGAAAACCCCATTGAAATCAACGAGACTGCATAAAGTGTAAGCAGGTGAAGAATTTGGCCCTTAAACAGGCTTTCAGTTTTAGGAATTCTATTGCTGCAGTGTAACATGCAAGATGGAACGAGCTTTCCATTAAGCAAACAAATTCCTAAAATGAACCTTAGAAAATAGTGAACGGAAATACCTTAATTATTTGTAACTGCACTCCCTCATCTGTTTGAGGACCCTGAAAGCAATTGCAAACGGTCTCAACTATCCGGTCAATTAGGCGCTTTCCAGGAGCTCCACTATCTGGAGCATTGCCAGTGATATGTCCATATGCAATGAGTTTCTAAGCGGAGAGAATAGAGATTACACATTGTCAGTTACAAGACACCTGCAATACAGCGCAGGAAAATATTTTTGTATACGGTTCTCCTAACCAATTACAGCCTCCTACAAGACAATGTTCAACTTTGCTGACAGCACAAAAATGAGGCAGACCAGGCTGAGTCACATGTATGTTTGGATTGTCCATACGTCAGCCAACTAAAGCTTTAAAGAAATCAAACATTTTTTCAAGTTAAACAGCTTAATGTCTCCTTTGCAAGCTGCGTACCAGCAATGAGCAGGTAGATACAAAATGCCATCATAAAAGGACTTCATGCCAATCCATATTATAGTCAATAGAATACAAATGTGCATTAGCAAAATTTTCTGCTATAACAAACAAGTTTTGGTTTTTGGAGTTATTTTTAACACTCCAGAAAGACCAAGTCTGCTTAAAAAGTGAAATTCCTGAAAAAGCCCATTTTAAATTATTAGAAACAGCTGATAAAAAAGGACAATAATCAGAGGCCCTGATCCTGCCCCCAAAACGCCAACTGACTTCAAGTTGGTGCTACAAGGCAGTTTAAGGGTTTACTACAATGGCCCCATTAGGAATGCTAGTTTCCACCTACAAATCTTTATAGAGAATGCTTTACCACGTTATGTAAAATGGTGAAGTGCCTGAAAAGCTAAAGCTGACACATGCTTCTTTAGTTCAAAAACTGCTTTAAGAAAGGCAGTTGAAAATGATCTTTTGGGGACAAGCTTTCAGATCATAGCAAGATTTTTCAGCCAAGTTTTGTAAAGCCCTATTTTGTGGAATACTGTGCACAGAATTTTTATTTTTGGGGGGAAATTCTGCACCAAAAAAATAAAAATTCTGTGCACAGTATTTTAAAATTCTGAAAAATGATGTGTTGCTTTGACAAAACACCACAATATAATCACACTCCCAGAACCCCAGGGCTGATGGCCGGCAGGAGTGCTGGGAGAGGTGTGTGTGAGTGAGTGTGAGAGAGAGAGAGGATAAAATGTTGCAGAAAACATTAATTCTCCATTGTGCAGTGGCACAGAATTCCAGCAGGAGTAAATACAGAATGATTTTTGTCAGAGCAATTGTACATGTTCTGGCTAAATTCACTCCTTCACTGTCACGATTACTAATAAAAAGGACAAGATTTTAGACCTGCAATTTTGCCCATAATACCTCACGCTATTCCCGTTTAAACAGAATACTTACCTGCAAGCAGTCTAGTGAGGTACTGACGATGCGTGGGGACTTTGATTGGCAGGCCAGCTCAAATGGAAGGAAATACTTATCTGCTTCTATGAAGTTTGCTTTTGGTGGAGAGACAGCACCTTGCCTAGTTTAAGAGGGAAAAAAAATTACTACTACATTTTCACCCTCTTCAAAATTAAAGCAGATATAAGTGGCGCACAGCAGCGTGTAAATGGGATGCAAGTTTCTCCCCACAAACTGAATACATTTTTAAACGCTGAAGACTCAATCTACTTTACAATCCAACTTCAATTTTCTTATATTACAGCTATTCATTTTGATACATCCCTCCTCACAAATAGCATACAGTCAAATTCTCCTTTCACCTATATTATTTTAAGCCATTGTGGTTTCAGTGGAATTACTCTCCATTTACACTAGTACAAGTAAGAGAAAAACCAGGCCCACTAATTCAACAATGGATTTCATGGGAGGGAACAATAACAGAAAATGTGGAAAAGGCAGAAATGCTAAATGACTTTTTTTTCCCCCTCCAGTTTTCACCAAAAAGTTTAGTAGCAATTGGAAATCTCTTAATGAATGCCAGTGAAAATGAGGTAGGCTCAGAGGCTAAAATAGGAAAGTTAAAAATTACTGTTTTCAAATCATCGGGGCCTGATGAAATACATCCTAGAATAAAGGAGCTGACTGAGGAGATATCTGAGCCATTAGCTATTATCTTCTAAAAGTCATGGAAGACGGGAGAGATTCCACAGGGCAAATACAGTGCCAAATCTATAAAAAGGGGAATAAAGACAACCCAGGGAATTACAGACCAGTCAGCTTAACTTCAGTACCCAGAAAGATAGTGGAGCAAATAATTAAGCAATCAACTTGCAGACACCTAGAAGATACTAAGATGATCAGTAACTGTCAGCGTGGATTTGTCAAGAACAAATCATGTCAAACCAACCTAACAGCCTTCTTTGACAGAGTAACAAGCTGCTGGGGAGGGGGTTGCGGGGGGGGGGGAGAATGGAAATGACTGCCTAGGGAAGAGTATTGTGGAAAGGGATCTGAGGTCATAGTGGAGCACAAGCTACATGAGCGTCAACAGTGTAACCATATTGCAAAAAAAATCAAACATCATTCTGGGCTGAATTAGCAGGAGTGTTATAAGCAAGACATGAGAAGTAATTTTTCTGCTCTACTCCATGCTGATTAGGTCTCAACTGGAGTACTGTGTCCAGTTCTGGGTGCCACATTTCAAGAAAGTTGTGGACAAATTGGAGAAAGTCCAGAGAAGAGCAACAAAAATGATTAAAGGTCTAGAAAATGTGACTTGTGAGAGAATATTGAAATAATTGGGTTTAGTATGGAGAAGAGAAGACTGGGTGGTGGGGAGGGGAGAGAATGGGACATAACAATGGTTTTCAAGTACATAAAAGGTTACAAGGAGGAGGGAGAAAAATTATTCTCCTTAACCTCTGAGGATAGGACAAGAAGCAATTGACTTAAATTGCAACGGCAGTTTATGTTGGACATTAGGAAAAACTTCCTAACTGTCAGGGTGGTTAAGCACTAGAATAAATTGCCCCGGGGAGTTGTAGAATGTCCATGATTGGAGATTTTTAAGAGAGGTTAGACAAACACCTGCCAGGGATGGTCTAGAGATAATACTTATTCCTGCCTTGAGTGCAGGGGACTGGACTAGAAGACCTCTCAAGGTCCATTCCAGTCTTACAATTCTACAATCTTGGTGATAATGGACAGTAGCTCTATAGAGACCATGTGAAGCTTTCTGGGGAACTGGTGACTTTACTTAAAATATTTTAAGTAACAAGCAACATTATGAGAAGTGAAAATGCTAATAAATGGAAAAGTGTTCAGTTGCCAGCAGACCATGTGTTTGCAAAAAAATTTTAAGAGACCTTTATGAATTCCTTTTATTTCCAAACTGGCAATCTGAAAACAAATATTGAGACTGAGATGGACATTTTTATTCTTGGCAGGTAGCAGAGCAAGAGGAAAAGCCAGTGACAATGTTGGAAACTGATTTACAGACACCAAGGATGTAAATCTGTGAAACTATGACATATATACTAGCTGAGGATTAGGACTCAAATGTGCAAATAAATTTTAACTGCCATTTATCCATTTGGGAATTAGTAGTGCTTTTCATCTTGCTCTTTACTCCTATCAGAGTGTTTCACTAAGTGTAGCTTCTCTTAGCATTAACAGGTAAATAGGCCTTGACAATTAATCTCTCCAATTTTCCACTCAGTTTGTGATTCACAGATTCATATGACTACTGAATTTTTATATGGCCATAAATCTGCTCTTAATTCAAAGAGAAAAACTACAGCCCTCAGATTACATTTTGATGTTCATACTGAAACTTCATTTCTAAAGGAAATACAATTAAATGTGATACAATTAGGGAAAGATCAGTCTCAGAGACTCAAACATCTTCTGTTGGTCCTGAATTCCCCCTCCCTATACCCCAAGAAATGTAAGAATCTTTTGGGACGTACTTTTAATTTTGCACTTAGATCTTAAGCACGTGCACACACACTTATTTTCTTCCATGAAAGCCATCTCTAGCTGTTACTAACGATTTAGGTACAGTATTGCTTCAATATTTTATTAGATTCCGCTTTATTAAGTTTTAGAACATTACAATTTGTCAGCTTATCCTCATCCAACTCCAAAACACCATCCTAACATACTGTGGGATGCATAGAACGTAAAGATTTTCCCATTAAGATACTATTAATCTGGGTATACCATCCCAGAGAGAGAGAGAGAGAGACATACAACTAGATATGATGTAATAACACTGATTCACAGAGTTGCTAATGTCGGAAAGAAATCCAGTGACTTGGCTGACCTGTAGCTAATTAAATGTTATCGCAGACCAGCATTTGTGATCAAAACAACTAAAAACATGCATTATTGAACACAAAACCATAAAAAGAAGAGATTAGGATTTTCTATGAACAAATATGGTTAAGTCATGACTATTAAGAGACAACCCTAGTTAACGAAAGGAAGTGAAAAATTGGCATCCTTCAGAAATGTGGCAGTTATCTGTAATGAAATGTGCTGGCAGTTGCGACTTGATTACCCACAACCACGAGCATTACATAATTAGTACTCTCCACATACACACGTTTCCTTACACAGACAGTACCAAAGCTATTCAAAATCTCCCCAATAAGCTAGCTTGTTTGTACTTTGCAAAAATTGCTGCTCAGATACTTGCACACTCACTACTGTGCAATCTTTGACGAACAGCACAAGAGAAGTTGCTATAAATTGTATTAAGAACTTACCTTTGTTTTTCTAGATCTGCTTTTATTTCATCTAGGGAAAAAAAGAAAAGGCAGAACAATGAAGATACCACAACATTCAACGGAAATTGTGCTTACACCTTCTGAATGTACATGCCAGTTGTCATGAAGTAAACTAGTCTCAAAACTAGAAGTTATATCATTAGTGTCTGCTATTCCTTCTGTTGTATATTAAACAAAGTTTCCAAACATAAATAAATCTGCTTGGATATACACTAACAGCAGAACTTTTTAAATACAGTAAATTTTCAGGAGTGTCAATACAGCAAACCTCATCACCAATCTGAAGTACACACGGCAAATGTTACCTTAGCCTTTACGCCACACTCACAGTGAAATCAGAGCACATAATAATCTAAGATCCCAGTACTTTAACAGTGACCTAATTTTCACGAGCTGTGCATGGCAGCCTTATACTCATAACTCCCAGACAGGAGTATCTTAGCTTGTTTCAAGTGATAATCCTGGACAATGGGCAATTCACTCTGTACTTGCTCTTCAAAACCACCTTTGGAGGAGTGTCATTAGCCTTGGACTAGATTTGCACAAATTAAGATGACTTTGGTGTCACCTGAGTATCCTAATAACTTTGCTCATTCTCAGGAGTGCTATTATGCAAGGAATAGTAAGTGAATGGAGGAATGCAAGGAGCTCCTATGAGCATTCCAGACTCAAATGCTATCATCATACCTCCTTCACTTGGAGCCTGTAGTTGTCTGTAAAACACCATGTTTAAATAGTGATACATTTCTGTGGTGTCAGATATATTTCTCCAATGGACCCCTCCAGTGTCATGGTAATATTATGAATCTTGGGTGCCATTGCTCCAACCTTTCTCAAGTAGCCCAGAATACATATTTCCATGGTACTTACATTACCGTGTCACCGTGTATTGGTGACACTGTGGCACCAATGGTGGGTTACAATTGATAGATCATTATTATTCCAAAACTACATTTTGAACTTTTACAGTGCTCTCCATCCAAAGATCTCAAAATGCTTTAACAACCTAGTTAGGCCTCCCAACTCTCCAGGTGATATTAGACTCATTAATAGAAAAAGACATTGACGTTTTCTAAATCTTGGATCCTTCCTCCTCCCACTGTTTCTGTAGCTTGTGTCTGTGTCTCAGTGCCACAGTTCTGAACAATATTACATACTCAACAGCTCCTTCTCATTCCAACGCCCTTCTAATCAACCCTCAAGCTCATTTAGCCTCCCTAGAATTTGACCCACAACTGGGCCTTGTCCACCCGAACTTTAGACATTTCTCACACTTCCGAGAAGCGCTAGGGTAAACAAAAAGCAGTCACTGAGACTGGGGTGGGAGTGGTGGGGAGGGAGAAGCTTCTACATGGTTTTCTGTAACGTTTGTACTAGACCAAGATGGGGGACTTGCTGCAGAATCTCATAGTAAAGCACGCCATAGCTAAAAAAGAGATGCTTTTGACTGGTACAGTAACTTTCAGTGTTTCAGACAACTGTACATCCTTTACATATATTTAGCATTTATACACAGCATGTTACAAGAATAAATCCTCAGGGTGCCTGTAAAGTAGATAAGTGAATTAGTGCTATTATCCCCATTTTACACATGGGGAGATGGAAGAGAGAGGAAGTGACCTGCATAATATCAGTTAGTGACAGAGCCAGGATTGGAACTTGGGACATTCGACTCCAAATACCACACTTATCCTTCCATATCACACTACCACAGGTCAATGTGTTCAGCGGTTAAAAGAAAGGAAGGGACAGACTCCAGCAATGAGCAATGGCACAAGAACAGACTGAACTCTTTGGACAATATCCTACCTGTTCTGCACAGAATAGCATCAGAGGCAGCAGCAAGATTGAGTAACACCCTTCGAGTTAATGAAGTGCAAGATCTTGAAAAGCATGTAATGAGATCCATAGTATGTCATAGCTAACTATCCTGTTTCCATGTGGTTTGTTGAGATACAGGTGGGCAGTGTAGCTTAATGTATAAAATGCGTGGGGCTCCCTGGATGGCAGGAACTATAGAAATTCAGAGTTTTATTATGAGATGACTGCTGAGTGGTCCTGTCAAACAGGTTTCAGTGTAGACCTGGCATAGCTGTAAGCAGTATTTTTGCAACGTTTTCAATGATAAGAAATGATTGCTTGCTGATCAGATCTTAAATTTCAGAAAGAAAAACAAATGGTTTATAACAGGTGGTGGCTTCTCCTTCTAGTGCTATCAAAAGCCAGGTAAAAAATACTCTGTGTTGATTAAACTAACTTTACTCACATGAATAGTCCTATTGGCTTCAATGAGATCACTCATATTAGTAAAGTTAAGCATGTATGAGAGATGGGCTAGACACTGGGCTGGGTTATATAATCTACCACATGAAACTATGGCAGCGGCCCAAGGTGGTGGGGCGGTGGGAGACAGAGCTCATGTGGTCAGTGAGTTTGGTAGAGGTCATTAATACTCATTTTGTCATAAAAGAACTTTGCAGCTAAGTCTTCCTTTCAACTAACCTTTTTATTTTGTTAGAATTACACAGAGTTAATCATTCTCTGAAACAGTCACGCTTGCATGTAAACTGCTCACTATCACTCTTTTACACAACGAGGCTTATCTCCTACTGTTTAGGCTAGCCATTTCTTGGCTCAAATAGCAGGTAAAGCAAGGGCTTGGTTATGCGAGGAATTTAACCAGCATAGCCATTCCAGAATAACTCCCCATGTAGCTCTTATTCCCAGAAGAAGATTCCCTCTTTCCAGTTTAGTTTACATCTACAAAGGCATTCTTATTGTCTGCATGGGGAGTTACTTCACAATAGCTATAGTTAAGGCTGAGTGTCTGTCATGGATTCCGTGACTTTCTGTGACCTCCATGACTTCTCCAGTGGCCAGTGCTGGCTCAGGGGCTGCCCAAACCGTGCAGCTCATGGGCCAGCAGCAGTGGTTTGGGTGTGAGAGGGGCTCAAGGCTGGGGCAGAGGGTTGGGTGCAGGGGGGGGCACTTAACTGAGAGGGGGGGGAATCCCTGGCTCCCACCAGCATGTCCCTGCAGCTCCGAGGGCACCCCCAAGCACCCGCAGCCCCCCGGCCCAAGTTTTAGTTAAGGGTATATAGTAAAAGTCATGGATAGCTTATGGGCCGGGAATTTTTGTTTACTGCCTGTGACCTGCCCATGACTTTTACTAAAAATACCCGTGACTAAAACGTAGCCTTAGCTATAGTACTTTAAATTCACACCCTACCTTATTCTGGAAACAACTTCCCCATGTAAATAAGCCCTCAATCTTCAAATCATTTGTTTCCGAGTTTCCTTCCCCCACTAAATTGGTTTATCTTGCATGTAATCAAATCTTGTTTAAATGGATCAGAGCTGTCTGTTTTCCCCTCTAATGCTGCAGCAGATACCAGACTGAAGTTTGCAGACCGATGAAAAACGACGTTTCCAACCAAACAGAACTTGCCTTAGCTACTTCCTGTATTCCATCAGATAGCAAGGGAAGCTCCCTTGCTTCTTAGTATTCAAGGCTCAAAAAACACTCCTTATTATGAATCATACACTAGCTGTTTCCCCGTCACAATTCTGACGTAAGGTTAACATCCACACAGTTTTAGTATTAAAATCCTGTACACCAATACTCACTGAATATACAAGTCTATCTATTTTTCCAGAACCTTTGAGCTGATGATTTGAGATCTATTATCACCAGTCATTGCGTAAGGCATTCTGTTTCAAGGATAATGCAGAAGAGTAAGCAAAAGCTTTAAACATAAGATATAATATAAGGCAGCTGAATTTACTTTAAGACAGTCCCCTCAGCTCAAGATTTAAAGCATGGCAGGACCCATTCACAAGAGTCCAGAGACATTCTAGGATCAAGAGGAAGATTAGCTAAATTCCAGTTCCGGCTCTGAGACTGACTCACCGTGGAAACTTGGGCCATTCATTTAATTGCTCTACTGCAGTTACACCATCTGTAAAATAGTGATAGTACTAGCACACCACAAGCATGCCACGTGGCTTCATTCGTTTTCTGTACAGCACTATTGGGCAAGAAGAGTTAAATGTTGGCCCCTCTGTGGCATGACAGCATCCCCTTATGTAAAATTCCATGGAATACAGGCTATAGTAGTTTTGCAACACAAGCTTGTGAGTTTAAAAATCATTCTGGGACATCAAGAGATTTGCCTAATGTCAAGGTGAGAACATAATGTAAAACATTAATTTCTTTTGCTGGCAAACACAAGATGCTACTGGCAACAGCCCAAGACAAACCTACTTCTTTCAAAAGATGGACTATGCCACAGTATACTCTTGGGGGAGTGGAGCAGAAAAAAGGCAGTCCAGAATCGTGGCCTCTAAAAAAGAGAAAGGCTTGTATTATTTTAGCCCTTTAAATGGGTTGAAAGAATAAGATTACAACCAAACTTCCTGAGCATTACTTCATCAGGGATAAAGAATGCAGGGAGCCACTCTTTTGACATAACTGAGCTGTTTACAAAGAAAACAGATTTTTAACTACTAGCCCTGCAAATCCAGGCTGGAATCCAAGAGCCAACTTGTTTGCTTTATGGGACATGCATCATCACTAGCAATAGCTACATTTTAATTCCAGAATCTAGCAGTTCTGCTACAGACACACAAACTAGAATAGAATCCTCCCCACTCTCCCTAAGCTCTGCTGATTCTGCACTGTTAACAGAAATACAATTATTTTTGGTCACAAAAGCAAGATAATATGAATCCAAGTACATAGAGGGTGAAGATCCATTGAAGAAAATCCCCTCCTACCCCCCCATTAAAAATCTTGAAATGCCAGGAAAAAAAAAAGGTATCTGCAATCCACCTTCATGGAACAAAAGTCAGAAGAGAAAAGCTGAACCAGGTGGATTCCTTTGTATTTTGGCAAATAATGTCAGGTAACAAAGACTAACTCAAGAAGAAACAGGGAGTAGTCAAATTTAATCCATAAAAGACAAGATTGTTGCTTTTGCTGTCTAGATGCCACAGTGATAGGAATGCTGAGTATTGTGACTGAACAGGCAAAGCTACCTTAAGAGGACTCTACAAGTTGTGCTGGAAGCTGAAATAAATGGGAAATAACTTGATAAAATTGTTACTGCATAGTTAATAAAGGCAACATGTTGATAAACCATCTGCTTGCCCTTACTGCATGGCGGCCTGAACATATAGCAGTACAATAGAATGTTCTTCACATACATTACACTTTGAGGATAGGAATAATTTGCTTAATATACTGGCATTTTGCTAGACATATTTTATTTGTTCAAAAACACTGAGGTTCAAAAGTCAGACTATGCAGGGAAAGTGGAATTTAAGCTCTGCCCACAATCCCAAAACAACTGAATCTTTCTATGATGTAATCAGCAGTGTGACACTTAATGAAGAGATTTCAGTTATGTTAGGCTTCAGAGTTTACACCATTTTAAATGAACAGTGCATTTTCACATTTCTCTGAGCTGTTTTTATTTGCAAACTCAGGCAGTTTGCCTCAAGTGATTTTCTTTGCAACTATTAGGACCACAAACTTTATTTCAAAACTATTAAAGCTTCAATTCTGCACAGTTTGATCAAGCCGTACTATAGAGATACTGGTGCCATATGCCAGCTAAATCTAATCCTTGCCTGATGATTTTTGTTTTAATATAAATGCAGAGCATTTTGCTAACATTTAATTAAGATTGTGCCTTGGATAGTCCCGTGGCAATGAAATTCAAAACTATGTTTAATACTCAGAATCGTTTTACAGAGGGAGCTATAGCTCAGTGGTTTAAACATTAGCCTACTAAACCCAGGGTTGAGAGTTCAATCCTTGAGGGGGTCACTTAGGGATCTGGGACAAAATCAGTACTTGGTCCTGCTAGTGAAGGCAGGGGGCTGCACTCAATGACCCTTCAAGGTCCCTTCCAGTTCTAGAAGATAGGTATATCTCCATATATTATTGGAAATGTTTTCCCCAGTCTTTCTAAACAAAGTTGCTGATGGTGATGCAAGACCCTCCGCTTGGAGACACACCCTGCCTGTTCTCAGCCAGTACTGGTCAAAACAACTTAGAATTTGTCTTAACTAGAAAAAGGGCAAGATTGGAGGAAAGTGTCTGTTTTTTGGTTTTTAAATGACCCATATTGACTATGTTGGGGTTACAACAGCTGTTACATACACACACAACCCAATATGGGAAGTCTAGTGAAGACAGTGTAAAACTGAGGGGTTTTGTTTCACAACATTAATTATGTTAACTAGCCTGATTGTAAATTGTATCATACACCACACAGATGTTTGTTCAAGGTCACTGCAGCTTAAGGTTAAACAGGACAAGAAACAACTGTGCAGTCCTATCTAACTTTGATTTTAGAGTCAATTTGGTTAACGTGTTCACACACAACTAAAAAGGTGAAGTGTAGATACATGTGAGATTTCCTATGTATTCACGTGCTACTAGGCTGGCTGCATAGTTTTGTCATTTAAAAATAATTGTGTTAAAGAGTGTAAGATTCATCAATTGTGAATTACACCAATGAACTCCAATGTAACTTATTTTCCTTCACCTGGAATAGAAAGGAGTTCATCTGATATGAAGTAAGATTTAGTAAGTGAAGTATTAATACCTGGATGCATAAATAGAAGAGAATGTATTCATGTTGCTGCTGAAAAAGTTTATTTGGCAACACTCACCAAACATAACTTGGAGAGACTCCTTCAGTGTAGCAACCAAGGCTCTACATGAGCAGGGATAGTTGGGCAATAGATTATCATCTGCCCAGGCCCAACTTCGTCCCTGACACAGGTTTGGAAACATAAATCCCAAAATGTGAAAACTCAGCTTCATGCCAACCATCACCACCAGTTTCCCCCAAAGACAGTCTTTGTACAATGACACAAGAAATTAGTTCCAAATTCATTTATATCACTCTTTTCATAGCCTGAGCCACAGGGAATTTTAATAGCCCTATTGTCTTTGACCCCTCTTTTTAAGTACTTTTTGATATTCTGCAGTTTAACAAAAGGAAACTAGACAATTGTATCAATTATTCACTAGTAGAAATAATCCCGTGAAAGACAAGTACAATGAAATTGGGTTCCCCCCCCCCATAATTAGCATCACAGGATTTCAGTTTTTTGTTTTACTCCAAGTGTCATAAATAGTCAAACCAAGATCAATACATCTACTGGTAACTAGTACTGTATTACCCATATTATTCATATCTCATTTATTAAACACATTTTTAAGAACTAGAAACACACTATTTATCACAGCTGTTGCATCTTACTACTTTAAACAACAAGCCTACAAATGGATCAGTGCACACTCCTGTGCCTATTTACAAATCCAATTCCAGGATTGGTGCTTTAGATTGTGAGCTCTTCGGGGCATAGATTATTTTTTCATGTGCATTTGTACAGCACCCAGCACAATGGAGCCCAAATCCTCATTGTTGTTTCTGAGTCTGGGGTCACTAAGGTAATACGTATAATATTATAACCACAAAACAAAAATAGTCAACTTTAAAAAAATCAAATCACATTTATACCCGATTCCTGATCCTACCTCCCAATCTACTGTTACTACAATTAACTCCAGAATATTTCTGTAAGGCAGAGCTGGGGTGGAGTGTGTCTTTTTTTTTTTTTTTTGGGGGAAGGGGAGTGTTATTTACAAAGTAAAAGCAGCAAAGAGTCCTGTGGCACCTTACAGACTAACAGACGTTTTGGAGCATGAGTTTTCGTGGGTGAATACCCACTTTGTCGGATGCATGACATGCATCCGACAAAGTGGGTATTCACCCACGGAAGCTCATGCTCCAAAACGTCTGTTAGTCTATAAGGTGCCACAGGACTCTTTGCTGCTTTTACAGATCCAGACTAACAGGGCTACCCCTCTGATTATTTACAAAGTGCACCTGACAGCAAGTCATGTCTAGTCAGTTTCATTATTTTCTCTGCCTTCTCAGTGATTCTTTCCACCTATTATGTATTTCACACAGCTCTAGGGGAAATACACTTAAAAAAGTAACATAACAAAAATAGCAACACTTGGTTTTACAGTTTTCATGGCTTTACAAGTAACTCCAGGGTAAATGTAGGACCTGAAACTTAATTGATTAAAAAAAATTCAAGTTGATGATATCCCTTTAAAGGACACAAACAAAAAAAGGTCACTTTGAATATAAAAACTGGACTGGTTGAGCTAATGCCATCTCCTCTCCTGCCCAAACTCTAATTTCCATTATCCTACACACTGTAACTTTCCCCAAATCCAATAAATTGGCTGATATAGAAGAATCAATTATAGATGCAAGAGACTTCTGCACTAACACTGTCAATTCAAGAACTTTTGGAATTCAATAAAACATTATAGACACAACCTAGAAGCCTGAAAAGTTAACAGTTTTCAACCAACATATTATTCGAAGAATGAGATTGATGTCAAAGAATTATCAGCTTGATTGCTAGAACTGCTCTTAAAGTTGATAGTTTTTTGACAGTCCCTCCTGGTTTCCAGCTGTATGGCCCCTGAATTAGTTTAAGAAGAATCCATAGACAGCATTTACATTTTACATTAACATCAGAAGTAAATCAATTGGACCTTGTTCTTTTCTCCTGAGTTTAAAAAAAAAAAAAGGCCTCATTTCCCGTCCCCTAAGCAAATTTGTCCAGAGACTAATAGTCTCTGAGCGTCAGGAAGATCCAGAGTCACGCTGTTTGCTCAGAGACCGAAGAGGATCCAACGTGGCAGATTAACCTGCAGAATGGTAACTAATGACAGTCGCAGTCACTGATAACGCCACTGCCCATTGGCAGACGGGCTGCACGCTGGCTCTACGCAGCTGGGGGAAGTAGGGAACTCCCAGCCCCGGCAGGGCTCGCCCAGCCACACCTGGCTGGCTCTCCCCTGCAGGGGCGGGGGCACACTAAGGAAATGGCCACCCCACCCCCCAAAGGAAGGCGAAGTGTGACTCCGATCCAGACTCACCCGGCGCCACCTGTCAGGATCCCCGCAGTTGCCAAGGAGGGTGAATGGCCCCCCCAGGGAATACAAGGGACCTGGGGCGATCCGGACTCACCCTCCGGCACCAGTCAGGCTCCCCGCCGCGCGGGGGCGGGGGCTTCCCGGGGAACGGGGCCCAGGCGCGGACTCACCCAGCGCCACCTGGCAGGCTCTCCGCAGCTGGCCGTACGGGGGCCGCTTCGCCTCCTTCTCCGCTAGGATCTTCTCCAGGGCCCGGGAGACGAACATGCTCTTGGTCCGGGTGTCCTGTTCCCGGGCCGGGGGCTGCATGGCCGAAGGCCCCCGCCGGGGGAGGAGAACGGGGCTCAGAGGCTCCGGCCGCTTTGGGGCCCCATGATCTGGAAGAGGCGCGACTCCCTCAGCAGCGGCAATAGCAGCAGGGACACGGCGCCGCCATATTGGATCCGTCACGTGACTCCTCAAAGTCTACCTTCCCCCGTCTTCCGGCGTGACCTCTGACCCCCCACAAAGTTGCCAATGGTGACGGAGGGGGCGGGGTAGGAAAAGGGGAGGGGCCGGGAGCGTGGGTGTGGCCTGATGGAGAGGCGTGGCCGTCGTGTCTGGGTTGATGATAAGGTCACAACTGGGGGCCTGCAGAGGAGGAAAGGGGAAAGTCCCCCCTTCCCCATGTCACACTGCTTCAGCCATCGCTGCAGGATTGGGCTGGAGTCTCCGGGAATTAAAGATTAATCTTTAATTTAAAATTGTGTCATGTGATTAAATCTCCAAGAATACGTCCAACCCGAATTGGCAACCCTAATAGTTACCCACGCTAGCTAGTATGGGTATGCATAGCCTGTGCTACAATGGCAGTGTAGATATATCCACAGTCAGGAGGCACCAGTGTGGTACCGTCACCACAAAGAGAGAAATGTCACTGTGATAGGAAGTGACTCCACGTGCCACACCTCAACATCATTGCTTCTCAATCAATGACATCATGTCATAAGCCAACATCACTACCTCTTAGGACCTTGAACTCCTTCTGCCACAGGACTGAACCCCCAAAATCAGAACAGAACACAGTTAGGTGGTAGAGAGTCGTGTTTAGCCAATGAATGTTTGGGGACATTTTGTTGCAACTGTAACATCTACAGACCCCAGTCATCCACGGGTGGGATTGAACCAGGGAACCTGTGGAGCTTAGTGCATGAGCCTGTACCACATGAGCTAAAAAGCCAACTGCTTGTTTAAGGAGTCTGCTCTACAGCCTTAGCTAACTCTCTCTAAGTGGTCATATTACTATTGGGACATAACACCACACACAGGAGGTGTGTGGGTTACACAGTGTCATCACATCAAATTGGCAGCACATTCATTGCCATATAATATTGCAATGTGATTAGGTCTGCTCAGAAAATGTTAGGTATTTTATGTAAAAATAAAAAATGTTCTAAATTTGTTCCAGATTTGTTTTTAGTTTTCAGTGAATCAAAATGAAAATTTCAAATTAAAAAGTTCAGTTTCTATTCTATTCACCTTAAAGTCTATGAGTCTATGACTTCCCTTTTGTCACAGCCAGACCTAGTAATCAGAGCCAGAATCAGCAAATACGAGATAGGAGTCAAGAATCAGCTGGATCCAGATACCAAGAGGTCAGAAGCAGAAGACAAAATGGAGGCCCAGATCAGGTGCCATGAAATCAAGCTGAGGAGGGGGAGCCACACAATCCACGGTAAGCTAGAGGCAGAATTGCTCAAACAGCTTCCTGTTCCTGCTGCCAGTCAGCCACTCTGGAACTCTGCCAATCAGACATCAGAGGTGGAGCTTCACATTGGGCGTGACATTGGGAGTGGGCTTCATGGGTCCCAGGTAAGCTATTGCCAGTAGGCTGCCAGGTGGAGGATAGGAGTGTGGCTGCTCTTGTGGGCTACATTCATGCCCCATGGTTCATGACACCATTTTCCAGTCAGAAAAGGGAAAGAAATGGGAAAAACCAAAATATTAATTTTCTATTCAAATTGGAAAAAAAATGATTTTTTTAATTTGAAATGAAACTAAATTAAAGCTTTCTAATGAAGACTATTTAAATGTTTCATTTCAATTCATTTTGTTGAAAAATCAAAACATTTAGAGTAAATTAATAAAATTAAAATGCATCATCGTGTTGGAGCTACTTAGCTACTCATTTATATAAATGTCTCAGTAGATAGTAGAAGGTTTGTATTTGGGACCAGCCCTGCACAACTGATCTTATGGGGGAAAAGTGTGCTCCAAAACCCTAATGCTACCAATGCTGGCACCTGTTGGACTTTTGAAAACTTGGCCTCGTTTCTTGCCCCAGGGTTTGTGGGGATAAGCTATGACATGCCTATCTGATATCATTTAAAATGTGTAACTGATCTGTGGGAACCGTCGGATCTTAGGTATCCACATAACTTCAGTTGCACCCAGAAATAGATGCAGAAACAATTTAATGTTGCTTGTTATTTGTATGCACAAAATTATGAATACTGAAAGAGAGGCAATTTATGAATACTGAAAGAGATGCAATTTAACACAATACTGTTCACTTGTTTAATGCCTTTCATCTCATGATCTCAACATACTTTATCAGTTTTAACTTTCACAGCATTATCCCTATTTTATAGATGGGGAAACTAAGAAACAGTAAGGTTGAGAGACTTGGGCAAGATCATACACTGAGGTAGGGCCAGAACTGAGACGAGAATCCAGGATCCCAGACAACCAGTCTCCTTTTGTAACCACTAGGCCCCTTCCTCTCTAATCTCTTTATCATTTGGCCTCAACAGTAGAAGCCCATTGTGACACATTGTACCCCATGTGATACCCTGTATCCCATATTCATGCATGTTATATGGTTATGATATATTATGTACAAAGTATGCCTGGTGAGGTATCATTTGAAAACTCACAAACTGCTGAATATTATTATCCTGCTGAAATGTGTGTAATATCACTGCATGTAAAATTGTAAGATCTTGCTATATGATTGTTACTGAAATATGCTGTAGTTCTGGGTAATGCCCTCAGACCATTTTCACAAAGGCACACTGGCATGCCAGCTGGGCGCTAAAAGGCCAGAATCTGCTTAATTGAAGAATCCCACCGGGGGAGTTATAAACAAAGTATTTACAATTCACCTGATGGACAGCTTGAAGAGCACGTACGCAATGGGACTGCTGATCCCATGACCTAGCAAAGACTTTTCCAGTACAAGGCATCAGAATATAAGAAGGGGGATGGGGGGAAGGCCTCTGGCCACCTCTACCATCTCCTCTCCTCTCCCATGACATCAACAAATACCTAAAGAACACTGAATCAAGAGAAGTGGTCCCAGGCTAGATAAAGGATAATGGAGCTAGTGCATATGCATTACCCTTTGTTGGAATGACAGACTCATTTATGAGCTTGTGGGCTACTGAACGGTACAAGACACACATTTCTGGGATACAAGGCTGAGACTGGGGGATATGTGGGTGTCGCCTTCTATCGATTCATGAATGGCTGGGAGAGCATTCATGTAAACATCTGTGAGTGATGTTACATGCTAGTGGCTGTGCATGAGCAGGCCAGAAGTGGCTGTTCTGACAGTAAAGCTGTGTAAAAGGCACCCCAGGCTAGAGAGATAGGGGACACAGCAGTTCAGCAGTCTACGTTGTACCAAGGGGAATGTCACACTTATAACATCCAAAATGATCCTTGGATTTTAATGTATTCCTATGGCTACCCCTACTGGGTACTTGAGCTGCTACATGAAACACTTGTCAGCATAGAAATGCAATGACCTCAATTGTGTCAGAAATATTACATGACATTTTAGACAAAAAAGTGAAGAATGTATACTATCCAATTTAAACTACTGGGGCAAATAAGGTTGTCTAGATTGTTATATGAGTGGGAATATTTCCAGGTCAACAGGGCTTTTACTCAACCCTTTCAAATGGCACCAAAGTGTCCTCAAGCAACAGGACTTTGATTTTGTCTTAACCAAAAGACACCATCAGGAGTACAAGGTTAATATCTTTCTGAGGCACTGGTTCAGTACTGACTTGGGAAAGAGTGATAGGTGCTTTGTGACTAACCCCACAGTCCACAGGCCAATGAGGACTGTAGACTCAACCAGCACTAAAACAAAGAACTCAGAGGAAGTAGAATCAGTAATAATGGAGGATCAGAAGTGAAGATGCAGTATTTAGTGGAGATAATTTTAAGGCCTGCTCCCCTAAGAAGTCCTTGGGTTTTCTTTGGAGATCTCCAATCCAAGAATGGACACGGTATAAGAGTGATTAGCCATGAGATCACAGTCTATTGTAGGTGTGAGTGCAAGCAAAACCAATTAGTATCAAAGTTCTCTTGCAGCTAATAGTAGGTTTGACCTTTTGCTGATAGGATGGAAATACGTAGAGTAACAAAAAGGGAGACTATGTGGAAAAGTTAATATCCTTCTGGAGGGATTGTCTGCTGAAGTTGTTGTAGGGCAGCTGATGGGTACTTCCCTTTGCTTGAAATCAAGAAGGTGAATTTAGAATGAGTTTCTGGGGGCAAAATGAAGTAAAACAAAAGTTGCACTTGTATTGGATTTATCTCACAGCCAAGAATCAAATCCCCATCCCACATTCCCAAAAAGCATTATCCCAGTCCCTCCATTCACTGCCCCTTATCAGATCCTCCCCCAGAACATTCCTGAATTACACTGTCTGCTTGGCTGCCCAGCTGTTGCTTATCTTTTCTGGGATAATAATATTTAACTATCTTAAAGGGAGAAGGGTTGTGAAGCTGCATTCATTAATAATGCTCAAAATGCCCTGAGACCTCTGAGGAAGGATATGAAAGGAGTGTGAAGTTTTGTTACTATTTTAACCAAAGGTCCTAACATAGACAACAGGTGTGACTCCCCTCTGTTGAGAGATGTTGTACAATTCCACAGAGAAGGCCAGCTGGAGCCCAGGATAACAAACAGATGTCCTGGCACAGGTAAAGGTAATGAAAGAAGAGAAGTGATTTCACACATGAAGAACATTAAATTCCCATTTTAAAAGGCCTTAGTCCCCTGACTGAGAGCAGGAGAAAGGAAATGGTTTAAAGAAAACTGTTTTTTATTAGCAAGGGTCTGACATTGCAGTTTTAAAGCGACCAAGTTGTAGATCATATACAACAGGAAAACCCACCTGTCTGGAACATTAGATCAGCATCAAGTTTTCAGGAAAAAGTCGAAGCTGATGGCTATCAGAGTGACTCAGGCTAAGCATGCTGGGATAGAGAAGCAGCCTTCACTACATCATCTTTGGCTCTAACCTAGCTCAGTACACTGTCAGATAATTATTTTGGTATGTTAAAGGTACCTTCTAGTGGAAACCTGAACCCAGAGCCAAGCACACAAGTAGGTGCTAAAGTCATTTACTAATTAGCTTGTGCGGGGTATTGATAAAATAACACAATAAATAGAAAAAACAAATGCAAATGATATTTAGTATAGTAAAATAATGATAAACAAGGAAACATTAAAGCAGGGGTCCCTAACGTGGTCCCCGCGGGCGCCATGGCACTCGTGGGGGCATCTAAATGTGCCCGCATCCTGGCTGGTGGTGGAGCACCCGCCGAAATGCCACCGAATTTCTGCGGCATTTCAGCGGCAACGCCTCTCGATGACGCCGCTTGCCGCCGACAAGCGACGTCATCGAGAGGCATCACCACTGAAATGCCGCTGAAATTCGGTGGCATTTTGGCAGATGCTCCACTGCCGCCACGGTCCTTCGTCTGGCACCCACAGGCAAAAAGGTTGGGGACCACTGCATTAAAGTGTGAAAAAAATGTGATTTACTTAGGGTACCATAGGCCAGCTCACTGTAACCATGGCATTTTCTGGTATTGTATTTGTGACATCCCAGAACGATGTATTCTAAGGCAGGGATTCTCAACCTTTTCTTTCTGAGGCCCCCTCAACATACTATAAAATCTCCAAAGCCCACCTGTGCCACAGTAACTGTATTTCTCCATATAAAAGCCAGGGCCGGCACTAGGGTGTAGCAAGCAGGGCAATTGCCCGGGGCCCCATGCCACAGAGGGAACCATGAAGCTAAGTTGCTCAGGCTTCAGCTTCAGCCCCAGGTGCTGGGGCTCAGGGCCCAGGGCTGCAGTCCCGTGTGGTGGGGCTTCAGCTTTCTGCCCTGGGCCCTGGTGAGTCCAATGCTGGCCATACTTGGTGGACCCCCTGGAACCTGCTCACAGCCCCCGAGAAGGCCCTGGTCGCCTGGTTGAGAACCACTGTTTTAGGGTGTAAATGCTGTAGCAGACAGAAAGACTTATTCAAACAGGAGGACTTTGGAAGCTACATATTATGGTGATGGGAAAATTAAAAAGACATAGATAAATAATATCTAGTAAGATTAAATTAGATTGTAGGAACCATAAAAAATGTTTAAAAGATGGAGCTCATTGCAGGATTGAAGCTTTAATTTAGGTTTAATTTTCTGCCGCAAGTCCTTCTGCAGCCTGGTAATTTATGCGTTTAGTTCAGGTTTTCTTTACAGAGCGCGTTCATTCTTATTAGCATTTGAATTTGAAATATAAGCACATATTAATTCCCATTGACTTCAGTGTGTTTACGACAGGGATAGATTTGGGCCAATCATTTGGCTCAACTCTTTATAGTAACCATATGAGTAATTGATACTCCCTCTGAAAATTCATACTCCCTACAACATTGGACCACCATATAAAGAAAACGTGAGCTTCTGTAGTAGCAACTGACTTTATTAAACATCTAGAGAATTGCTTCAAATTACAGAATGCTAAATACTCCAGATTCTTCTCTGGTATTTTCCTGTAAAGTCCCAGTTTTCTACTGTTTCTATATATCCAATACACTACAGAATAAATCATGAGGCTAGATTCTTTAATAGTTTTGTATTTCCCTTGTTTAATAAAGCATAGGTGTGACGAAGTGGGACTGTTCTTAATGTTCCTTCTGAATACTGTGGGGGGGCCTCAGTTCCTGGCTGATCCTCTGTCGCCTAGCAACTAATGGCCAAGCCCTTTCCTGTCCTGCAAGGGGATGCTAAAGGTGTGGGAGAACAAAGAGGTCAGGTGACCTCCTGGCCCAGGAAAGGAACTGAGCAGAGGAGGAGGGGCTGGAGGGGTTTTCAGTCTGGAGCTGGCTGGGGACAAGGAGTGAAGTGCAGACGTGGGGGTCTGGCTCACTGCCCCCAGAATGGACCCAGCTGAGGGGTCCAGTTCGCTGTACCTACAAGCTCTGTTTTAGACCGTGTTCCTGTCATCGAATAAACCTCTGCTTTACTGGCTGGCTGAGAGTCACATCTGACTGCAAAGTGGGGGTGCAGGACCCTGTGGCTTCCCCAGGACCCCGCTGGGGAGGGTTTACTGTGGGAAGCGCACGGAGGGGCAGAGGATGCTGAATGCTCCAAGGAGAGATCCAGGAGGTGAAGACGTGTGAGCTTCTTGCCCTGAAGATAGTCTGCTCCAAGGGAGAGGAGGCTCCCCAAAGTCCTGCCTGGCTTTGTGGGGAGCAGTTCCAGAGCATCGCCCGGGGGCTCCATGACAATAGGTCATTGTTTTCTATCTTGCACAAACATTTTCACGCCTCCTTTGAGTGTTTAATTACCAACATTGCATGTACAATCAGATTAAATGAAGATGCAAATAACTGCTTAGATATCTTAGTGATGCAATTGTGCATAAGCATTTCTGAAAATCAGGGTTATATATTGTTTATAAATTGTGACATTGTAGAAAGATAAGGATTGCTGTGCAGAATCCACATGTGATGTCTCCCAGACCCAAACCACTGATTTTCCTGTCATTCTTTGGACACGTGCAGTTTCACAGTGATACTTCCTTCTGCATATAGTTTTAATGGAAGCCTGACTGCCTTGCAGAACTGCAAAGTCTCCTGAGGTCACTGAACGTTGTGAGATGCAGCTCACAGATGTATAGCTCTGCTGCCTCTTTGTATAACTGTCTACTAAACGTTTTAGGAAAAAATGATGCAAAACCATAATGTGTCACATTTGTTGGAATAGCAGGAAATCAGCACAGTCTGTAGAACTGTAAACAACTGCAGGACCGTGCGCTGACTTCAGGATCATGCTAGTGCTCTACATTCAGTTTCAAGTTCCTCTTCTCCTTTAAAAGTGATTCTCCCCAGTTGTCTCTCAGATAGATATGGCCACATCACTGCTCTGTCAGTTACATTTCTATGATTCTTCTCTTCTCAACCTCTGCAGGGAAAATGAGAAAATGTCTCTTCATACTTGAGAAGGATTACGTTTCCATGCATCCAGCTCCATTACTCTCTACAGAATCAAAGCTGTGTGCATGTGGATGTCAAGGGTTAGAATTCAGAGCGCTATTCTAGGCAACTGAAGCAGCAGCATAGGGAATGAAAGCTTATTTTTTTCCTGATTCAACACAGGCAATATGACACATCGTACTAGCAGCGCCAAATTCAGCATTGTAAAATATTAAGGAAAAACTGCTACAAATACCTCATGATACACACACAAGCTGCACACCTGGAGACTGCTACAATAGTAAGGGGGTGCATGTGGAATTTTATGCCAACTTTATGTATGTAATTATTACAGTTATGTGCTCAAATAACAAAGCAGTTTTATTTGCATGTACAATTAGCTAGTTTTCAAACAATCACAGAAATTACACATGCAGTTTTATTCATAATTACATGTCTAAATTATTTGAAAATCTGGTCTCACCTATTTTTCTATTTCTTTTGGTTTTTTTACAGTGCAAATACTTGTAATAAAAAATAAATATAAAGTGATCACTGTACACTTTGTATTCTGTGTTGTAATTGAGATCAATATATTTTAAAATGTAGAAAACACCCAAAAATATTTAAATAATTGGTATTTTATTATTGTTTAACAGTGCAATTAATCGTGATTAATTTTTTTAATTGCGCGATTAATTGCAATTAATTTTTTTATCACTTGACAGTCCTAATATATATATTTGGAATTGAAATTCATGGAAACATTTCTATTGGTCTTGGGTTTTGCAATGATTTAAAAACTAGAAAACTAAATTTTGAGCTAATTTTGACCTGACAAAGTTTCTTTCAACAGAAAGGCAATCCCAGAATGCACTTTGCTCTGCTGTGATGTTAAAGCAACAGTGTCTAGCAAGGATCTCAAAGCACTTTATAATGCAAGTTAAGTGTCACAACCCCTCTGTGTGGTAGGTCAGTATTAAAGGGCAAAATTCATGCCTGCTATAAATTTGTTCAAATTAATGAAGTTACAGTAGGGATGAATCTAGCCCATAATATCCATTTTGCAAATGAGGAAAGTGAGGCTCCGAGAGATTAAATTGCCTACGTCACCAAGCCAGGCAATGGCAGAAAGGGAAATAGAGCCTAGAAGGGAAACAGAACTGACTCCCAGTCCTGTGCGATAACCACAAAAAGTCTGGAGTAGAGGACTGCAATTTTGGAGAGTATTTTTACAGGTCTAAAGGATTGTTTTGAAAATACACTATAAGGCTTAGTATTTTTCATGCTGGGCTATTAAATTGCATGCGGCATTTTCAAAATACCCCTCCAGATTTGTAACAATATCCTGCAGGGTTGCAGCCCTGGTCTCTGTCTTGACCCCTTGAAGTGTCCCCACACCACTGCAGCTTTCTGTGGGGTCCCACAGTACTGAAGGATAGTTTTGGTGTCATGCGCCTCATTGGTAGAGTGGATTTGCATTAAGGGCTAAAATACTGATAGTATTATGTGTGGTCTGATTACAGTTTTCAAACCAGAAATCTGGGTCAGAAAGGCAAAGGCTGGGTTAGTGTTGATTCAATGTGTTCCTCACAGTGAATTAGTTAGGAAGGTTGCCGTGTGCTTTATATGACTCGGCTGCTTCCTTGAATTCTTCCTCACAGCTCCACTATAGCAAAAGCTTTCAAATCCTTTCCACAGGTTGTCTCAGTGACTGAGCCCCATCTAATTTAATTTGTTCTGATCTGTGGGGCAAGAAATTCAGCACAAACCTAAAAGCCTCATCACTGATAGAACAAAACCTAAGTGACAATTTTAATTTTTTTTTCTGACTCGTTTCATTTAGAAAAGAAAGGGATTAATATATCTCCCCATCAAGCTGTGTCACCTCCAGGTAAATCATCTCTCACTGGGGGGAGGGAGAAGGAAAGGAATCAAGATGGGCTATAATGCAGAGTAAGGGAGAGATGGAAGAAGAGAATAAAGAAGAGAGAGCTAAGTCAGCTGTGGTAGTGCAAAGGGAAATCTGTGTGATTTGATTAGTTTCACAAGACACATCAGTGCTGAAGTCTGTATCCTAGAAGTAGATAAGCATATGCCAGGGGGTACATGACAGCCCTGCCTGTACTCCTGGCCAAAGGCAGTATTTGGCCTTTTAGTGTAAGTTAAGTAGGCAGCATCAGATAAAAATCTCTGGTGGGGATTGCGACAGATAACCTTTGGTCTGTCAGTAACTCATCTTTGATAGAGTGCAGAGATAAAATTAAGAGGGAGCTACATGACAAGTGAATCCTGTATCTTTAAAGGCAAACAGTCCAGCCAGGGCAAATTAACAGGATAGAAAGTATGGCCACTGGGTTAGAAAAAGAAGCCAACTGCCCCTAGAATGGAGGATGCTTATTAGGAACTAAGGGCCCAATTCTTATTTACATCAAGGCCCTTTTACACAATTACCCTCACTTTAATGCCCCTTTATGCTCCCAGAGTGGTGTAAAAGGGGCCTTAGTTAGTGTACATGTGAATCAGGCCCAAGATGTGGCAGGTGTACAGGAACCTGCACTGTTTATCCAAAGCAGTGATGGGGAACCCATCTGCAATGGACATGTCAACAGACACTGGAATATCCTCCTCTGGAGAAAACGGGACACACCTCTGTGTGTGTGGAGGGGCTGGTGGGGAGTCTGTCTGGAATTAATAAAGCACATGTCACAGAAACATGACAAATATATCAGCGGTAAGTCAGGTAGGAAGGAAGAGATGAGCGCTGCCTTCTCACCGGGTCTCACATGCAGTCCTGCCAAGACGACTGGGAGGAAAAGAACAAGCTGGACTGGAGAGAGCACATTCCCTAGAAATGTCAGATGTTACTTATTTTCCTGTGACAGCATGAAGGGGACTGCTCTAGATTAGCTATTGCAGACCACAAGACTAGCTATTTTATACGCACTGTTTCTCTTGCTTTAATCTGATTCTCTTACTTGCTCTGGTTTTAATAAATCTTGTATTACTGCAACCCATGTGGTTTTAGAGTGTGGTTTGGGAATTTCACACAGGCCATCCCGAAGCGGGGAAACCTTTCAACTCTGGGTTTGTCTAGATTAGGAAAAGAGGCTGAGGTTAGGTGGGGTTAGCTAACATGTGTTAACCTCAATACCCTGATCTTTCCCCTAGTGTGGAGAGAGACTAACATCTTGTACCTGGATTTAGTTAATGGAGATTGATCCTAGGGGGGAACCTAGGGCTCACCAATGCAGCCTTCTCCTCAGGGACCTGGGCAGCCTTTCCTTCTGCCCTCTGTTCATGGAATTCAAACTGTCTTTCCTCCCTTGACACAAGCTCGTCTCTCTGAGCCTTGGCCTTTCTTAAGGCCTTCTCCGGCATCTTCCATGCTGTTTCTCAGCAAGGAATCACTGGTCCAGCCCCCAGCCCTGGGCGAGCTGCTGCTTTCACCAGTCTCCCTCATGCTGAGCTCAGAGAGATCTTATATCCTGCTTCCCCCAATAAGCCTTTCTTGCTCCAAGTCATATGCTCCTTCTCAGTCAGTTACTCCATCAAGGGATTACAACCAGATTGGGAGCATGGCCAAAGCTTCGTAATAGGTGTGGTGGGCCATGCCTTCCCTTAAAGGACCAGCATGCTCTGTTACAGTCTGTCAGATTGCAAACAGTTTCTGCTATCTAGTCTGTAGCTCCTGAGAATAATTCTTGTGCTTCTGAAGCTAATTATCCTCCTGTTCATAACCGTGTCTCACTGCTGGTCACAACAAAAACTTTTTTTCAGCAAACACAGTTACATTCTGTGGCTTAGTTTCTAGGGATGCTTTTACAGATACCTTTCTCTGGATTTTGAGGCCTTGCACATATTGTTACTCAGACGAGACCCAAACAGCTCTTGCACATTCATTCAAAATTGTTAGCTATGCATTGGGAGCCAAAGAGGTTTGGAAAATTGGTGGTTGAAGGTAATTCCCTTCCTTTTCCATTAGGAGTGGGGTACAGTAAGCTGATGCATGTTTGTTAGGATCTAAGACGGTAATATTGCAGAATAGCCTCTGCTCAAGTATTAGTTAATGTTGGGTTTAAGGCAGAAGGAGTCAGATTGCCTGTTACACGATTTGACTAGGTAGGTGTCCAGGATCACCATAAAAGACTCCAGAGTTTCAAACAGTAACAAAAATCCAAGTTTATCCAAGCCATAACATGAGAAATGCATGTATGCTAGAAACCCTGGTTCCATGTGTTCCTGTCTCACAGTGCAGCTGTGTGTGCACGAATCCATTATAACTGCACATGCCTGCTTATACTGTTGTTATGAGATTAAACATTGCTTTGATGGCACTGTGAACACGTGAGCTTTTCTGACTGGCTGCCAATGAGGTTAGACTCATGTGAGTAATGCGAAGTAATTGCACAGACTATCTATTCTTATTTATTGTGACAGTCCAGGCAGACCACTTCTAAGGGACTGCATTTATGAGGTAGTCAAAGTCACTAAGTTTTTGTGACTCCTAAGAGCCATTAAGGCATGCAACAAAACACTCTGCCTGTTACAGTTTGATTCCATAGTCTGGGGTTTGCACAGATCTGATCTCCACACCTGAATGATCAGTTTCTCAGAACATCACCTGGCTGGGGAAATTGATTTTTTAAATGCATTATACATTATAGAGCTCTGCTCATAGTGGTTAAGAGTCACATTGAAGACAAGATCCTTTCCCCAGAAAACTTGCAATATACTTCAAGTAAGTACAATACACTGGATAGCAGTTCAAATGCAAGAGGTTAAAGGGTAGTATTGGTGTGGAGAAGACTGTAGGAGGCTTCATGATAAAAGTTCTTATAGATATATGAAGAGGGTAATGGGGTGCATGACTCAAAAGTAGTGGCAAGCATAGAAGGATGCAAGAAAAAAAGTAATGAAACCAAGAATGGGAGAAAGAGCTAAGGGAAGAAGTTAGAAAAGAAAATTCAGAGGAATGTAGGGATTGAGAGCTGGAGCATGTAGTGTGTAGGAGATCTCTATCCATCCATCCATCCATCCAAGATATTTCTAATGTATACATCACAATAGAACCTAGGCACTGGTATTGAGATGAAGGCAGGGTGAAGTTGTGTACAACCTTTCAGGTGTGATCACCAAACCTTGAACTCAATGTAGAAAAAGAAAGGAACCCTGTGAAGGGCTTTAGAGGAGGAACGTGGCAGGCATGAAGTCTCACTTCCAGCCTGTAGAGAACAGCAGGACACTATGGGACTATGTCAACTACTCTTGGTTCCTCTAAATCAACCATCTGAAGATGATGGCCATGCAGAAGGAATTCCACCCACTCCTTCACCACTAGTCAACACTAAGCTATCTCTGAAGAGCAGTTGCAGAAGGTAAGTTAGGTCAGTGTCCTGATAGATTCCGAACACTTTTGCAGAAATGGACTGGCAGTCTTGGTTAGGTTTAATATTCTCCATTGAGTTCAGTCTGATTCTGTATAATCCATATGGTAAGGTGATAGGGAATAGCCAGCATGGATTTGTAAAGAACAAATCATGTCAAACCAATCTGATAGCTTTCTTTGATAACGAGTCTTGTGAATAAGGGAGAAGTGGTGGATGTAGTATACCTAAACTTTAGTAAGGCATTTGATACGGTCTCGCATGATATTCTTATCAATAAACTAAACAAATACAATTTAGATGGGGCTACTATAAGGTGGGTGCATAACTGGCTGGATAACCATACTCAGAGAGTAGTTATTAATAGTTCCCAATCCTGCTGGAAAGGTATAACAAGTGGGGTTCCTCAGGGGTCTGTTTTGGGACCGTCTCTGTTCAATATTTTCATCAACGACTTAGATATTGGCATAGAAAATACGCTTATTAAGTTTGCAGATGATACCAAACTGGGAGGGATTGCAACTGCTTTGGAGGATAAGGTCATAATTCAAAATGATCTGGACAAATTGGAGAAATGGTCTGAGGTAAACAGGATGAAGTTTAATAAAGACAAATGCAAAGTGCTCCACTTAAGAAGGAACAATCAGTTTCACACATACAGAATGGGAAGAGACTGTCTAGGAAGGAGTACGGCAGAAAGGGATCTGGAGGTTATAGTGAACCACAAGCTAAATATGAGTCAGTGTGATGCTGTTGCAAAAAAAGCAAACGTGATTCTGGGATGCATTAACAGGTGTGTTGTGAGCAAGACATGAGAAGTCATTCTTCCACTCTACTCTGCTCTGGTTAGGCCTCAACTGGAGTATTGTGTCCAGTTCTGGGCACCGCATTTCAAGAAAGATGTGGAGAAATTGGAGAGGGTCCAGAGAAGAGCAACAAGAATGATTAAAGGTCTAGAGAACATGACCTATGAAGGAAGGCTGAAAGAATTGGGTTTGTTCAGTTTGGAAAATAGAAAACTGAGAGGGGACATGATACCAGTTTTCAGGTATCTAAAAGGGTGTCATAAGAAGGAGGGAGAAAACTTGTTCATCTTAGCCTCTAAGGATAGAACAAGAAGCAATGGGCTTAAACTGCAGCAAGGGAGGTTTAGGTTGGACATTAGGAAAAAGTTCCTAACTGTCAGGGTGGTTAAACACTGGAATAAATTGCCTAGGGAGGTTGTGGAATCTCCATCTCTGGAGATATTTAAGAGTAGGCTAGATAAATGTCTATCAGGGATGGTCTAGACAGAATTTGGTCCTGCCATGAGGGCAGGGGACTGGACTCGATGACCTCTCGAGGTCCCTTCCAGTCCTAGAATCTATGAATCTATGAATATGCTGGACCTCTAAACTGACATGGAGCCCTTCTGCTTGAGCTGGGCTGACATTTGTCAGGAGGTCTGAAATGCGGAGAGAAGAGTGAATCTCTTTTTCTTCTCTGACTACTATGAGTCAGCACCATAAAGATGCATGCTTTTAAAGTATATAATAGGGGAGGTTTCCTTGTGGATTCTCTGTTTTAAATGGTGCACTGTATTTCTTGGATCAGGAAACAGCCTGGTGAAGTGGGAGAAAATTCAGTCTGCCCCATATGAGTCAGAAGGCAGCAGTGATTCCAGTCCATATACAAAACTGGGCAGGGAAAGGGGATGAGAACTCCTTGCCAAAAATATATCACCCATGCCACAGGGGGTGGGATTTTGGAAAGCAAGTTAATGGAGGGAGAAAAAAGCTCACTTATCGTCCTCCGGCTCTCGGGCACAGCTCGATCAGCAGCAGTCAGCTAAAGGCACTTGCTTGTGTCTGAATACAAACCTTTAAAGTGTCCAAAGCAGGGGTGGCTCTAGGTATTTTGCCGCCCCAAGCACGCCCCTTCGGCAGCTTGCCTGCAGGAGGTCCCCGGTCCCGCGGATTCGGCGGCAGCCTGCGGGAGGTCCGCTGAAGCCGCGGGACCAGCGGACCCTCCTCAGGCATACCGCCGAAGGCAACCTGCCTGCCGCCCTTGTGGTGATGGGCAGAGTGCCCCCCGTGGCTTGCTGCCCCAAGCACGCGCTTGGCGTGCTGGTGCCTGGAGCTGCCCCTGGTCCAAAGGCCCAGGCAATCTTTCGGGGGAGGGAAGGAATATCCAAGGCAAAAAAGCCAGATTTTTTTTCCAGAACACAAAACCCTGAATAATATGTAAATGAGTCATTTCCAGTACATCAGTCTAGGATGCGGATGGGCCATGGGACTGAATTAGGAAAAGATATCCCTGGTAGCACACAAAATTCAAAGAAAGGCTTGTACTAACTTAGTTTTCAGTTTTCCAGACTGGTCCAGCTGGTTCTGTTTTCACTATCCCCAGAGGCTCAAGGCATCACCAGTGCTGAGGCATCTGTGTTGAACGCCTGTCATCAGCAGAGTTGCTTCCTCTCACCATAAATTCAAAAGCTGCTTGAATCCCAATAACTGAAGATGTTCCAGCATGTCCAGTTCACAGAGAGGTCCCAACTCAAGGATATCAATTCATGACTGTCACTGGGCAATAAACTGCACTGACAGGCATGACTTCATGCAAGCCAGGAGAGGTTAATATGAGAAGCAGTGAATGTCAGGACAGTTTATTTCCAGGCTGGCAGCATTAAATTGATAGCCTTGGGTCTGAAATCTCTGGAACAGGGCTCACCGTATCACATTGCACTGTTTCTTGGCAGGAGGGGTATCTGATCAGCAGGAATTATTTAAAATGAAAAGGTGAGTTCCAGCCTTACAAAGCTGTATCAAAACTGCTTCCAGGCATTCTCAGCCATTTGTCTGTAATCCCATATTGTGGATGTGTCAACAATGGCTCCTTGTGCTTTGTGTTGCAAAACTGTCGTGCAGGGTGTGGTGAATCCCTTGATGATGATTGGTCGGTTGTTATGTTATGTTATGTTATGTTATGTTATGTTATGCTAAGAGAAGAATTAGGCTTCATGAATATTCGTAAATCAGAGACCTTCCTGAGAAAGTACCAGAGCAAATAACCCACTCCTTTCTTGTGACTTGTGTTTGGTCTCATTTCCAGCTTTTCCTACAATTCCCTGGGAATCAGCATGATGGATCTTTGCTTTTGAGTGTCAGTGCAATTCTATCCTATTGTTGGTCACGCTGATGTCTAACCAGAGAGCAGCCATTACTTAAAAATCTATAGCTTACTGTTTGTGCTTTGTCTTCTGGAAGGCCCCACATGCTCACAAGGGATGGATGAACTATGTCAGATGAAACAGGAACTGGCCCAAACTGAATAGAGTTTTAACCTTTTACAAACAAATAATGTTTTAGGTGGTTTATTTTAAATGTTCACACGCTATTGAATTTCCTGGCTTTGTCTGGATGCAGAAATACCATAAATAAGGCTGCTGTTTGATTGAAAATGGGCCCAGGTTTGCTGGTGTAGCTCAATATGCTGTTGAGGCATTTGTGACCTGGCTGAAACCAGAACTCCCTGGTAACCTTGCAAGAAAACCTGTTCTTATGAGATTTCCAGACCAAGTCATTTTGAATAAGCATTTGCACTTTCCCCTTCTTCTCTTAACCTACAAACTTTGTTGATTTACCGTTACTGACCTTACATTTCTTCTTCCTTTCTACACTTCACTCTAGCTCCAGTATAACCATCTTTCAGATCTTCACTATTAATGAGTGCAGAATCCTGTCTGCTGGAGACTGATTCATCTGTGTGAGGCTCCCAGAGTCCCAGAGGATGATGATTGTGGAAGAGGCACTGGTGATCATGAGTTTCTGCTGCCCATGCCCCTGCTTATCCAACACATCAGAGTTTTCCATTACAGCTAAGATTATTTAAAGGGACAGACAGACTACAATTTTCAAAGATGAGTGCATTACCAGGACAACCATGTCCTCTGCATTTGCACCCTCAGATCAGCACATAATACTTGTTTTATTCACTAAAGTGCAAATCCACTCCCAAGCAACCAGTCTGAGTATCCAAGGAGAAACCTTTTTATAAAGCCATGGAGCAGAAGCAGAGATACTGCATGGAGGCTACTCCAGCCTAGCACTCTCCCTCTTTAGGCCATACTCAAGGATCTTCCCTTCTTAGTTCACCAACCAAATCCAGACTTCTCCTTGCACCACAAAATTGCACTAGTCTTTCTGCTGGGAGGCTTTCTGTGCCTTCCACAGAAGGAAATAATGTGCCCCTCAGCATTAATCTGAGGTTAGATAGGTCATGTCCTATTTAAGGTTTCATATTGGAAACATAGTTCCATACCACTAAGTGGTTTCAGCCTGAAATCCAGGTTTTTGGGGAGAGGGGTATTCATTGATTTTACCAGATCTAAAAGGAATAGAAATGGTTCCATGACATCTAAAACATAAACTAGTTCAGTGAAGGAGGAGTGGGGAGCAGCTTAAGCCTTCCTTCCAGTGCTAGGAATCCAAACCTCACAGCATTGCATGAGAAGGAAAATTGGAAACTGACTATATACTAGTTTCACTGCTGGAGCTGAATGAGGTGCACACAGTAAACAAACTTCAGTGGTGAGAAAAAGTACATTTGACTTTAAAAATCCTTTCAGCTTTAAACATCTGAGACGTTATAAGTAACACAGGTAACAATATTTGTTATCATTTTGTAAAATATTATGTTGGCCTTGCCCGCAGACCTTTAACCTGTGTTGAAGTTCTTTAACTCAAATAGGAAGAATAATTAGTAAACAACTCCCCAAACACTGCTGCTTGATTTTTTTTTAAAGTAAACGTAATTCAATGAACTTGTCCAAAGTTGTTGGAACTCAAGATGAGCTTGATTGAAAATAGGGCCAGGCTTGCTGGTATAGCTATACTGATATGCTATGCTATCAAAGTGCTCCTAGTGTGTACATAGTTTATACCAGCAAAACAATGCTTTTGCCAGCATAATTTATTCCAGTCCACACCCCAAGTGAAATAAGCTGTACTAGCAAAAGCACAGTTTTGCCAGTGCAACTGTATCAGTGTTAGGGGCTTTGGTCAGCACAACAATGTCAGTCACAAGTCACACCTCATAACACCCATGACCAACATAACTGGCAAAAATGTGTAGTGTAGATCTGGCCTAACTCTTAACAATAACACAAAGCCTGATTCTTCACTCACCTAGTGACTGTAAATTCCATTAACTTCAACAGAAGTCACTCCTGATTTATAGTGGTGTAAGTCACAAGAAAATCAGGCTCCAGCAGTTCATTTGTTCCCATAGTTAGACTCATCTGCTAAAAGTAGGGTGACCAGATGTCCTGATTTTATAGGGACAGTCCTGATATCCCCTCCTCCCCCACCGATTTTTCACACTTGCTGTCTGGTCACCCTAGCTAAAAGCTGCATGTAGCTGAGTCCAGTCTCAGTTCTTATTTAATTATGTTTTCAAGCATTTATGAATCTTTCTTTGCAAAAGAGATGGAGTTGGTGGGCCAGATCATTAGTTGGTGTAAATAGGTATTGAGCTATTGATTTTTATGGTGTTATGCTGATTTACACCAGCTAAGGATCTGGCCTGATGTCTGCTGTTTATGTATAAGTTTTTCTTTCTTCAAAATCTGCAGCAAAGAGCAAGCATGTTCCCCTGGAATGTATTTACTGACTGTAAGAAAGAGAGAAGTTAAGGAGCTTCAGTCCCTTGCACATTCTACAGGATCTGGTCAATGCTCTGTGGAGATAGTACTACCCACTTTAATGTCTTGATATTTTCTATGTACCTACTGAGGATAAGGTTTTCAAATATGTATGTTTCAAATAACTCACGTGTTCATGATCAGAAATGTGACTCTGCGAAAGTGATCACATTGGGCCTGTCCACATTTGCTCCTGCTGTCTGTGTGCCTGATTCTTCTCTCATTTACATCTGTGTAAATCAGGAATAACTCTGCTGAAGTCAGTGGAATTACAGTGGTGTAAAACTGACATAAGTGAGAGGAGAATAAGGCTCCACATGTCTTTTGAGTGACTTTTGCTTAGTTTATTGACAAAAATGAAAACAAGGTTTTTACTCCTGTCAGCAGCATAGCAGAGCAAATAAAGCTGAAGAAGAGAGAGCTAGATTCAAATTTGCTTCATGCATCATCAACCAAATTACCAGTTATGTTCCGATTTTAGGATCTGTATTGTAGGAGAAGGTTAGCGCTGATGTAAATAACAGAAAGGATACCACTGGGTTTTCCGATACTGGCTTGGGCTGGCAGTTTTATGGCAATATTTTTTGACTTGTAAACCGAGTGAATATTTTCCCCTTCAACTGATATGTTTGTATCTGAATTCCCAGGGAGCACGTCTGTCCCTGCCATCATGCCCTCTCGGGAGCTCAGTCTACGTATGGCACAAGAATAACTTATTTGGAAAGAAAATATTCTGCAGCATATTGTGCTTTGGCAGCTAGGTGTCATTCCCAAGGACAGGCTGACTGCATCTGAAAATGGCCGTATAAATCTCCAGAAGGCTTTGAGGACCCTAGTCCTTAGCAAACCCATTCACCACACTTTAAATTGACCTCACATGAGTAAGGAAGAAAGGAACCTATGCATTCCATGGAATCCATTCTGTCTGGCTGAGTCATCATTAACCCTTTCCATTCTCTAAACAGGTCCCCTCTGAGTTATTGCCAATGCCTTAAAACAAGACTTTATGCTTTTCGACTCATTAAATCAACTGGTTTGGTAAAATGCATAGGGTCATTTTTACAGGCTCAGTAACATTAATAATCCTGAGAAACTGGAAAATGCAACCTGGACCATCACTGGATGATAGATTATAGTGGCCCAGTAATATCATACCCCTCTTATATTTCCAAGTGCCAGGGACAATGTAACAGAGGACTTCCCTCAGCTATAATAAAAACGACGCCAACATTTTTCATTGTATCATAAGGTAACTGCACTTCCACAGCAGGTTCCCACATAACCTCCCCTAAACTGGCCAAACTGGATAAAGCATGGGCTCCATGGTGGAGAATACTAAGGCTGTTATTTATACTGTGTTTTTTCTGAGTTTGTCACCTATTTTACTGTGCCACAAACTTGCCTCCCAATAGGTAATGTTATTATAGACACCAGCTGTGCCCACATGTGGTCAGGGGGAGGGGGACCTGGGATCTCCAAACACAGCAACGTGACCACATTTCTCATTTCTGCTTTCTTGAAATAGAATCTTCTTCTTCTTTTTCATTTATCATCATTTTTTAAAATAGAAAATGTCTGAGTCTGTCAGCCTGGCATAGAGGTGGCAGGCTGCAGCTGGAAATAGGCTAAGACAAAGGATACTTGATCTGTTTATACCAAATAATCAAGTGTTTTACCCACACTGTGGTCTTGAAGGCTGCACTGAGATACAGAGAAGTAGTGGCAGAGGGAGAGAACAGACATTTTTAAACTTGTAATGAAAAAAAAAAGTACAGACTGAACTTTAGGGCCAGATTATTACAGTTGTTTATTACTTGTATTATGGCAGTTCCAAAAGGACTGTGCTCCTAGGGCTGGTTGAGATGGTTCCTACCCTGAAGAGCTTACATTCTGAGTGCTCACAACTGCCACAAAACCTTTCCCACCAGGACTGTAGTATGACAAGTGGAACTGCGGAAAGCCGGTCAGGTTTTAGGAGGGACCTAGTTTGGTGTGATACCAGGGGCTCAGAAACACAAGCTAGTGACCAGAGTGCCTGCAATCAGACAAATGCTGGCCTTTCTGCATGCCCAGGAAAAATTTATTTCCTACAACTCTGCCTGGCTGGCACATCTTTCATTGCTAATGGAACAAGCACATGCTTGAATTTTAAAATCCCTTTGCTCTGGATGTGCTGGTGCCCCATGAATGTGGGAGCCCCTGAGTTTTCACACAAATGCTTGCAGAAAGCAAACACTCATCTTGCACACTCGAATATTTGCACTGGAAGTGAAGGGGTTTTTATTGAAGAGGACACTGCTTGACTCAGCTAGCAGGGAGGTTCTGTAAAGCCCTCTCACAAGATCCTTTGCACAGAGATAATTAAACAAGCCAGAGAGGGATCTAGCTGCATCTTTTGCAGGTAGGATCATACACATAGTTAATTTGTGTGTATGTGATGAGAATAAATTCCATTCAAACTCTGTACTCAGACAGTAATACACAGGGTAACCTGACTTTTCTAGGAACAATGTCCTGCATAAGCTCTGCATTGCCCAGAAAGGGAAAAGTTTTCAAATTTTCTAAAATGCTTTAATCCTGTTTATCTGCTATCTGTGCCTAAGCTACCCTGGTCACATTGTCAAGCCATCTTTTGGCTGATTGGAGCCTCATTGATCCAACCAGGGATTTCTATGCAATTTACATTTCTATGCAATTTACATGACCAATCATAGCTACAAAGCTCAGCTTGAATTCTAGCCACCGATTGTCAGATACTTGCTGTGAGCTGCGAATGTTCAGATAAAAAAATTGCAAAATCTGGATAAGTAAATGGGCATAATGAATAAGCCTGAAAATTATGGGAATAATGGTTCTGTTTGGGAATATTCCATGAGCAGAAAAAGGGGCTATTTCCTTGACCAAATAATTTTCTGTGAATTATTTGCTCAGCTCTGCTCACAGCTCCAACTGACTTCAGGGCTGCCAGGTGCCCAGCACTTTTAAAAATCAAACCACTTATGTAGGTGCCTAGATGTGGCGATAGGAGCCCTTCTTTAAGCTTGGTCCTGTTCCAAGCATGGTTAAATGACTTGAAAATCATCAGCAGCTGGCAGCTCATCTGCATCAGGGGTCCCGGTGTTGCTAACGCCAGGAGAACTGGATGTCTGTGCTCACGAAAGTTGTCTCCTTCCTCTTTTGAAAACAATAGTAACCCTTTCCTAGGTAGCTGGGTTTTTCCAGTCTGTCCTTGCTCTGGTTTAAACCAGTTTCCTCCACTTGAGGGCACCAAAGATCTAACCTAACTCCAGAAAGTGACTAGGCACTTCCCAGTAGAGTCTGTGTGTCTCTCTGAAGGACTTCATGTGGCACGAAAAAAAATCATACCTCAGGCGTAGCAATTTACAAATAAATGATCTTCAACCACACACACTAAGGTGATGAAATCTTGTGTGTGCGTGGAGGTGAGAGGCTGTTTCCAATAGTTCAGAGCCCAGCAGCCCAGGGCCATATTCTGCTCTCAGCCATGCTGGTGGAACTAAAAGCAGAATTAAGTGCCCCCCCAGACAATTAAGGTCATATCTCTGGCACTCACTTTGAATGAACAGCACTCATTCACACGAGTGAATCAAGGCATCTGCATGTGCCAAACTTAGCAGATTTGGGCCACATCTTAAAGTCCCTTCTCAGCTTTCTCGAGTCCTTCCTGAGACAAAACTGTCAGTGGTCTCTGTCAGAGTTTTGCCTGAGTAAGGAGCCTTAGTGAAAACTGAATAGGGACCTGAAGATTTGACCCTTCATTTCCCTCTATCACACTTGTCCCCAGTTTGCTCACAGTCTTTATAGGTCTCAATTACTTGTGAAGCTACCCTTCAATAAGTTGATCTTTGGCAGACTCTGAATCCATAGCACATTTCAAGGGTTCATTTCATTCAGCCCCCCTCTGTCTCCCCACTCTCTTTTTAAGATGCTGTTTTTGCCCTAGATTTCCCCAGTTATCTATATGGCAGCCTTTGTTTAGACAAAAATGATCTATAAGCAGAACTTTTGCTTTCCTCACAATTGCATTTTCATGCAAGCCACATAGCACTTGCTAAACCCAATTTACAGGCCCCATAGGTAATGAAATCAATGTTAAATTAATGTCATATGCGAAGTAATATTTCTACAGATAAATCATATGTGACTAATGTATTGGCCATGCTGAGTATGTTTTAAATAACAGCCTGTGACTATTTATAAAGTATTTATTTGGATGAATCTAGCAGTTCATTTGATGTGTTTACAATGCACTTGAGCTACTGCACCATTTGTTTAACATGCTGACATAATTGGTTCACATATTTTATTCCTCTCTTTCCTCTGTAAACTTTTCAAAATGTAGCCTCTGATTTTGCATACAAAATTATTTACAGTCATAGAGCAGTGAGATATTCATGTACAAATCATTATGCATGCAAAATCAGAGGCTGTCTTGAGGACCCTTGTAAAATACATCCCTCTAGAAGTTATTTTCACTGTGTTAAACCTTGGTTACTAATCCATATTATTAGTTACTTGGACTATGTTCCCCACTTCCTATCCTGGAGCATAGGCATGTGTTACTAATGGCCCCTCCTCCATTTGCCAGTGTGGCATGCAGTACCGTCAACCCCAAGCTAAACAGCAATGGAGCCTAGAGGAAGTAGTTTTCCACCAGCTAGTCATGATACATTAATTTTCTGTGTGGTCTCCTGGATTTCAGGGTCCCTCACTGAGCTGGAGATTGAAGGCACACAGGGGATCAGGAGCACAAAAACTGTTGAAATTGAGAAGCATGAAGGATCCCTTCCAAATGTGCTTGGATGCCCTTTGACAGGTGAGTGCGTGTCTGCATTCCCAATTAAGCAAGGTATCTACAGTGTGTCTGTGGTCACTGAGGACAGAGAGAAAAGGGAAGGAAAAGGAAAAGCAAGGGAAGCCAGAACAAAGGGAGCCAGCTGAATCAGATGATGATCCCGAACACTCTGGAGAGAGAACATCAAGACACATACAATCTCCTACTCCTCTCCTACTGATCTATCTTGTCATTAGTACAGAGCTATATCGCCACCATTCATCTGAAGAGTCCCCTTGATTCCACTGCTGACCAGTCATACCCACATAGCGGCAAAAGGGAAACTTCAAGGAGTCACATCAGCACTCATGAGACAGGACAAGATTTTCAGAATTGAATACTTCTGATCTGCATGCACAACTACAGTGATTACAATATAAACTGTCAGCACCGACTACAACTGGACATTAGTGACACCTTCCCTAAGCAGGTGGGGCTGTCACAACCTTTGGCACAGGTCAGAAAGCTCTCGTCAGATGTCTTGGGTCTGGTGAAAAGAAGAGAGCGAGTGTTATTATTATGTATATTGCTGTAGCCCCTAGGAGTCCCAGTCCTGGACTATGACTCACTGATCTAGGCACTATACAAAATGAACAAAAAGATGGTCCCTGCCCGAAAGAACTATGAATAAACATAATGAAAAGTAGTATCACTCTCCAGTATAATATGGCTGTTATCCTACAGTTTAAAGCATTAGGGTAGAGTCCCACAGTAAAAAATACTGTCCTGTACTTAGCATGCTACAGAATTTGTCCTTTTCCCTCCAAGCTTTACCTAGTCTTAAATAGGTAAAGAAGAAGAAGCCCCTGCAACCCAGGGCAGCCGCCCAGACTGGCCTGAGCTCCCCCGCGCCCGCTATCTGAGGAGCAGCGCCGGGTTCCAGTATGTCCTGGTCATCGTTGACTATGCCACGCGCTTCCCGGAGGCCATTCCATTGCGGAGCACCACCGCCCGGACCATTGCCGGGGAACTGGTGAAGGTCTTTGAGTGGATGGGCCTGCCCCAAGAAATTCTAACCGATCAAGGCACCAATTTCACCTCCAGGTTATTACAGCAGGTCTGCAAGCTCCTGGGAGTGAAACAACTACGCACCTCCATTTACCACCCACAGACGGACGGACTGGTGGAACGGTTCAACCGGACCCTCAAAGAGATGCTGCGGAAGTTCCCCCCGGAGGAACTATGCCAGTGGGACCAGTTGCTCCCTCCCCTGCTGCTAGCCGTCTGGGAGGTGCCCCAGTCCTCAACCAAGTTTTCCCCATTTGAGCTGTTATATGGACGCCGTCCACGGGGCCTGTTGGACTTGATGCAGGAAACTTGGGAACAGTCCCCCTCTCCAACCCAGGGGCTCCTGAAGTACGTCCTCCAACTACAGGACTACTTTGCCCAGGCTGGTGCCCTGGCTCAGGAGAACTTAAAGGCTGCGCAGAACAGGCAAGAACAGATGTATAACCAGGAGGCGCAGGTGCGGGACTTGAACCCAGGGACCAGGTTCTGCTCCTCCTGCCCTCAGCGAGTCGAAACTACTGGCCCATTGGCAGGGCCCCTACGAGGTGGCTCGGAAGCTGGGGCCCGTCACTTATGAGATCCATCAACCCGACTGGCATAAGAAAACCCAGCGATACCATGTAAACCTGTTGAAACCATGGCGAGACCGGGAGGGCCTGCTGATCAACCCTTACCCGCCTGAGCCGGAGCTGGGCCCCCACGCACCCCAGACGGAGGACCTCGGTGCTCCCCTGCTCGGCGACACCCTGACGGAAGGGCAGTGCAAGCAGGCCAAGTGTCTCCTACAAGCTTTCCAGGGAACCTTCACGGCCCTACCGGGATACACGGACTTGGTCTACAACTCTATCCAGACCGAACCGAGGAAGGTAATCCGGGAAACGACCAGGCCATTGCCGTACCGGATGCGCCAAGAGGTGGAGGAAAAGGTGCAGGCCATGCTGGCCTTAGGAGTCATCGAGCCATCCCGGAGTGAGTGGTGTAGCCCGGTCTTGGTACCCAAGCCCAATGGCACCCGCCGGTTTTGTATAGACTTCCGGCGGGTGAATGCCATCTCACGGTTCAATGCCTACCCTATGCCCCGTGTGGACGAGCTGCTGGGCCGCCTCGGGGAGGCCCAGTTCATTACCACCCTCGACCTCAGTAAGGGGTATTGGCAAATCCCCCTTGACGATACCTCTAAGGAAAAGACGGCGTTCGCCACTCCAACGGGACTCTACCAGTTCACGCGAATGCCTTTCGGTCTCCATGGGGCCCCGGCGATGTTCCAGCGGCTAATGGATCGCCTATTGCTGCCCCATCGAGACTACGCCACGGCGTATCTGGATGATGTCGTGGTCTACAGCCGCACCTGGGAGGACCACCTAGCACGAGTGGCAGCGGTCCTCATGTCCCTGCGACAGGCGGGACTGACGGCGAACCCAAAGAAATGCCACATCGGATGGCAGGCGACCACATATCTGGGATACACCATCGGGGGAGGAAGAGTGAAGCCCCTTGTCGGGAAAGTGCAAGCCCTGGCCGCCTGCCCAACGCCTACCACAAAACGTCACGTCCGGCAATTCCTGGGGCTTGTAGGGTACTATCGGCGGTTCATACCCCAGTTTGCCTCCATCGCAGCACCATTAACTGGACTGTTGACGAAGAAGAGCCCCCGGCAGATCCGGTGGTCCCCAAAGTGTGAGACTGCCTTCCAGACACTCCAGACGTGCTTATGCCAAGAGCTGGTGCTGTACAGCCCGGATTTCCACTGGAGGTTCATCCTCCAGACGGATGCCTCTGAGGTGGGGCTGGGGGCCGTCCTGTCCCAGGAAGCTGATGGGGAGGACCACCCAGTGCTATACCTGAGCCATAAATTATTTCCTTGGGAGAAGAACTACGCGGTGATCAAGAAAGAAGCACTGGCTATAAAGTGGGCCTGTGACGCCCTACGTTACTACCTCCTTGGGGCCCCGTTCATGGACCATGCCCCCCTCCGATGATTGATGAAAATGAAGAACAATAACGCCCGACTCATGCGATGGTATCTGGCCTTACAACCCTATGCGTTCGCCATCCAGCATAGGGCTGGCAAAGACCATGTGAACGCGGACTTTATGTCTCGCCTCGGAGGGATGGAAGAGCCTGGCCCCGACAAGCGGGAGCCCAACTTGAGGGGTGTGTGTGTGTAGTGAGCCGGGGTGGCTCCCCTCCTGCCCAGAGGAGGGAGAGCCCAGCTGGAGGCCAGAGTGGGCGGAGCCACGGAGCGCTGGGCCCGCCCCTCAAAGGGTCAGGTGGTGACCCGGAACTATAAAAGCCGGCCCTCAGAACTCAGTCAGGCCCCAGCCGGTGGAGAGAGCGGACGTACCTCAGCGAGCTTGAGACTGGGAAGCCCCTGCGACCCAGGGCAGCCGCCCAGACTGGCCTGAGCTCCCCCTTGCCCGCTACCTGGAGGAGCTGCCGGAGCTTCCCCACGCCCACTACCTGGAGGAGCCGCCGGAGCTCCCCCACGCCTGCTGCTACCCGGAGGAGCCGTCGGAGCTTCCCCGCGCCTGCTGCTACCCGAAGGAGCCGTCGGAGCTATCCTGGCCCGACTACCCCGAGGAACTGCCGGACCTGCCACCCAGCCCCGGCCGCGACGAGCCCATGCTCGTGGACCCTCCAGAGGCCGACGTTAGGACCCAGGTAGGTCCCGAGGGGGAGTTCGGAAGTAGCCCGGGGACAGCCGACCCCAGTCAGGCTGCGGCCTTACCGGAGCCTATGTCAGTGTGTTGCGGTCAGGATCCCCACTGACTGACCAGCGGATCGATAGCCGCTGCTAGGGCCCCGGGCTGGGACGCAGTGGAGTGGGAGGGCCTGCGTCCCCCCGGCCACCCCACCCCGGGGTGACAGACTCCCCCTCTCCCTGGCCTGAAGAGGCCACTAACTTAACTGTTACTGTTGCTCAGCCCTGAACCAAAGGCCTGAGCTTTCTGACGCTGTGTTTGCTGCCCCGCCCTGACCTAGGGCCGGGCCTTAACTGTTACTGTTGCTCAGCCCTGCCCCAGGGTCTGAGCTTTCTGACTCTGTGTTTGCTGCCCCGCCCTGACCTAGGCCTGGCCCTCAACTGTTACCGTTGCTCCGCCCTGCCGGAGGACCTGAGCCCCTTGCCCACTGGGCGGGCAACTACTGCTAGGACTGCCGGGCAATTTTTCCCTGACCAATCGGAGCATAGTGAGCCGGGGTGCCTCCCCTCATCCCCCCGGAGAGGGCCGAGCCCCGGCCACTCGCTTACAATTGGTCATGTTGAAATGTAGCACTGGGAAGTTGCAAGCGTGTTAGTACTGGCAGCTGATTGAGAAACATTTTCTATAAATGATAAAAAGCAGAAGAAATTGGAGACAGAAAATGGAAGTGCTACTTCCTAGCTGCATCAATTAACTCAGACCTAAAATATCACAAGCACGTTTGCAGGCATACAACTGTATTTCATTAAGCTACAGCCACCCTGGAGTCTTGATGGCAAAGACCTGGAGTCTCTTGCCTCCCCCCACTCTGGCAAGCTGAGCTTTGGTGCATCACTTCAGTGCTATAGAGGATGCATGTCAATTGATGGTGCCACTGGTTTAGGAGAATGTGAGGGCAATCCAAAAAAATCCTGCTATTGCAAGAAAACAATGTGCTTAGCAGTTTCACAAGAAGTGAAATCCCCTGCAGTTTCACTGCACATAGAAACATAGAAATGCAGGGCTGGAAGGCATCTCAAGAAGTCATCTTGTCCAGCCTCTTCCGCTGAGGCAGGATCAAGTAAACCTAGGCCATCCCTGACAGGTGTTTGTCCCACCTGTTCTTAAAAACGACCAGTGAGGAGGATTCCACAACCTCCCTTGGGAGCGTGTTCCAGAGTTTAACTACCCTTGTAGTTAGAAGGTTTTCCCTAATATCTAACCTAAATCACTGTTGCTGCCCATTATTTCTTGTCCTACCGTCAGGGGACATGGAGAACAATTGATCAACATCCTCTTTATTTCAGCCCTTAATATATTTGAAAATTGTTATCAGGTCCCCCCATCTTCTTCTCTCAAGACTAAACATGCCCAATTTTTTATCCTTTCCTCATAGCTCAAGTTTTCTAAGCCTTTTATCATTTTTGTTGCTCCCTTCTGGACTCTCTCCAATTTATCCATCTCTTTCCTAAAGGGTAGTGCCCAGAATTGGACACAGTACTCCAACTGAGACCTTACCAGTGTAGAGTACAGTAACTCCTTGCTTAACATTGTAGTTATGTTCCTGGAAAATGCATTTAAGCAAAACGATGTTAAGTGAATCCAATTTCCCCATAAGAATTAATGTAAATGGGGTGGGGTGGGGTTATGTTCCAGGGAAATTTTTTTTATATATATACATACATCTACATATATATACATACATATATACATACACACAGTATAAGTTTTAAACAAACAATGTAATACTGTACACAGCAATGCTGATTGTGAAGTTTGGCTGAGGTGGTGGAGTCAGAGGGTGGGATATTTCCCAGGGAATGCCTTGCTGCTAAATGATGAACTAGTGCTCGGCTGAGCCCTCAAGGGTTAACACATTGTTGTTAATGTAGTCTCACACTCTGCAAGGCCCTGTTCTTCTTTCCCCCCCGCCCCCGCCACACAGCCACCAGAAGGCTCCTGGGAGCAGCTCCCAGGCAGAGGGCAGGAGCAGCACATGGCAGTGGGAGGAGGGACAGCTGAACTGCCGGCAATTGCTAGCCTGCTGGGCGGCTGCCACACAGGGAACTTAGGGGAGCGGGGTGCTGATAGGGGGGCTACCGGTCCACCCTTGTTCCAAGCCCCCACCAGCTAGCTCGAAAGGGCTGCTCTTTCTGCAAGCAGTGGACAAAGCAGGTGGCTACCAAACAACGTTATAAGGGAGCATTGTGCAACTTCAAATGAGCATGTTCCCTAATTGATCAGCAACGTAATAATGAAACAACATTAACTGGGACGACTTTAAGTGAGGAGTTACTGTAGTAGGACAATTACCTCCTGTGTCTTACATATTACACTCCTGATAATACACACCAGAATTATATTAGCTTTTTTTTTAACAGCATCACATTGTTGATGCATATTCGATTTGTGATCCTCTAAACCCCCAGACCCTTTACAGCAGTACTATCACCTAGGTAGTTATTCACCATTTTGTAGTTGTGCATTTGATTTTTCCTTCCAAAGTGAAGTATTTTGCACTTGTCTCTACTGAATTTCATCTTCTTGAATTCAGACCAATTCTCCAATTTGTCAAGGTTGTTTTGAATTCTAATCCTGTCTTCCACAGTGCTCGCAATCCCTCCCAGTTTGGTATCATGTGCAAATTTTATAAGTGTACTCTCCACTCCATTATCCAAGTCATTCATGAAAATACTGAATAGTACTGGACCTTTCGGGACTCCACAAGATACGCTCTCCAGTCTGCCAGCAAACCATTGTGTATCCACTGTATAGTAATTTCATCTAGACCACATTTTCCTAGTTTGCTTTTGAGAATGTCAGGTTGGACTGTGTGAAAAGCCTTACTAAAATCAAGATATATCACATCTACAGCTTCCCCTCTGTCCACTAGGCCTGTAACCCTGTCAAAGAAGGAAATTGGGTTGGTTTGGCATGATTGTTCTTGAGAAATCAATGATGGCTCTTTCTTATAACCCTGTTCAGATGATATGAAGACTTCTCTCGAGAGAGATCCCTTTAGAACTCCCATAAATGCTACTCATCTCCTGCCACCAGCCACAAGGCCCAGCTTTTTGCTGGCCATTCATCTGGCCAAGGTGAGCTGCAGCCAGCATTATTGCTACTCTTGAGGCACTGAGAAGAGTCACTACAATATGATGTGATGTTCCCTAAGCCTGAGCATATCACACCTGCAGGACTCCCAGCTGACATGGGTTCATTTATCTAGTAACATGGTATCATGCTACTGCAACTCAGAGAGACAGTGGAGGTTGGCGACGGGGCAGAACTGGAGTTAGTTTTTGCAAAAGAACTTCTTGGCCAGGGGTCATTTGGACTTAGGTTCCATTCTATCCAAACCCTCAAAGTTGAGCAATGGAGGAAGGGTGGGTTAAGGACCTTTGATTGGGGTTCATCTCTATACTGAATCACATGACTCCAGGAACTGGGGCTATAAGTAAAAACACCAAATATTGTGAGACTAACAATAAAATCATTGGTAACATGGAGTAGCTACAGTGCTGAAGCAAATGTGACCCCTACACTAGGGAATGGGTAAGCCAGGCTCAGTAGTTATCTGCTTCTGAGCAGGTTCTCTTTTGAAAACGCTCTGAAAAATGGGCCTGACTCAGTGATTTCACCCACAGGTGCATGTAGAAAAGGTGCTTGGAAGCTGATTTTCCACTTCTCATTTAACATCTTGTACTTTAACAGGACAACAGGAAACACATTTATTTTGTAAATGAGCAGCAAGTAAGGGCATTGTCATGACTGCATGAGGACATCTCTCTTGGAGCTTCCAGAGAGAGCGCAGTACCTAGCCATGGCAATCAGCCAGGTAAGCAAAGACCTAAAGAGCGTACAAAAGGGGGGGAAATGATACATGGCCTTTGCCCCATGTGACTGCCAGGTGGGGACTCAAACCAACACGCCCAGCTCTGTGTGTGTGTGTGTGTGTGTGTAGTCTTTATAGTGTATGTTTTTCCAAAGTAAAAGCAAAAGCATCACAAAGGGGCCATGCTGTTAGCCTGTTAAAGGACGTGTCATCAACACCGCAGAGCTTTCCAAAGAGTTGGGAAGAGTGCAAAGCTCTTCTCTGTACGTGGATGTAGGGTTCCTTGGTAAGGTGCTCAACTACAGTCCTGAAGATAGGGAGGAGGGGGGAGGTTGAATCTCATACTGAAAGGCCATCTCCAGTTCTCCCAGCCGCAAAATCGGTGCCTTATCCATCGGGTTAAGGCAGTCAAAGGTGGTCGGACATGATGCTGGCACTTCCCTCACCAGTGTTACCGTTACAATTTTTGCACTAGGAAGGAAATCTCTCCCTAAACAAATTCCACAATGGGGGGTGGAGGGGCCTGGGAGGACCCCTCTGCTCTGCAGAGAAGCCCAGTTCCTAATCTAGTGTGTTACTATTGCAAATAGAAACTTCATTGAGCAATTTCTTATCGTAACTGCTGCTCAGCTTTAATCATTTCATAGGAGTTTATTCTCCTGCCTCTGCTTGGCTCTGACAGTAGCTGCCAAGTGGTGCGCGAGCAGCTAGTTCATGACCAGGATCCTCTCCATTCTGCCTTTCCATCTGCTCAGCCACCCACCTCTTATCTCAGCTGCTGGGCCCTGCCAGTTCCAAAGCCTCAAACCTCTGTGCCTTGTGGGATTTTATACAGAGTTCTTCCTTACTTTTTATTGTCCTATAAAGAAACTGGAGGATCAAAGAACTGTGCCAGCATGTAGGTCTTTAGATGATAATCCAGGCAGCAGAGGCAAAACATTCCAGCATGGAATTTACCAATGATGGTCTCTGTCTCGCTCCCTCAGTTCCCCTTTAAATCAAGCACTGGATCTCTGGCCTTTTGCTCCTTTAAGGCCAACTTACTGTCAATACTCCTCACATTCAACCCCCGTTGTCATGAGTGGAAGCTCTGCAGTGGACCAAGGCCAGGATATTGATGGCCCTCACACAGGATAATAGGGATGCTGAGATTCATAAAATAGTGGCTCTGTGAAATTCTCAGATAGATAAGGTCAAATTCGGCCTTAAGATTAGAGCTGGCCAGATTTTTTTTTCCAGCAAAAAACTTCCACTTTTGCTGAAAAACCAACACCTAATAACTTTTTGCCCCAAACCCAAACTTTTTGGGTTTTGGGTTATTGCTGAAAACTTAAAATTTTCCATGAAAAGCAGACACTTAAAAAAAAATTATTCTGTGAAAAACCCCATTTTGCAGCACCAGCGGCGGGAAGGGTTAGCTGCCCTGAGTATGTGCTTGGGGTCTCATATGGGCACACAGAGCAGCTAGCCCCTCCTGCCACTCATGCTGCCGTGGCTAGTCTATTTTTAGCTTGTTGGCTCTCATGGAGCTAGTGCAACTATGTGTCCTGCTGCTGGAATTTACACCTTCAAGCTACAGTGTAGACATACCCTAAATCACCTGCTCTTTGACCATAAGCTCTTTGGGACAGGGGCTGTATCTTCATGTGTGTTTTACAGTGCCCAGCACTGTGGGATTTATCTGTGACAAATCTTGATCCTGAATTGGGGCCTCTAGCCCCTGCCAGAATAATAATGATAATACATAACAACAACACACGCTTTCTTATTGAAATTAAACCTATTTGCATTTAAAGGCATTTAAAAGGGGCAAACTTTTAGGCAAACCACTGACGTTTTAGAATCCTAGGCCCAGGTTTTCAAACTTAGGTGCCTAAAGTCAGGATTCTAAATCCATATATAGGTATCTAAATCAAAGTGGGCTGATTTTCATGAGAACTGAGCACCCAGGGTTCCCACTGAAGTCAGCAGGAGCTGCGGGTGCTCAGCTGCTCTGAAAATCAGGCCTCTTAAATTTAGGCCACTTCAGACGCTCGGGTTTGAAAATCTGGGCCCATCATCCTTTCACAGAGAAATGTTATCTCTAAGTGTCCAGGCCAAACAAGGATTTCAAAAGCCTCCAAGTATCTGAATACGCAGGAAGATAAGAAACAAACTGTCTTTCTACAACCAAGTGTACATTTATGGAGCAGAAAGAACAGGTGGAGATTAATATTCACAGCAATCATTGCCTTTGCTTGAGGAGTGGGAGACCTAATCAAGTGGAAAGACAAGAATGAAAGAGTAGCTCATGCAATCCCAAGTTCCTGAGAGTGGAAGACCGAGGGGTGGATAATCACTCACTTGGGATCTTTCCTGCCTCAACAAAAGGTGATAATGAGACTCTCCTGCTACAGAAGTCTGATGTCGTATGTTTTATCTTGTGCACTCAGATGAGTCTGCTTCATATTAAATTTTGCTTTTCAGTTAAGAAAGAAGTGGCGGGAATACTGACAGAGCCCTGCTCTCCAGTGACAAATGAAAGAGTCAGAATAATTCACTCCCAAAACTAAAAAAGGTCCTGTCGGCACTGACTAAGAAAATCATGTTAGTATTTTTTTTAGTCACAGAAAGGTGCTAAACAGTGTGGAACATAAAATGCCATGTAACAATGCATGTGGTAGATCCCAGATCCAAAGGACTGTGGCATTTTCCTTAGCAATTGGTTTTCACTTGTCAAATGTGCACTCCTCCTGCGTATTAGTGGGATAATCTCAGAGGCAAATGAAGTGGTTAAAAACACAGGAAATAAATAAATAAATAAATGCCAGTCTGTTTAACCTTTTAGCTGCTTTTCATATCAAGATCATGTACAAATCTTTTTTCTGGAAGACATAGGAAATGACATCAAAATATGTTTCTGGCTGGTACCGTGTAGTACGGATTTTACTCCTTTGAGTGCAGTGTTTTATGTCAGGCCTCTAGTTTTCTTGATGCTGCACAGCTCAAAATAGTTTCTTAGCTCCTTGGTTCAGGATTGAGATGATCTGATTCTCTTTTTCTAGGCTGGAAAGCCTCCTCCTTCTGCTTGTTACTGCGTTCATTTTGTTGCCCATTTTCAACACAAGAGGCTGGTCAAAGTTTGGGGCCTTGGTTGTGCTACAGTTGGAAGTATAAATTGATGGAGTCTGGTATTTCCTTTGATGCAGTCTTGTTTATTTACAAGGAATGTACAAAGCCCTGTGTTGCTAAACACAGAAGGAACCAAGATCAAAAGGAGTAGTTTCTTAGCTTATGGACCCAATGCCTCTTTAGCTGACACCAGACCTAAAAGCTCTTTCTCTAGCTTTTCCCAGGGCCACAATGCACTAACACAGTGGTCCTCAAACAGGGGTCCAGGGCTCCCTGGCGAGCTGTGAGCAGGTTTCAGGAAGGCCACCAAGTAGGGCCAGTGTTAGATTTCCTGGGGCTCAGGGCCGAAAGCCAAAGCCCCACCTCATGGGACTGAAGCCTGGGGCCCAGAGTCCTGCCACCTGAGGCTGAAGCTGAAGCCTGAGCAATGTCGCTTTGCGCGGGCCCCTGTGGCATGGGGCCCCAAGCAATTGCCCAGCTTGCTACCCGCTAACACCAGCTCTAGCTTTTATATGCAGAAAACCAGTTATCATGGCACAGGTGGTCCATGGCATTTTTATAACACATTGGAGGGCCTCAGAAAGAAAAAGGTTGGGAACCCCTGCACTCAGGGGCAGCTCCAGGCCCCAGCACGCCAAGCGCGTGCCTGGGACGGCAAGCCACGCGGGGCGCTCTGCCGGTCACCGCGAGGGTGGCAGGCAGGTTGCCTTCACCTCCCGCAGGCGTGCCGCCGAATCCGCGGGACCGGGGACCTCCTGCAGGCAAGCCGCCGAAGGCAGCCTGCCTGCCGTGCTTGGGGTGGCAAAATACCTAGTGCCCCCCCTGCCTGCACTAACAGGTTTCTGTGTGGCTTTCTTGATTCTCCCTCTCTCTCTCTTCTTGTCTGTACTCAGTTGGTGTGCGATCTCTTCCCACCCAACATGATACTCAGTCAAAAGCTCCTGGGAGGGTTCACCCACACCTTTTCTCTTCTGGTTTTGCCCCTTTCTTTCTCCTCATGTGGTGCAAGGATTAACAAGTGCAACCCAGCAGGAGCTCTGTCCATGTCCCTGGGGATCCTCAATACAACTAATCTTCATTTTGTCGAGCATCTTTCCTGTAAACTGTACCCCAAATGCTTTACAGAGGTACACAATATTGGAGGGGTAGATAGAGATTAAGGGATATAGGCAAAATTGTACAGTTATCCCCATGGGGCTCCACACTGATTCTTGATCAATCATTTCAGGTCTAATTGGCTCAGTTTACAAACCAAAAGGTGATTCTTCTAACTGGCAATGCAGCATACTCCACCTAGGATCTAAAAATTGATTCTCCTGAGGTTCCTGCATTTGGAACAGCCCTCCTGTATCCTACTCTCTATTGTGCTCCTTGCCCATCTAGCAATGGCCTCCTCTTAGTCACTTAACACAATCTCCACAAGAGCCATCTCCTCCTTTTACTACTGTGCCTCCTTCCTATCCTGGCTCTTCTTAGATTTCATTTTAAACCTTCTCCTTTAGTTTCTTTCTCCCGTTGATATTTGACTCTGTGGTTGTATTATTTAACTCCAGGATACAATCTGTATGCAAGATCCTATACAAAGGGATGTTGCAGTGTACTGTATCGACTAAGAGAGAAATGAAACCGCAAATGTCATAGTTTGGTGTTATTAGGAACTTGAAACTGAAATTGTTCTGCAAAGTGTCCCTAAAAGAGCAGGGCTGTGTGTGTTATTTTCTCTCCAGATGTTATATAGATCAATAGTAACTATCCAAATACACTCAGGGCCAAGCACTGCCCACGTTATTCATGTGTCATCTGCTAACTTCAATGGCAGTGGGTGCAGGCCCCCTGATATATCTATCTGGAAGAGTAAATTGAGCAGGATTTGACCCTGAGCTTATTTGCAACTGTGGCCCGATGCATAAGGGACAAAAATAAGGCCTAAGGCAACTTTCTAAACTCCCTGCACTAAAGGCTGATTTGGGCCCCACCCCAGTATAGGTGCCCAGGGCAAGTGGGGCTGTGCAAGGCTATGCACAGCACTGCATCAGGGCATTGGTGCTAACTATCCCAAGAAGGTAGGGAAGAAATAGGCTCCTCCCACTCCCATGCTGGCCAGTCTGAAGAGAGAGTTCTCATCGCACTCTGCTCAGGGATGGTGCAGCGGCTGCTTTCCCTCTGCGTACCGGAGGACTCTAGGTGGTGTCTTGTCTCACTGCTAGCTCCCACTGAGGTGGTGTGGCTCCATATGGGGTAGTGCTTGCAAGATTCAGTCCAGCCCTAATGCTGCTATTTCAGCTTGGTGTGGAGTTTCAGAGAGGGATGAATCATTTTGTGGGACTTTTGTGAGGAAGTGCCCACTAATGTGAGTAATGGCTGCACAGTCACGCCTAATGGTATATCTACATTACAAGCACTACCTGAGCACAAGCACTTATAGGTTTTTCTGTCACCATAGTAAATCCATCTTCTCAAGAGAAAAACATTCTTCTGTCAACCTAGTGGTGTCTACACCGGGGCTGGGTTGTCTTAACTACGTCTTTCAGTGGTGTGTATTTTTTATATCCCTGAGCGATGTAGCTAATCAATCAAAGTGTTAGGTGTAAACCAGGCTTCAGTCAACATCCTAAAGAAAGGAAACAAAACAGTTCTTCTTAGCCTGTCACATGTTTTTATTCACCTTACACCTATCCTAACAGTGGGGAGTGTCTGAGGGCTACAAGAATCAAACCACATGTTAACAAGAAGTGTCTGGAACTTTGGCAGGTCTTTTTTGTTCATTCAAAGCTTTGCCTTTGCAACATTCACTTGATACTTAGGGCTTGTCTACACCATGCAACTTTTAGCGACAAGGCTGTGTCGACACACCCTTGTTGGCACTTTGTCAGCACGTTTGCTGACAAAATACTTCCAGCCCCGGCGTTAGCTTTGTCGACAGAAGAGCACTCCTGCCGACAAAGCAGCATTCACACTGCCACTTGCGTCGGCAAAACTTTTGTTTTTCGGGGGAGGGTTTTTTTAAGTACCCGTGAAAGACAAAAGTTTTGTCAACAATTTCACAGTATAGACATACCCTGACATGCAAAAGGGATGTTAATGCAATATTAAGTCTACATGGTGATTATTTTTTTTAAATCAGGAAATGTTTTCATCCTTGCCAAACTCAACAAAATTTCTTCAAATTTTCTGCTTTGGGGCTGAGATCAGGCATGGAAAGTTTTGGCCTAGAAAGGAAATTCTCCCTACAGCTATGAGCTTCAGAAAACAAGGAGTTATAGCTGAAACATTTGCAGCCTTCACTGGAACTCTGATTTCTCACAAAAGCCGTAAGAAGAACAGATGTGGTTTGTTTCCTTCCATCTTCAAGCTAATACCTACATCTCCTTTGTGCTCTGCACGAAGGCCCAGATCCTCAAAGGTATTGGGCGCATAACTCCCATTGAGGATCGGGGCCTAAGGCCTTGGCTACACTGGCGCTTTACAGCGCTGCAACTTTCTCGCTCAGGGGTGTGAAAAAACACCCCCCTGAGTGCAGCAAGTTACAGCGCTGTAAAGCGCCAGTGTAAACAGTGCCCCAGCGCTGGGAGCGCGGCTCCCAGCGCTGCAAGCTAATCCCCTCGGGGAGGTGGATACCTGCAGCGCTGGGAGAGCTCTCTCCCAGCGCTGGCGCCGCGACCACACTCGCACTTCAAAGCGCTGCCGCGGGAGCGCTCCTGCAGCAGCGCTTTGGAGTTTCGAGTGTAGCCAAGCCCTAAGTCATTATGCATTTACATGCAGTACCATCTTCCTCAGCGGAGCATGCAGGCCTCGCCTTATGTGTTTAATTTACTGTCGGGGTTTCGTGTTATGACTTGTCTGGCATTTGCAGCAAGATTCAGTTGAAAATACGTGAGTGATACTGTCAGTTTATCGGGGGGTTGTACTTCATCAACTTTTAACCTTTCTGCAGGAAATTTGCAAGCGAAAAGATAAATCATGCTATAGTGATATCAGTCAGGCAGAAAATGTATCATTGCCTGTCTCTGACTTTACCTAGTGTGACTTCTTTAGTTGATTAGTATTTTGTTGAAGCTGGATGACATTTTCCCAGTATGTCTCTCTACTCCTACCCTTTGAGAGCTTAGCTCAGATTCTGTCCTGATACAAGTAGCTTTAACTCCAGTGGGACTCTCTGGGCTGAACTCAGTGGTGTAAGTTACGTCTTTGGGGATAAATTCGTCTCAGTTACATCAGTGTAACTGATGCCGAAGGAGTTGCACTGTGGTAACTCAGAAAAGAGTTTTGCCCTGAATGTATGATTGTCAGAGACTGAATTGCAAGTGGCAAGATAGTGCAACTTCTGCTGATTTAGGGCCCAGTCTATCTCTGAACTTTTAGACAAAGAGTCAGATCCTGATATCAAATACATGTTGCATAACCCTACAGAGCACCCATGTGCTTTACATTTAAAGGAGAGCACCTCAGCCACATAGACATTAGGTTACACAGCTCTCATCCCATTAAAACAAATGTAAGCAAGGGGTGGGGAAGAAAACTAGCAAAGGGGAAACTGGAGACAATGAAAAACAGAAGATGTAGAACAACTTGTTCAAATGAGTTTGATGCAATGAATAAATGAATGTCAGGGCAGCAGGTGTCTCATGCCACCGCAGATGTTTATATGAGGTCTCCTTCCTTCACACAACTCCACAGGTCTCCCTAGAAGGAGGGAATGAGGCCCCAGTTTAGCAAATCACTTAAGCATGATCTGAAATGAGTGATTTCATCCCTTTCAATAAAGTTCTTAGGCATGTGTTTAAGTTGAAAGCCTCTGGCATATAGGCTGCTGTGCCACTCTGGAAAGCTTCCACCATCATCATCTGAACTAGACAGATAGAAAAGAAAGAGGCAGAAGAGAGGGGTGCAGAGAAGAGAAAGATGGAGGGTGTATGTTTTATTTTCCTACTAAAACAATGTTTGTCTGATCTCTAAATTCTCTATTCTATCGTCGAGAATTGTTTTTTCTGGTTCTATTTAAAGAAACCGCAGAGTTTAGAAGTAGCTGCATTATTATATATGCAACATCTTCATTGGTCAGGCTGACACCAACGAAAGGGGGTTTCTAGTAAAATGAATCGACCAGTGGAAAAAAACTCGAGACACATGCAGCTACAAGGGAGCTATTTACAAACAAAAATAACCACAATGGCTCCTGCTCATTATTGCTTCATTTACTTAAAAGTGAAAACATGTAAGAATGGCCTTTTTCCTAGTTGTTTTACAGGTCTAGACAAAAATATTTCACAACAGTTTTTGCAAAAATTTCCTGCACTTTTGTTATATTTCTCTTTGTTCCTCCAAAAACTTCATGAAATTTCACAAGAAATGTTAATTTGGCAGTAAAATTTATGAAATGGTGAGTTTTAAAATGATTCTTAAGGAAAAAAACAATTGTACTTGGAAAAGGACCCCTTTTAATGAGAGCTTTCATGAGAATGGGACCAATTTCAAATCTGCAATGAGTAGGGTGACCAGATGTCCCGTTTTTATAGGGACAGTCCCGTTTTTTAGGACTTTTTCTTATATAGGCACCTATTACCCCCCACTCGCATCCCGTTTTTTTCACAGTTGCTATCTGGTCACCCTAGCAATGAGATACAAAAATCCTCCTGTTTCAAGCATCTTGAATGTTGTTTCCTCAGCTCTCATTATTATGCTTCAGATATTAACGACCTGACCCTGATGTTATTCAAACCAAAGGGGGATTTCACCATTGCCTTTAACAGGAGAAGGGTCAAGTCCAACACATGCTATCATAAAATGCTACATAAATTAAGGCAGGGATAACATCTGTGATTTCTTTTATGTGAAAGTGCTTTTTGCACTAAACAGGTTTAAAAAACACAACACGTTGAACTGAGCAAGACCCTTTGATTAAACCCCCAAATCTCTGAGTTCAAGAGCCCAAGGAGAGCTCTTAATCACATCATCAAAACTATTATGCCAGGAAAGAGCATCATAAAATTCCAATCAAATGTGATGAGTTTTACATAAGAAGTTGTTAATTAGGGAAGAGCGAAAGAAGGGGAACATACAACAAATGGGCTGAATCTGGTGCCAGGAGGACAAGTCATGGCGGAGACATATATAATGAGAGATTACAAAGCCAAGAAACATTTTTAGGAACTAGATTCTAGAAACTAGAAATTTTTAATCACGCCTGCTGCTGCACTTGCCCATGTTCCAGTCTCTGCTTCCAGCACTTGCTCCTCTTCTGTTCCAGTCCCTGCCCCAGCCTGCCTCCGATCACCGCTCCTGCTCTGCTCCAGGGTTTGTTCCCCTCTGGCTTTTGACCTCTGGCTTCTGTTCCTCCAGTACTGACTCTCGACTCATTTCTGGACTCTGCCCAGCCCTTGTTCCCGTCCCTGCTCTTGTTCTATTCCAGCCATGCTTCTGCTCTGGTCCAGTCCCTGCTCCTGCTCTGCCCAGGGCCCTGTTACCCTCCAGCTTCTGAGTTCTGGCTTTGATCCCCATCTGTCTCAGACTTATGATGGTGGTTGACTCTCTGGCTTTGGCATTTGGTTTCTTGTCTCTCCAGTACTGACCCTCCTGGACTCTGCCCACTCTGGACCTCTTACCGGTAGGACAATCTCTTGTTTCAACCAGTAGGCCTGACCACCTACAGCCCGGTCAGCTACACCCACATGCAGATGTACAGTCTGGGTGCATCAGTCCTTTGCTAAACCAACTTGTAATGTAGCATTTTACATAATGTCCTGTACAGCTGAGAGACATTGAAATGCTACTTGTCTCAGATCCTGAAGTGCTGAAGCCCCTGTGACATAAGGTTGTGTTGACACTAGGACTTTTCCCCTAATGCACTGGTGGTAGCACCAGCTGGAGCGCTAGCATAGTTTGGGCGCCAAGCAGCAGTCAGTGTTTTAATCACCGTGTCATTATCATGCTCAGAAAAAGTCTGAACATCAGGATAGTTAAAATACCAGTAGCAGCCTGGAACCCTGTCTACATAAGTGCTACCACCAATTGAGTTGAACAGGAGGTGGCCACAATGCGAAGCTCTTTGGCAACAGATCCTCTTTGAGTGGGATCTGTTGGTTAAAGGAGGGGACTGAGGGTCAATACTCAAGAATTCTACTCCTGACTTATTGTGTGGCCTTGGAGAAGTCACTTCATCTCTCTGTGCCTTAGTTCCCCCATCTTTAAAATGGGCATGTTAACACTTATCTCCCTCGCAGAAGTGTTGCGGGTTTAAATTAATTAAGTGCTTTATGTCCTCATGTGAAAGGTGCAAGCTATTTTTATATTTTTTACCCAGTCCTAACCAGCAAGTCTGGTTTTTTGCTCTATGGTTTTGTTCAAATTCATTTTGCAGTCTAGGAACTCGAAAACTTTTTCTTTGTAAAGAATTGTTTATGCTGAAGCTGAAAAAGGAAATGCAAATGCTCTGTTGTCAGCTATGGTTCCTGGAGAGTGAGAACTCAAGACATGATTTCTGCAAAGCTCATTGAAAACTAACACAATTTATCTTGGTTGCGGAGAATTCATTTGTAGGACACCAAGTCCTGAGAAGGGCCTGATTATGAGCTGCTTACCAGGGAATAAATCAGGAGTGACTCCACTGAAGTCAATGAATTGGAGTGAATTACACAGGGATAAATTTAAGAAGATTCATGTCAACTATATGTGGGCCAGATTCTGATCTCTGTTATACTGGTGAAAATCTGGAGTAACTCCATTATCTTCAGTGGAATTACTCTGAATTTACACCAATGTAACAAAGATCAGAAACTGGGCAGAAATCTTTTCTCACTTACATGGGTGTAAATCCACTAACTTCAAAAGAGTTATTCTAGATTTAGACCACATTTGGTTACTGAATTTGGCCATATATATGAGAAATCTATTTTCATTTCCTGTTTCTTTTAAGTGATGTGCACTGTATTGGGGTGCATGTTATACCAAAGTGCATGGAAGATGGTATAATTATGACTGCTCCATTAGGTCAGTAATACCATTATTAAAGTTGCACAAGGGCTTCTGTTACCAACCCTGGTTTTAACATCTCATCTGTTTCAAGTCTCACTAGGAAGAAACCTTGTACACAAGTTGTCAATCAGTTGAGGTTTTCGTTAAAGATCAGTGTAGCTTGTTCATGCTTCTTAAAATATATAGTGCCTTGCTATGCCATGCCTCAATATAAAAAAAACCATATTTTTAAACGTTACATAATTTAGAAGCTTTTCTGATCAATTCAATCTAAAAACAAGTTTAATTTTAAAAAGTATTTGCTATTCAGAAAACATGTGCCATATTGTCAGATGCTAACAGGAAGACTTTGAAGAAAAGAAAGAAGGTTGGAATTAGCCAGAATATTTCAGTTAAGAAAATAATATCACCAGATGAGACCAACAAGGGGAACCATTACAATGTGTATTATGGAAGTGAACAAATTTCAGCAGAATTCAGTATAAAACAAAATGATGGCAACACAATTTCTCCTGGGGTAAAAAGGAAAACAAATAAATAAACGGAAGAAATGAAAGACCAAAAAACTAGGTTACATTTGGTATAGTGATGCCTTAAACCCAAATGAGCAAGTGAATTTAGTTTGAAGACCTCACTCTGCCTAGCTACTGAAGCACCTAGAACGTGGCTCTCCTGCTGCTTATCTTTGAAATTTTGACATATTACAACTGTTGCTGTACCTAAGCCCAACAGAAATGTTTAAAGGGTGTGCCACTGCCCAAATTATAACTTTCTTTGACTGAGATATGCTACTTATCTGTACGGTATGCTATTGTAACATGACTCGGAATTTATAAACATTTGCAACATTCCACCAGACAAAAGCCTCTGGCTGGATTCTCATCTCACTTTTGGTGTAATTCCATTAACTTCAGTGGGTTTACTCTTGATCTATATCAGTGTGCAGATCAGATTCTAGCCCCCATTTCTCTTATATTACCATCAGAGTGAAGCCTCATCCGGCTAAACCCATCAAATATGTCTTTGTTAAAAGGTTTCTAATAGCAGACGATACCAGCAAAGTACTTATGGGTCTGTATGGGTCAATTGGTGCTGCTGAAAACTGCTAAGGAAGTAATCCCTAATCAGGGACCTGGCACCATTAAACATCATCTGTGGAGTGGTCCCCACTGGAATATATGGACCCTTGAAGATCTGTCAATGGGTAGCAGCAGAATCTGCTGGTCCAATGTGTAAGTTACTGTGCACCTCAATTCAAGAATGAGTGGCATTGTCACATAGGCTGGCTTTAGGCAAATGCATGTTAAAGTCAACAGTGTCCAGATGAAGACATCCTGTGACCTATATTCACAATGAGAATCTACAAAGCCATCTTATATAGCAAAATACAGGTAGACACTATGTAGCTTCTTTTCTGACACAGCCACACACACACAAAAAAGCACCAATCATGACACAGGGGAGAAACTCTTCCCCCCCTCTTCCCCCGATCTCCATTGCAAAGGAATGCACAGTTATATTGCTCCTATACTCATGCTGTCTCCTACACTTTCTTTGCTTGTCCGGATACTTTCAGCCACAAAGAGATTCAATAAACTGCAAAACTGTGGTGCAGTAAATTCCACTGAAAAGCTGTATAAACATTTTCATAAATCAAGGCATGTGAGGCTGGTGTTTATTTGGCACCACAATAAATAAATAAATACATAAATAAATGTAGGGGATTGCTTCATATAAATCACACATGCAATGTGTGAACGGATTACGGGTCATGACAGATTGGTAATGTGGTGAACATCTGCCCTCAGCCCCAAACCACCACCAAACTAAATCCAAGTGGTGAATTTTTGCTCAGCCAGGAATAGGTGCCTGATCCAAAGTCCATTGAATCATAGAATCATAGAATTCAAGATCAGAAGGGACCATTATGATCATCTAGTCTGACCTCCTGCAAGATGAGTTTGAAGTCAATGGAAAGAAGTCAATGGAAAGAATCCCATTGGTGTCTATGGACTTTAGATTGGTCCCTAGAACAGCAGGCAATACTACAGAATAGTGTGCTTTTGGGAAGACCTTCAAGGAATCACTCTGATTCTGCTGAACAGACATTCTCCCAGATAATCCAAGTCTGTTAAACAGAGAGAAAGAAGCAGAGAGAGGCAGGTAGACAGCGTATGGGCTCTGGTTGTCTCTTAAAGTACCTACTTCCTTCATAAGTCTAAAGGATGAGTCACTATGGATAACCACAACAAGTTCCCTAGATATCACCTAATGCTTATTCCTCAGCATCTAGATGCCACTCCAAACCTCATTGAAATCTGTGGGAGGCTTTCCATTGACTACAATATGTGCTGGATCAGACCCTTACTGCGTAACATTCTACAACAGTAGAACTTTATCCTGGTCGTGGACTAGGGTCAATAAGGACATAGACATGCAATGGATTATTACTATTATTTATTATTCATACTTTGGTAGCACGTAGGGCCCTTAACTCCATTGTGCCATTATGGTAGGCATCGTAGAAACGTATAACAAAAAGACAGCTCCAAACAGCTTACAATCTAATGTAAATTAATTGCATCTTTATGAAAGACAGGGAATTTCATGGCATCTAATACTTTGACCCAGTGATAATCCTTGACATGGTGGATGTTTTGCAAAGTGGCCAGTTGCATTTTCTTTCAGGTTGTCTTGTCAATCTTTGGTTGGAAAAACATGTTGGCAACGAAATTGTCTTTTAAAATTGAGCAGCAATTGTGTTAAGCTACAAAATTTTCATCTTTGAAATAAACAAAGGGGAAAACAAAGAAACAGAAAACAGGCCAGAAACAACTGAATTTTGAGTTGAGATACTATCCTGGTAACACACAGTTTCCCTTTAAAGATGAAAATTCCTACTGACAAACTACAAATTTTCCCTTTTAAAATGAAATTCCATGCTGGCAAGCTATAAATTTCCAGTCTAAAGCAAGGATCATGGGGATTCTAAAGTAAATGACTGTTTTAAGAGCAAAGGAAGACACTTTTTATAAAGGAATATTGATTTGCTAGGAGAAAATAGGAATTAAAAAAACCTTCACCCTACCAAAATTAAAGTTCTGTACAAAGACTAATGAAAATCTTTTTAGAAAGTATAAAATAAAGAAAAAGAAAAAAAGGAAAATGATCCCCCAAAATTTTGAAGATGTAAAACCTTTTTATTTTGAAAAGAAATATATCAAAAAGACATCTTGCTTTTTCTTCTTAGATCCCAATTCAGCAAAGCACCTAAGTGTGTGATTTAGTTTTAAGTACCTGTGGAAGACAATAGGACTACTCACTAGTTGAAGTTAAGCATATGCTAAAATGCTTTGCTGAGCAGTAATGGGATTACTGGGCCTCAGTCATTGTCTCTTCCATATTCGGGGTGATTTACTAGAAGTCCTTTTGTCTGTTCTCTTCTGAGTCTATATGGGTGCTGCGACTCAGATGAGCAGTTAGGATGAAGAAGGATGTTCTTTTTGCGGATACAGACTAACATGGCTGCTACTCTGAAGCCTAGGATGAAGAAGACATCCAATAAGCCAGACTTGTGTAAAGAGCCCATGGCCATAGACAAACAGACACTAAAATTACCAGTCAGTAAAAAGTCCTGGATCTTCAGCTCAAAAATCACCAGCCTATCTACGCTTCTTGCAAGAAAGGACTAACTCAGGCCTTCTCTACTTTAAATACATTAATTGTTTATGTTCCTCTGTTGATTAAGATGCACCTTGCAAACATATGTCCATTGACTAATATGGAAGCCAGGATGGAGTTGAAGTACCCGATAACTTGTAGAGGTAATTGATGGAAGCTCAATAGACAGAACATGCTGACACAGTCTGTTAGTGAATTCCCACAGTTGTCATCTGCTTGATACCAGTGGTAGCAGCAGTATACATACGTTCATGACATAGCAGTAAAAACACCTGAGCCATGGCTACACTAGCACTTTCACCATTCCTGTCAGCTGCACCAGTGGTGAAAAAAGGGCACCAAATTTGCTAGCATAGAGAGCATCAGTGAGTCAGTGGCAGAACCTGGAACACAATCCGGGTCTCCTGAATCCCAATTCCTGGCACTAAGGACTAGATCATATTCCTTCCCGGTGAACCATTCAGTCCCTACAGCGCAGCTGACCATATGAAATGTAACTCTCTCCCAAAACTTTAACATGAACATCTCATAAGAAATCCTCTAGACGTGACTAAAAATTCCAGAATGAAAGCATTTTATTAGCACTTTGAGTTTTTCGGACATGGGTAACATCCCTTTAGCAACTGTAATAGCTTTCAGAGTAGCAGCCGTGTTAGTCTGTATCCTCAAAAAGAACAGGAGTACTTGTGGCACCTTAGAGACTAACAAATTTATTTCAGCATGAGCTTTCGTGAGCTACAGCTCACTGCTTCGGATGCATAGAATGGAACACACAGACATGAGATATTTATACATACAGAGAACATGAAAAGGTGGAAGTATGCATACCAACAGGAAGAGTCTAATCAATTGAGATGAGCTATCATCAGCAGGAGAAAAAAATAGCTTTGTAAGGACACAGTCACAGCGCTGCTCCCCATGTTAGCATCTAAATCAGGAAACTCTTTGAAGCTGGGTAGTTCATCAGCAGCATCAACAAAAAAGCTAGCCACATTAAATAGTAGTTTAAATATTGCTCAGATAGCATTGCATCGATTGCGTGACTTTCTCCTGCATCAGCATTTGCTAAAGGGAAATGAAATTCACTTTTGAGGTGAACACAGGAGACAAAGTTGGCAAACTAGCAACTTTCAAGCTACCAACTTTCTGGTTCAGCCACAGGGTGGGGGCGCAGCTTTGGGGATTTTAGCTCCCAGGCAGAAGAAGCAGAGGAAAGCATTGTGATTGTAATTAGGTGTGGAATAGGAGGCTGGGTCCTGGCATTTGTCTGGAACAGAAAAAGTATCTGAGCGTATTTAATTTATGGCAACAGGAAAATAAATAAATAAATAAATAAATAACGGCAGCAGTGACTTTGGGACAGAAGCGTAAGGTTAAATTAAATCAAACTTGAAGGAAAGAGCAATTAACTTGAGGGTCTTATCAGATCCGTTCTACAGTGCTTGCTCCACACCTCCACATTCAGGCCTGCACTGCAGCTGTTCTCCCATCTCCCACTGTGCTCTTCTTGACAATGGCTCAGACCTGCATTGCAGTGTTACAGTACATCCCTTGCCTTCCCATCTCCCCTACTGCTCTTCTCTCAGACCGCCTGCCTATAGAGTTACAGGAGCTCTACAGCTTTCTTCCCACATTGAGCACTGACACTTGGGGGCGACACACTTCAGAAAAGCCTGGTCTCTTAATATTACTATTATGGAGGCAGATTGTGGTGTCGCAGTGTATCAAGACAAAACGTGTATGTCTGTCTGCTTATAGACAGTCTAAAGCAGGTTGGCAAAATCCTGACAAAACATTTTTGGTAGAAAAATGTTTTGTGGAAGCTGTTCTTTTTCAATGATCTTCTGGTGGACCCCAGTCAGAGTTCCATAGAACCTGACTGGTTTCCTGCCAGCTTGCCCACCTGGTTCCTTGGCAGCCCTCTGAGCCAGGAACCTTTCATTTGGGAGCTGGCACTTCCAAGGCTTTCACCACTGCCAAACACTTAATAGCAGGCATGAAACTGACCAGATTGTTCTTAACTTGATAATGAGAGTCTCCACAGTTTCATGGCTGCTATTCAGTGGTGGGTTGTGGTGAAAATGTCAAGGATCATGTCAGTTTCAATCAGTAGCTGCCACAGCTTCCAGGGACCCTGGCTCCACTGCAGGCCACCAGGAAGGCAGCTGAGGGGTCCAAGGGAGCTCAAAATCCCCAAAGCTGCACCCCTACCCTGTTGCTGTTCAGAAACTGCATGTCCGAAAAGGAAATATTGTAGGATTTCAGTGTTGCAAACATTTTTGAGTTTGGGGCCTTTTGTTATGATTCAGGATGAAAAATATGTCTGAATACGTGAAAATTTTCACAGAATTAAAATTCGGTTTCCTGGCTAACTCTAATGCACACTCTGGGCTCCATTTTCAGTTGCATCAGAGCACTGCTCATACACCTGAGGAAGAGCATGGGACACACATGACTTTTTGCCACTTTCCTGCCTCCCCCAATACCAGGGACAGCCATGTGTCAGATTGGCTGCTGGAACAAGTTAGAGAAGTTACAGGGCTGCTCTAACTTACACCAGGCATAAAGGCCCCTGTAGGAGCCATTACATGTGCCCAGGATTACCAAAATACAGAAGCACTCTAGACAAACCTCCTTCACCTTCTGGGACAGCCCCTAACATGGTGGACTATGAGCAGGTGGTGTAGTCCTTAGGGCTCATTTTGCTTGGGGCTTTGTTTTGCCGTTAGAACAGCCTTAAATCCATTTGGGGCACCATGATGGCACAAAGGGACTTACAGCATTTAAGGATTTGGCCTTCTGTTGCGTGCACTTGTGCATGTGTGTGTTTGATACTAAACTAAAACAAATGTTTTCATACTGTGCAGGCAACCTCTCAAACCAACATATCCCCTCTATTCCCCCTGAACAATCCCCACCTCCTTACAATGGACATTGTCATCCAGCTAGGAATTAAAACACTGTAGATCTCTTGGTTATACCAGAAACCTGCAGCCAACTTCAACTGTATCTTTAGTGAATAGATTTTTTTTATTTCATGTAATATGATATGGACCCTAAATCAACCTCAGGATGACAATGTGTATCTTTCACAGGCATCATTTTTTGCTCCTAAACAGAAAATGTTCCTAAAGGTTAGAATAAAGGAGCTCTAGAAAGAACAAAGCTTATTGTTAAAATTAAGAAGGTAATGGCCATTTTGGTTCGCTTGTAGATAAGGTAGATGGATCCTAAATATGTATCTAATAAGTTTTCCTCTATTCTTCTGGTGGGTAATATAAATAAAATAATAAATAATAATAATTAGTTAATAATAGCTCACATTAACATTTCTTCATTCTTTCATAATTTTTCCCTTGAGATGTTAAAATATTTTTAAAAGGGAAATAAATATGTATTAACACTGGCAGCCTGGAGACTGCATGGCTGTTACGGCTGCTTTGTTATGGTTCAATAGCCATTTGAGACACTGAATCAACATCACTCCGTTAAAGTCAATGGGAACGATGCCAATTTGCACCAGCTCAGGGTCTGTCCCATTTGTGTGTGCTATGACCTGGCTCACCTGCCCAGTTCCACTCTGCACATACAATTACCGGACCAACTGTTATTTTTAAAGAGTCACGTTTGGTTCACATTAAGAAACTATTTTCCCCGTGTACTGTGCTCTGCGATGGGAAAAGTGTGTGACCACATCACAAACACGCCAAACGTCACAATTTTAAATGGATCATCTCTCCATGTGTGTATGTTTGTATATATGTTTATCTGTTTGCATATATATATATATGGGGACGGGGTAGTTGTATCTATCAGTGTGTCAGCTCAGCGTTATGTGGACGTGGACGCTAAGTGCTGCCTTTTGTATTTATGTGTTTGTGTCTGTGTGTATTTTTGTTGTAATCTGTGTGTGTGCATATATTTATCCCTCGCCTCATTCATATCTGTGTACCTCTCGGTGTGTATATTTCTTTGTGTGTGTTTTTATCTCGGTGTGTGTTTGTACAGATTTCTTTGTGTGTGTGTGTATATATTTCTCTGAGCGCGCACACATTCCTTTACCTATGTGTATTTCTCTCTGTAGCTGCGTACATCTGTGTGTGTCCGTGTATTTGTGTGTTTCTCGCTGTACGTCTCTGTGGATATACTGGCTAGTCTGTGTGTGTGTTTCGCTCCATGTGTATCTATGGGGACACTAACTGTCTGTGGCTCCAGTTGTGTGTATTTCAGTCTCTGTGTGTGTGTCTCTCTCTCCCCTGCACTTGCACCGCTGGCTGCGCCTTGCCCCCTCCTGCTTGCAGCCCTCGCCTCGGGAGCTGGGCTCTGGCCCCCTCCCTCTCCCCTCCTGCTCTCCTCCGCCCGCCTCCTTCCTTCCTTCCCTCCCTCCCCGCCTCCCTCGGCGCTGGGGCTTCCCTTTCCCCGCTCCATTCAGTGCTGCCCGCGCCGCGCGCTGCTGCCGCTGTCCCCGCCATGTCCCGGAGCCCAGCGCCCCCGGGCAGCCGGACCTTGTAGCCGGACGGAGCGCCCCCTTCCCGGGGCGGCTGCACTGGAGGCTCCGTGCCCAGCAGCGCCAGGCACCGCACGGGGATGGAGGGCGCCTGAGCCGGCCACGGAGCAGGAAGAGCAGGCGGCACCCGCGGTCGCAGCCGGCTAGGGAGGCGACAGCACCATGGAAGCGCAGCCACCGGGGGGCCCCGCGGCCCCGGACCCCTCCGGCTGCCCTAAGGACTCGGACCGCCAGCTGCGCCTCCGCCTCTGCGTCCTCAGCGAGATCCTGAGCACCGAGCGGGACTACGTGGGCACCCTGCGCTTCCTGCAGTCGGTGAGTGCTGGGGTGCAGGGCTGGGGGGGGGGTGGTGCGGTCTCCAACTGGCACCGGCGCGGGGCAGCTGGGAGGACACAGTAGTTTCAAGCTGGGGTCTGCCATGGGGCACGTGGGTGGGCGCCTCCTATGCAGCCCTGCTGTGCGGTGCCCACGAGGGATGCGCTCTCCTCCGGGGGGCAGCGAGTGGGTCCCCGGGACAGGGGGGCACTTGGCGCTGCAGCTTTGCCGGTGTGGTTTTTACAGGATGCCTATCGTGATGTTTACGCAGAGGCGTGTTCACAATACTTGAGCGGGTTGTGCAGTTAAGGGTGTGTGTGTGTGGTGGGGAGCATGTGTGTGTGTGTGTGTTGGGGTGGGGATTTGGGGGGGACACGAGTGTGTGTGTGTCTGGTGTATGTGTTTGGTGGGGGGCGACGAGGTGTGTGTGTGGTGGGGGCGGGGGTTTGAGGGGACGTGTCTGTGGTGTATGCGTTTGGTGGGGGGCGGCGAGGTGTGTGTGGGCGTGTGGGGGGGGGGTTGAAGGCATGCGAGCGCTTTGGAAAGAGCATTGCTATTAGCAGCAGAATTTTGTTTTAAAGTAAGAAAACCCTTTAATGCAAAGTGATCTACATGCCTCCTTCTGTAGCCCACGGTCACAGTGAGCTCTGCTCTCCTGCCCGGGGTAGAGCGGGATTCACGCCTGGTGTCTTGTATGATAATAACTGGGACCTGTAAAAAAATGAGTCGCGTCCCTTTCAGGGGAGGTTCGCTTTTGCTTTAGTTTCGCTGTTGTTGAGAAGTGACTGTCTATTACACCCAGATGGAAACTCTCCCCCTCGTTGCCTGGTTTTTACTTTAACGCTAAACATAAGTATGGGATTGGGTCAGGGTGTGTCTGTCCATGCGGGGACAATTACACCCTTCCCTTGAAATTATCTTCTGACAAGTTCAGAAGTAAAAGCTCCATTTTCATTCTTTCTGAGTGTAGAAATCTGGACATGCCACCACACTCCTGTGTAACTTAGTTAAAGGGCTTGAGCGTTCATGTAAATAACCAGAGGAGCCTGCACTAAAAGTCACTAGATAACGGATGTCATTAAAAGAGAGAGACTAAATACACTGATTGCAGAAGATCAAGATGCAAAGCTGGAGGAGGAATCCCTGCAGAGACCTCTAACAGATTGGGAAGGGCAGAAATTTTCTTTCAGGTGGATTGCTAGCCAGGTCCTAAATTCTGCACTCATCTAACTGGCTTATCTAACCCTTTCTCAGTTGTTTTTTCTGGCAGGTTTGTCTGTTGGGAGTGGGTTGTTTTTTAATCAGTTTGGCTGCAGGGTTTTTCAGCATCTCCGAAGTGGCAAATTGCCTAACATAAAAGATAAATGAAAAGACTGTGGTTACTTTATGAGCTGGTACCCACTTAAATCCTCCTTTTCTCTCACAAATGGTTGAACACAGGAAGAGTCTGTACATTTGTAAAGCTCCCAAATACAATCAGTTTGATTAATTTAAAACACAAGTCTATTTCAGTTTGACGAGCTTCTCTAAAATGCTACAAGTTGCAAAACTGCCCCCAGCCCCAGACATAACGAAAGAAAAAACTCAGAGAAAAACTCCTCTGTCCTAAGTACTGAATTTGTGATTTTGTCATCTGCAGGCTGGAATGTCAGTCACTGGCAAGATCCAGCTGAGTGTATTTTAGCTTCAACATGTACAGTTCAATGCCTGTTCAGATGCCTGTTCAATCTCATTAGTGGGATTTTCATTTATTTAAATGAAATAGCAAATTTATTTATTGTCATTGGTTTTCAAGACAGCAGTAGCGATTACTACGCCTTATGTAATAGAAGGGGGAAAACACTGATAGAGGCACTTTATTTCATTTCCACATTTCAGAACAGAGCAGCAGGCAGTCTCTGTCTTTCACCACCGTTCTGTGCTGCACTGGCTGCTGGGTGTTGATTGGCTTAGGTATTATCTTGGGAGGTTTGGTTGTTACAATATAATCTTACCCCACTGAAAAGTTTGAGTTGCAGTAATGATATTTAAATCCAGGCCTGGAGGATGGATTAGATGACCTAAGAGGTCTTTTCCATCTGTAGGCCCTGATTCAGGAAAGCACTTAAGCATGTGCTTAACTTTAAGCATATGTTTAAGTGCTTAAGTTCTGTCCCTAATAAGGATGATTTCCTGAATCATGGGCCTAGTTTTTATGGGTAAGATTCTGCCCTCGCTACCCCCTACGCAGCCCCCTACAAATATTTGAATGGTATGAGCACCTACAAGGGAGAAGAATTATGTAGTGGAGCATGAGGGTAAAACTAGGAGTAATGGGGTGAAACATTAGGATGATGATTAGGAATGAATATCCTATTAGGCTGTGGAATATCCTCTCCAGGGAAGTTGTGGAAGTTCCGTGACTTGGTACTTTCAATACTTGGCTGCACAAAGCACTAAAAAATGAGCGCTGTAATACTTTGGTCTAATTCTGGTTGTGGGGCTTGGAGTGGAGGTGAGTGAGCGGTGTTTAGTGGCCTGTGATATGCAAGAGGTCAGACTAGATGATCTGATGTTCCTTTCTGGCCTTAAACTCTGTGACTGTGACTCTAGTGCAGGGAACAATCTGCACTGATTCCCAGGGGATGGAGGAGTGACCCATTCAGTCTTTTCCATCTTTAACATCTAGGATAATATGATCTGTGGAGTCAATGGGATTGCATGGGGTTGTAGGGAAGGATTTTGCCCTATGGCTCTATTAAAAACAAGAGATGACCCTGGGCTCCCAGGTACAAATGCCTTGGTGCACTTTATTCCTTTTTCCTTTTTTTTCTTGGTCCTTTGATAGTATTGCTTAAGAACTGCTACTTCCCATCTATAGGTCTGATCCTCCACTTTGTGTGACCAGTTATTTTCCCCTGTGTAAAGTGAGCATAAACTGCTGCCATTCTGAGGGACTTCTAAGTACCCAGTTAACATTCAAGTATTGTTGAGGAACATGTTAGGCTTCACTGGATGCTGTGAATTTTATTGCCATCAAGTGGATTTCTATATGCATTAGAAGTTATTGGCCAATTGGAGCAAAAGTCTGTGTAGTATTCTCACCGTGCAAACCCACAGAAATTCATTTTCCTTGTCTGAGGCCAACTTGATCCCATCAGTGCTTAAGAGGAGAGACACAAGGGCAGGGGGAGCACAGTTCTCTTGGTTACTAACATTAAATATGAGTTTGATAAATACAAGAGGGCTAAATCCTGCCATCTTTATTCAGGCAAAATTGTCAGTGGGAGTTTTTCCTAAATAAGGACAACACAGATGGGCCTAGAAGGAGTTTAGGCAGAGGAAGTCTGTGCCCCCTGTTAAACATTCACCATTCAAGCCCCAGTTCTCATTTAGTATTCTCAATAAACAATGTTTTAAAAAGCAAACAACACAATTCTATGGGGTTATTCACAGCGTTGACACAGCCATCTACCAGCAACCTCTTTGTCTTCCCTGGTAATGTAAAGGAATCTCATGGGTATTTGATGTTATGGATTTGCCAATAAATCAAAGTAACTAAGAGCATTTTTATCTCTTTTAGAAAGACTTGTATATGATCATGTAGCAGTAAAGGGAAAGGATTTTTGTTTTTTTCGGTGCTTAGAGACCTTTTCCCTCTAAGCTAGGTGGGGGTCCCTATACACACAGAGGCCCAGCCTTTATTTGCTTTGTATAAAAGATTCTATGGCCTCTATTTTGCTTCCATGGCTCAGTCAAGTGGACATCAAGGAAGTTATAGAATGGAGCGTTTTTTAGGTTCCTAACAAAAACTGTGACAGTCACCATGGAAAACTGTTGGATTTTTTTCTCTTGGGGAATAAGAAGATGTACGTTGAAAGGGGCATTTGATTTAAGTTGTCAAGCCTCAACTATTTATGTATCTAAATAAAATATATTTCATTTTAAAGTAACTGACCCAAAATAATCATATACGTGAAATGCCAATGTCCTGTGTTATTGATAATACTTTAGAATCTAAGATTATTCAATCTGGCAAGATGTAAAATATTTAATGAATTTTTCACCAATTAGCTGTTGGTTAACTTTTTGCATTTAATTGAGTTTTGGACAATGAAAAGAGTCTCCAGCCAGTTTTGTCCCTGTCTTGTCTTGTCTTGTTTCTGGAACTCCTGTAGAAGGTAGCATTATGTTATGTTTCAGAATCCTGGACGGGGAGATTTATATAAAACCAACAACTTGTCATCACATTTTTTCCAAGTTCTCACAAAAATGCTCCTATTCACTTTAATTGCAGGAATTTTATTTTAACAAAATCTAGAATTTCAACCTATCCTAAATCAATAGCACCCCTTTAATGTCCTTTTAACTATCCTTCTGAGCCTGCAAAGCCCATAATTTCCTTAAACTAAGGGCTACCACCCTGAATAAAAAGTCAAAGTTTTCTTCTGGGCCATCCCCCACTAATGAACGATGGCTACGGATTTCATCATGAATGTGGATGTGTATCATTGTACCACCTTTCTTATCTGCCTATCTGCTCCATACTCCTAAGCAGGCATGGTATTGCGATGTACAAGAATCCTGCTATGTAAGGCTACATCTGCACTACAAGCTAGAGGTGTGATTCCCAGTTTGCCTAGACATATTTGTGCTAGCGCTCACCAGGGCTAGCTAGCATACTGAAAGTAGTAGTGTAGCTGGATAGCCTGGGCAGTGGTAGCAGCAGCAAAGGCTGGCCACGCTGCATGCATACCCATGGAGTTCAGGCAGGTTTGTACTCAGTAGGGCTGGTCCCATGCTGCTTCTGCCCATGCCAGCTTGGCTACGTGCTGTTTTTAGTGTGCTAGCTCAGAGGAGAGCTAGCATGATTATGTCTACATGAGCTGGGAATCACATTAGTTCATAGTGTAGACCGGGGTCGGCAACCTTTCAGAAGTGGTGTGCCGAGTCTTCATTTATTCACTGTAATTTAAGGTTTCGTGTGCCAGTCATATATTTTAATGTTTTTAGAAGGTCTCTTTCTATAACTCTATAATATATAACTAAACTATTGTCGTATGTAAAGTAAATAAAGTTTTTAAAATGTTTAAGAAGCTTCATTTAAAATTAAATTAAAATGCAGAGCCCCACGGACTGGTGGCCAGGACCCGGGCAGTGTGAGTGCCGCTGAAAACCAGCTCGCGTGCTGCCTTCGGCACCCGTGCCATAGGTTGCCTACCCCTGTAGACATAGCCATAGCGTAAAGCATTAGACGATCAGGACCCTACTCTAAAAATACTTGCACACAAGAGTAACTTAACTTTACTCACACAAGTATAAGTTCATTAAAGCCATTTGCGGTGTAGATGGGACCAAAAGTTTCCATCAACAACTCTTTAAACCATCAGTGAGGCATTTGAGAGGGAGAAGGTGAAAACCTGAGGATGCCAATGTAGTTAAAGGAATATTGATCAAATAGGAGATCAAATGGAAAACATGTCAAAGGCTAATGGAACTTTAGTGAAAGTCACTGGTGGCATAAAATGGGCTTCAGAGAGAGAATTTTATCCTTGGTGTCTGCTGAGATCATAAACCATAAGAATTTTCAGAGTCTCCAGAACCTAAAAAGATTCAATTAATTTGTTCCCTCACTACTGCCTGATTTAACTTTCTTCACTGTGATTTGGAAAGGCTTCTCTAGGTCCTGTGCTCTGTGTGAGAAAATAAAAAGCTGTGATCAAAGGCTTGTGTGAAAATCGAATGATAATCTCAATCCAGTGTGCAGCTGAGTACACTCTAAACCCACCATCTCAGTTGGTACTATGGCAGCCTTGCTGGCATTCCCATCAGAGAGGCCAAGAATGGAATAGATCATTGAGAATGAGCTATTGTCTTTGAGGCTGAGGCATGTTGGCTGGGCACTGCTTTTGCTCATAGACTCATAGACTATGAGACTCATAGGACTGGAAGGGACCTCAAGAGGTCATCTAGTCCAGTCCTCTGCACTCAGGGCAGGACTAAGTATTATCTAGACCATCCCTGACAAGTGTTTGTCTAACCTACTCTTAAAAATCTCCAATGATTGAGATTCCACACCCTCCCTAGGCAATTTATTCCAGTGCTTAACCATCCTGACTGGAAGTTTTTCCTAATGTCCAACCTAAACCTCCCTTGCTGCAATTTAAGTCCCTTGCTTCTTGTCCTAGCCTCAGAGGTTAAGAAGAACAATTTTTCTCCCTCCTCCTTGTAACAACAACCTTTTATGTACTTGGAAACTGTGATCAGTCTTCTCTTTTCCAGACTAAACAAACCCATTTTTTTCAATCTTCCTTCATAGGTCATGTTTTCTAGCCCTTTAATCATTTTTGTTGCTCTTCTCTGGACGTTCTCCAATTTGTCCACATCTTTCCTGAAATATGGCACCCAGAACTGGACACAATACTCCAGTTGAGATCTAATCAGCGCGGAGTAGAGCAAAAGAATTAATACTCATGTCTGGCTTACAACACTCATGCTAAAACATCCTAGAATGATATTCGCTTTTTTTGAAACAGTGTTACACGGTTGACTGATATGCAGCTTGTGATCCACTATGACCCCCAGATCCCTTTCTGCTGTACTCCTTCATAGGCAGTCATTTCTCATTTTGTACGTGTGCAACTGATTGTTCATGCTGTACCTAGTCTGTGGATAAAGAGAAGTCTTCATTCGCCAGCGTTGTCCATCTTACAACAGCACTAAAATTCACTACCGAATTCAAAGAAAACAAGAAAGCTGTGTTTGTTAGAGTTCTGTATATTGAGTTCCAAAAATCCCTAATCAAAGCTGCAGCATTGCAATTATGAAGGGCCAGATATTTGGTAGGGGAGACCTGAAAGCCGGCTTAGAAATGCATTTGCAATTCCATGCATGCTCATTTACTAGGACTCCAAGAGCAAACCAAATATTGGTGCCCACAAATAGTTAGCTAGACATTGTTATTTACGTGTTCATTCGGCCAGTTTGCCAATGTAAACATCTGATCTGCAAGTGGAACTGTTGTAACTGCATGAACCCCATCTCCCACTGCAAATGTTATGTAGGTAACCTATTGTACACACATTTCTGTACACACCTTGAACTTCATTAAACATTGAGCCCTCACTTATGCTTGTAGCTAGCACAATTGTACCTGAAATCAGGACATTGCAAGGATATATGGCTATGCTGTGCCCAGCTTATATGAAAATTTGGCTCCACATGCCATCTTTGTAAAGTCAAATCACTAACTTGTAACATTTGACAGAATATACTTTCTGGTCACTATGAGCAACAGTTGTGTGTATTGTGGTGGCATGAGAATGATTTTTAAGTTAGACTGTCCCTATCTAAGGCAGGTTTCATGTAGGGTAAGTATTTGCACCTGACCCATTTTTAGATCAAAGTATTATACAATCTTTTTTGATAGAATCTAGACGTCTTTCTCCATCTTATCATTTGTGTAAATGTGATATGTTAGGACACGTGCCATCGCATATATTAGACCACATTCTACAGACTCAAAATACTTTTGTTCTGTACCCTGCAGGATTTTCTGTTATTTGCTTTGCGTTGTAATTGATCTGGTATCTCTGAATTGTGCACTCCACCCATCTCAAGAGGTAACGGGAAGAGGTGCTTTTCATATTTTCACCAGCTTGTTTGCGTTCAGGGTCAGTGCTTTGGGGTTCAGAGTCAAGAAAATACGTTTGTCTCAGAGGTGTGGTATGGTTTCCTGTCCTGCCCTGTTCTACGCCTGTTTCAGGTTCAACAGATGCAGATAAACTCTGCCTGCAGGAAGACGTACCCTGTGGTTTAGGTAACTGTTGTTTCTTTGCTCTAAGGCAGCTAAATTGAGCAAAAGGGAGTGGGGAAAGGAACTCACTGGGAAAAGATCTAAATTAGCATTGCTGTCCTCTGGTTTCTGGGGATCAGCGCCGTGTGCTTATGTATTGCTACAGTGTATGTGAGAGGCACTCAGATTTATTTATTTTCCTTTTGAAAATCATTACCATTCTCAATGTTGCTAACTGTTATGATTTTTTTTTGAGAGTCTTATATTCAGCATTGTTTTTAAAGCTGCAGCTCGTGGAGTTGTATAAATACATGGGCATCTCTGCTTTCATTAAAAAAAAAAAGTTTCTAGCCCTCCAGGTTGTGGAGAAAAGCTTGAAAACGTGAAGCGATAGCCCCCTTCCAGAAGGCAAAAGAAAAAACTCCCAACTGTATTATTCTTTTTTAAATCCCATGATTTTTTTTAGGGGCCTGACTCATGGTGCTTGAATGTTTGGGGTAGGCAATACTTCATTCTGTTAGTTAAAGAGATTTCCCTTCTCAGAAGAGTCCTCCCTTCCCGTCTGGGAAAGTTCCCAGCAAAACTGACTGTTAAGGACTAGGGCTTAAAATGCTACCGTGGTGCCACTGTAGTGGTTCAGTGTAGACACTGTAGACAGTATAATCCACTTTCCTGAAAGGCGGTAGCTAGGTTGACGGAAGAATTCTTCCATCGATGTAGCATTGTTTACACAAGAACTTAGGTCAACTCAGTTATGCTGCTTGGGGTGTGGATTTTTCACCCCTCTGACTGACGTAGTTAAACCAACAGATAGAGAATGAGGGAGAGATTCAGGGCTGGTCTATACTGAAAACTTGGGGCCTGAGAAATCCACACCTTTGACAGGCATAGCTGTGCAGACCTAACCCCTGGTGTAGACAATGCTAGTTACCACCTCTCGGGGAGGTGGATTAACTACACCAATGGAGGAATCCCTCCTGTTACTGTAGGGAGTGTCTACACTGAAGCACTGCAGCTGTGCTGCTGTAGTGTTTTAGAGGTAAACCCTCAAATCACTCTGGGTACTGTAGGCAGCAGCTGAGCCATGGGAGGCAGTTTGTACTTTCCACTGCAGAAAGCAACCTGAATGTAGGGAATGAAACAAACGCAATTAAAAACAGACAAACCAACCCCTGTTTCTTCTTCAGTCAGTATCTCAGCTGATATAAATCAGAATAACTCAGATGAAGTCAGTGGAGCTCCACCAGTTTTCTCCTGCTGAGGATCTGGCTCATAATGTCCTAGCAGCAACGAAAGGGTTATTGGGAAAAAAGGATAGGATAAAACATTCTCTTTCCCCTTCCCCTTCCTCCTTCCCCCTCCCCTCTCCTTCCTGCTGAATTGGTGTAGCAAGGATAAAAGAGGTGTACTTCTGAAGTGTGCACTAGCATGTCTGAAAGAGAGGAGAAAGAGAATGGAAGGGATTAGCTTTTTCCCATGGTATCTTCATGCCTTTCAGATGTTTCCAGTGCCTCCTATGGAACTCATCTTTTGTAGTTCAGAGCATGGTACTCCAGAGGCTGAATCGTGTTGATGTTAATGACACTGAGATCTCTATGTGTCATGGAGCTGAGAGATCCCTACAATTTTTACTTGTTTCGATGTGCCAATAAGCGGCTTCCTCTCACCCTCCTATAGCATAGCTTGGAAGGCAACAGCGTATAGTCTAAAGGAGGGGTAGTCCATTTTTTTTTGTCAAGACCCACATTTTTTGGTCAAGGTATAGACAAAGGGCAGACTCCAGAGAAACATTTTCCACACAGCAATAGCAATAATGATAATAAGTAGATAGATTTTGCTGTCCGTTCAAAAGCGTCTGGGTCTGGATTTGGCCCACAGTCTGCCTACTGACTGCCCCTGGTCTAAAGGGTTAGAACAGGAGATTATGAACCAGGAATCCAGGGTTCTTTTTTTGATTCTGCTAATGACTTGTTCTGAGAGCTTGGTGTTTCTCCATCTGCAAAATGGGGTGAATAATACCTACCTTGTGGGGTGCTGTGAGACTAGGGTGACCAGATGTCCCAATAAAATCAGGACCGTCCCGATATTTAGGTGTTTGTCCCGCGTCCTGACCGATCTTTGGTATTCCTTTTTTTTTTTTTTTTTTGCTCCGCCAGCAGTACTCGGCTTTTTTTGGTTTGCTTCGCCGGCGACCCCCCCCCAACCATGTGTCCCGATATTTTCTTCCTCTCATCTGGTCACCCTATGTCAGACTTTGTTTATTAATAAAGTCTCCTTTACTGCTTAGACATGATGGATAGAATAGCAGAGCCCCGCCTACCGCAGAGCCTGGATTTGACCATATACATCCTACCCTGTTCATGACAATCTGCCCAGAAGTGATCTCAGATTGCCCAGCTCATGGCATTGGGGACTGCGGATTGGTCCAAAAGGAGCTGAAAAGTCAGCCAAAGGGACACTTAAACTGTGATTATACTTGTGTGTGGGATGGGGGTTATTTCACAGAATGCAGCTTGGAAAACTCTCTTCTTTTTTTTATTTGCTGTTATAAACAGTACATGGCACATGGATGGAGCCCTATGATCTCACTCAGGGTCTGATTTGTAGGAGCACTAAGCACCCAGATCTCCAGTTGAAGGCAATATGAACTATAGGTGCTCAGCACCTCTGAAGACCAGGCCACAACTTCTTAATCTGAGTGACCAAACAGAGCAGGCCCTGCCCTTGAGATGCCATCTCAAGTGTGATGCAAGGGGGTGTGCCCAGCTCACCCTGCCCTACCACACCTTCCTGCTTGAACAGGACTCAAGGAAAGAGAACTTGGAACTCCTAATTCTACTGAGCTGCATATAGCCCATGAGACTGTTGCATGCTAAAAACACCCCTGAACTAATTGTTGTGTACAGTCCATTTGTCACCAGTTCACTACCAGACATGCCAATTTGGTGGGGATTAACCCGTCATTTCTCTTTTTCTCCTTGGTTCATTCCAGCCCAATGCACTCCTGACCCTTGTTGTGGTTTATCTCAACCCCACTGTCCTTGTGCTCGCCACCTCCACAGTTCAAGGTGTCTAAGCTAAATATAGTTCTGCTGTGTGCCTGAAGACCATTATTTATCCCTCCCCTGAATTGCAGTAACCAGCAATCTGCCCTTTTGCCATTCAATCCTTCTCCTTGCTACAAGGATGCCAGTGGTTTGATCATGTGTCATTATAAGGGGGCAGGGAGCAGAGAATAGTTCTATGGTTTCCCAGCCACTCTGGTGCCTGTGCAACTAATCTCCTTTGCAGAAGCAGCACAGCAGCTGGGTGAGTGCAAGTGAGAGGCAGAGACCCTGGGCTCTGACAGGAAAGGACCTGTGGATAGAAAAATGAAACAAACCACTAATAGTGAAGATGCTTCTGGCTCCCTTCCCTGGCACATGATTTGAGTGAACACCTCTGCCTCTATGGCTGAAGGCAGGGAACATCCAATTCCTGGCTTCGCATGATGGGAAACTGGTTGTTATCCATTAAGAATATTTTGCTTTCTATAGATAACGAGAGGGATTGCATTTTTTCTATGCTTTCAAATGGGTTTATTATTCTTCATCTCCTGCCCTAAACTGGTTACGGTTGCCGTGTTCCATGAACAGAGGTGATGCATACTGGGAGGGGGCGGGGATATGTGATCCTGTAATTTTTACATGTATCATAGCAAATCAGTCATGTTTTGAAAAGGCCTGCTCTATTTTTGTGGGCACAGATTTTGCACCTCCAATTTTAAGCCAGTTTACTGCTTGTGCCAGTGCTAGCATTGTAGATGTGTGAGTGTCTGATTTGCAGCAGCATTCCAGTGCTTAGACATACAAGGGGAGATTCTGTGTTGTGCTGCTAGGCACAGCATAGATCTCACAGCCCAGGGGGAAGGGGATAAGGTAACTTTAAGCCACTTTTGTTCTCTCCTGATCCAGAGGCTGGAGGGGCCCTGCTGTAACTTAGTCTGGGGGTTGTTCATATTACAGCAGCCTCCTGGGTCTGCCCTGTGGGCTATTACCCAGTGCAGAATGTGTGCAGCACTATGGGGCTGTAGCCCTGCCCCAGCACGCCTCCTGTACCAGGGCTTGCAGGGGGGTCATCAGAGGAACCCACAGGGCCTGTGATGGAGGAATTGTCCCCTGACTTTTAAGGCCTTTTTATGTTGCTCCGGCCCTTCCATCTGGCATGAAGGGGCCAGTGTGGGGAGGAAGATTTCACCCTGAAATGGGAGAATTTGCAGCCACAGTTAAATGTAGTCAGAGAAGCACATCTGCAAAAGTTGGGTTCCCTTTTCAAGGTCATCTCCTTAAACTGTGCTCATCTTTGTCTCACCTGCCCTCAGTACTGTTTGCAAAACCTAATATTTGATGTTTTAAGGAGCAGAGTGCTCCCCAGTGAAGTGTGGCTGTACTCATCCAAATGAGTCTGGGAGACAGGTGAAACCTGTCAAAGTAGCAGCTGAAAAATAAATAATTTCTGATGCCTGCCTGCTCTTTCCCTTCAGACAATTGGAAGAAAATACAAGAGAACTAAAAACAAGGGTAGTTTCTGAAATTCCCTGCTCCTACTGACATCTTGGGGTTTTCTCTTCATCCTCAGAGCTGGGTTCTTTATCTGAGCTGGGTTTTTTCTTGGCAGGTGCCTCACAGCAGCTGTCAGAACCATTTTTCAAATATGAGATATACCTGCTGTGGCTCTTGGAATCTGTTGTCCAGTGTCAGAAGGTCTATGTGGGTTGCCAGTGGAGAAATCAGCTGAAACACATTGATGGCCCAGATATGTTCTGCTACTCTCCATAGCTTTGACCTCCATCAAGGACAATCACCACCTTCCCCACCACAAAAATTAAATCCAGTAATGGAGAAGAGCAGAAGTTTTGCAGAGACCTCATTTGACCTCTGAGTTCTTGCCTGTGCCTTCTAGAGATTAGCAGATAAAACCGCAGGTGCCGGCTTCCAACTTTCCCCAGGGGTGCTCAACCCCTGCTCAGTCCCAGGCCCTGTCCCCACTCCACCCTTTCCCCCAAACCCTCGCCCCGCCACGCCTCTTCCCATCCAGTTCCGCTTCCTCCCCCGAGTGCGACCCATCCCCACTCCTCCTCCTCCTCCCTCCCAGCGTCTCCTGCATGCCGCGGAACAGCTGATCTGTGGTGGGTGGGAGGCACCGGGAGGGAGGGGGAGGAATTGATCAGTGGGGTCGCTGGTGGGTGGGAGGTGCTGGAGGGAAGGGGAGGAGCTTGGCTGCCAGTGAGTCCCCCACACTCTGCTATTTTGGAGAGACTTTTGATTTGCTAGTAACAGTTTTCATGATGGCAAAAAAATCTGTCTTGTCAGTGAAATCTCTGTAATCGTCACAGACTGTTCTCTCTCTTCCCCCCTCTCTGGCTACATGGCATGATGGTTCCTCCTCAGCCGACTTTCCGCTGTGAAAAAGCCAGAGCCTTTTGTTCTGTGCTTTGGATGACAGGAAAGAATGTGCAGTTCATTAGTGCTGCCCGCTTACTCCCAACCTCTTTGTGTTGTGGTGGGACACTTAATCCGTGTTTACACAGCAGTATTTCTGTTAAATGCCCTGAACTGACAGAATCGTTAAATGCCTTCATTAATATAATCAGTTAGGTGGTTCTGTTTTAGGACACATGAAGGCCAGTTGGATTAAAGAGCTAAAAAGCAGGGGCAGGGCACAGTCATCATCTTGGATTTTAGCTGTTGTTTTCCTCTGGGGCTGGGGTGGTTCCTGTCCATGCATTTCCAGTTTTCCCCTGTAATTTACATTCTGTGCTCCAGCTCAGAGTAAAGCAACTATCCTTCTGTCCTCAGAGCATGGGTTGGGACTACGATTCCCTCCTGGAGCTCCCGTAGTGTCACTCCTGATTTATTTGCCAGGGTTGCCTTTTAGTATCTGAAGTGTTCCTGGGGATGAGTGCAACATTCCCAGCCCCTACCAGTCAGAGACTGGGGCAGGGGATTGAAATGCCCAACAATGTCAGTTCTTAATCAGCCACAAAGCAACAAGCAGTGCTTTTATGTAGGGGCTGTGTTTGCTGCCTCTGCAGCTCTCCCATTCCGTTCTGGACCATAAATTGAGGCCTGGTCTCAGGAGTCCATCCAGCACTGTAGTTGTGACCTGAACAGAATCGTGAACTTTCATCTAGCTGCAGATCAAAGGCCTGACTGGGACCTCAGCCTTGTCTCCTGTGGATGTGAGTGAGTCACGTTGCTAGGGAGAGTCAGACCTGGTGGCAGAACTGGATGGCGAAAGAACCCCCGGGAGGTGTCATTGTCCAAAATGCCTTGCTGATGATCATTCCCTCCTTCCCCCGCTGTAGAAGCCACTTTCTTGGTGAGGCCTCAGGAACCCTTTGATCTGCAGATGCCAACAAACCAGAGTGAGAGAAAACAGCCCTGTGGCTGTGCTCCTTCCCTCTTCCGCTGGGAAATGCAGAGCCCTCCTCATTAGGAGAATAACCCCCTGCTTACACAGCTGATAACCAGATGTCAGGCCAGAAGATAGTGATTGCCAGCGGCTGACTGGCAGCTCTGATGGGCCACTGGAAACCTGATGACAGAAAGACAGGGTCTGGTCCCTCTTCCCCAGCACCACTCTGCAGCACAGGGACTTATGAACTGGTTGGCAGCCTGACTCTGTGCAATGCAGAGCATAGCTCCAGCCTGCCACTTCCTTTATTGCTTTGATTGTGGAAGAGGCAGTCGATAGCTGCACCTCAGTCATTTGGGGATTAGGCCAGGTTTCCCAAGGCAATGTTGGAGAGGGCGTGGACTGTTGAGCTGTGGAACCATTTATGTTCATGTAAGCCTTTGGTTGCTTAGTGGACTGGAGCTTTCAACTTCCTGCAGCAGGTCATTACTGAGGGACCATATCAACTACCCAGAGGAGCCTGATTCATCCTTGCTGTAACTCCATTGACTTCAGTGGCCCAGAGGGTGAAATTTCACCCAGTCTCAAGCTGGCCTCCATTTTTAAACTCCCAGTTTTGCGCTTGCAGATCCCTGATCTTTGCAGACAAGTTGGGTTGTACTTCACAAAGTGTCTAGTTTGCCTATGTAAAATGGATGCACATCCACTTTTCCAGGCACTGTCATATATCTCTGCAAAAACAGAGGCTAATTGCTGTTCAGCTGGCCCCCAAAGCTGCATTTGGCAAAGAGAGGGCTGTGCTTTACATCCAGACAATTGGAACTTCCCTCCCTCCCCGTGAGTCATCAGTTGTTCAGTTGCCAGTGTTTGGGGACACATTTTCCAAGGCTCCATATAGTCCATGTTAGGTGCACAGTTATCTGATTTGGGCATGCAGTTGGATGCATGTGTAAATATTTTGCTTGCACTATCAGAGTGCTGGAGGAAGTGTAACCCACACACCTCCTGGGTGTGGTGTTCTGTCCCATCTAGTGGCACCAAGGCCACTTAGAGAGAGAGAGATAAAATGAGTCTGCTCTACAGCCTTAGCTAACAAGGGGGTGGCTTTTAGCTCGCGCAGTAGAGGCTCATGCACTAAGCTCCAGAGGCCCCAGGTTCAATCCCACCTACTGACAACCTGGGTCTGTTGGTGTTACAGAAGCACTTGATATTGCAGGACCATATGGGTTGAGCAGCACAGGCCCACCTCCTTCCAGTTGCTATATCCTGCACACGTCTGCCATAAGTGCTACTACTGACAGCTCTGAGAGTGTTCTGCCAGTGTGCCTCAGGCCCGCCCAGGAGGGACCACTTCTACAGAGAAGACGATAGCTCAGTCTTTGTGCCTAATGATGCTCACTGCTGAGACTGCAGACATGAAACAGACTGAAACCAAACCCATTTTACATAGGGCCCACTGCATGGCCAACAGATGTTAACTATGGAGCTGGGCTGGGTTTGAACCAGGGTCCTAGAGATAAACTCTAAATCCCCTGAGACATCAAGTTGTCCACAATAAATCATTCTAAGGCTAGCGCTGTCATCCTGGCATTGCTTTAGGAAACTCTTGTGGTAACTCTTGGTGACCCCTGATAGGATACAAGAGGGAAATGCTTGTCAGGAAAGACAGAGAGGGGCATAATAAGCTGTGCTATGGCTTTTCCAGCAGACTGGATAAGGTAACTCCAAGGGTCTCCCAAATGGGTTGTGAGGGTGAGGGGAGTGGATAATGATGGGAGTTCCCTGCTCTTGAGAGGGGACTCTAATTGATAGGGGCCCAAGGCTTAGGAATGGAGTGCTAATAAGGGGTCTGCACTTTACTGCCTTCTTATCTCAGCTAGGTGGGTGAGTTTCAGTGATGCAGCAGAGAGCCTCTCGCCCTATGGGATTCGCTGCCTAATCTGACTACTTTGAATTCATCACCTCACTGGAGCCATTTGCTCCAAGTGTTGTTACTGGGTGGTGAGGGTAGCCCCTCTCCTTTCCCTTGAAGGGGCAGATACAGAAGGTTGTAAAACTTCTGATCTTGCAAAAATGCTGTGCTCTCTGTGGGACGTATTGAGCAAAAATCTAGTCAAAGTTGCTGGTGGCATTCACGGAGCAGCTGCAGACAGTGGAGCGCTGCTTCTCAGACATCATTTTGGAGTTGAAAAATCCACAGTGGGCTGGGCTGTTGTAACACACGTGTGCAGGGCCATTAATCGTCTCCTGCCAGGCAGGACTGAGGTGGAGCGGCTGTCTGCTGCGTTTTAACAGCCAGTCACAAGGGCTATTAGAAGAGCTCAATATGGAGCTCTGCAGCCAGCAGCCACAGTAATGTGGTGTAGTGGGCTGCGCTCTTCCCGGACCTGATGTTATGGGGCCTGCTAGGAATTGTGTGTTGCTTGTTTAGTGGCATGAAACAAGCATTGGGCAATGGCACTGAATGCTGGCACTGCTTTCCACAGGTTGTGGTGGTTTTGGCTGAAATCTCACTCTTGAGGGTAACAAAGGCACAGAGAGCACAGCTGCTGCTGGCATCCGAAAGCCACCCATGCCCGTATGCCACTAGCCTGTTTACTGCAATGGTGCCTGCCAAAGTGATCCCAGAGTGGCATGGGAAAGTGTCCTACCGCGGCGGAAGAACCTTTGGCAGCGGATTGCAGAGTATCCCCATGAATGTTTCATCGAGATCTCTCAGGAGGATTCAAGGGACATCCATCCCTGTGGACATAAACAAGATACACAGCATGCCCGCCCTGCCTAACTCTACACGGGAAGGGAAAGCAGATAACAGCTCCACCCCTCCTTGCTGTATGCACTACCTCTTCTAGTACGAGTACATTACTGAAAAGTCGATAGAAAAAGGAAAGAACAACAGGGGAACATTTCCCAAGAAAGCTTCAGAGTTGCATCCACTGTGAGCTTGCAACTGACGGAGGCGTGATCCTTCAAGAGAAACAGAAAAGGGGTGGATCAGAAATCACAGAACTTGGCCCCTGTGCTGCCTCCAGATATAAACAAGGCACTGTGACTGCATGTGCAAACATTCCTATAGTGCACACACAGCTCCCTGGCCAGGGGCGGCTCTAGGCACCAGCAAAACAAGCTGGTGCCTAGGGAGGCAAAATCTAGGGGGCGGCAAAAGGCTGGGCCCCAGCTCATCCTGCCGCTGCGAGCCGAGGAGCGGCCCGTCCCCTGCAGCCAGGGGGGGCGGCAGGCTGGGCCGGCGGACCTGCCGCAGTCATGCCTGCGGGAGGTCCACCGGAGCCCCGGGACGACTGGACCTGCCGCAGGCATGACTGCGGAGGGGGCGCTCGTCCTGCGGCTCGGCTGGACCTCCCGCAGGCATGACTGCGGCAGCTGAAGCGGAGCCGCCGGACCCGCGAACCGTCCGCAGCCGCGGGAGGTCCAGCCGAGCCACGCGGGACCAGCGGTCCCTCTGCAGTCATGCCCGCGGGAGGTCCGCTGCTCCCGCGGCTCCGGGGCGCCTCCCGCGCATGACTGCTTGGGGCGGCCAAAAAGGTAGAGCCGCCCCTGTCCCTGGCCATGCCTGTGCATGGCTATTAGCCAAATGAAGCGGAGAGGCCAAGTGGGCTGAACAGTTGAACTGAGTTGAACAGAGCAAATCAGTGTTGCAGGCCGTTTGGGCAGGAAGGTGCTGTCTTCTCTTGAACCTTTGCCTGGATAGTGAAATACACCGCAGGGCACAGGGTTTGTACAAAGCCCTTTGGGACCCTTTAAGTCCTATTAAGCCCTTAATGTGGATCTTCCGTGGTGCATTGAGCCTTGTGCGGGCCCTGTACACAGGGCTGAATTTCTGATTGAGCACAGCTCACCTTTATATTTAGAATCTTCACAAGCGGTGTTCCGGGGGAACTAGCAGCAGGTGTCATCAGTCACTGCAGCCCGGAGGGTGAGGTGAACTGTGCTGACACTGCACTGCAGGATACAAAACCAAATGCAGAATTTCATGTCACAGCCTCTGGTTTAAAATGCAGCTGGGTTTTTAACTGGGCTGGACCTGCAGCTTTGCCTCTAGGCTGAGAATCTGAGCTTTCCAGTGCACCCAAACTCCAGGCTTACCCTTACCTGTCCAGTGGCCTGCAAAGCCTTTGCACAAGCTCTGAAGGAAGAAAGTCCTATATCTTCTCGCATTCTTCCTTTTCTATGCTCGCCATCTCTACCAACGCTATACGCAGGACATTCCAAAGTAACCATCGTTCAGAAATAGAGGGCAGGGGAAGAGAGATTTTGAAATAAAAATGAACAGATGCAGCTGCAACAGAGGAGAAAGCTCTTATACTAAAAGTAACCAGAAAGGAGGTTGATTCTGGATGAATGGAAGGAATAGGAAGGGAGAGAGGAGATCTGTGAGATTACTGGAGTAAGTAGATGGATGGCTATGGAATAATTTGCTATTCACTAATTATTGTGGTGCCCTATAAAAACTCAGCTGTGAGCAAGTCCAGGTATTACAATCTTAGAAGTTGCATATGGTTTTTCTATTCTATTACTTTATTCTTTGTATGTTTGCCAAGCAGGCTATAACTCTGTATAGTTTTACACAGTGAACAAAACATTCCCTGAAGAAAGGCAATTTTTTTTCAGCTGTCAAATATTTAAAGGAAGAAAATGTTAACATGATCAGCTGCAGGTTGATTCTGAGCGGGCGAGCAGCTCAGGGTGACAAAGCTTTGCCTTGTGGGAGGGTCTGTGTTGGAATGGAGGGTCTCAGAATTCTACAGAGGCTACTTTAAGAGCAGTAAAAATCAAACACCCCCCGCCCCGAACAATGTTTTGGATAAAATCCATCTCTGAGACCAGAACTTACCTCCAATATTCTGCTCTCCCTATGGGCTCAATCCTGAGCAGTGTGAAAGCCAGTGGGAGTTGAGGGAGCTCAGCGCCTGGCAAGAGGTGCTTACCACCGTGCACGATCATGTGTGGAGATGGCAAGCACTATAATCTGCAAGGCACATCAGACACTTTTGCTTTGAACTCTGTTTCCTTCCTCCATTTAAAAACAGCTTAATAAGTATTTTGACATAAAATACAGCCAGATGCAACAATTGTTTGTCTGACGGTGCCTCTTGTATGTGTCATGGAGGATTTCATTTGCACAACACAGGAACACTGCATCTTTCATAAGCGATTGCACAAGAAAAAAGCCACAATATTTGGAAAGTAAAGTATGAATTACATTTTTACTTCAGTACAACCAGAGGAACTGAAATTTGCAACCGGGTAGCACGAATTAAACTGCAGTGGCAGCAGTTGCTGTTTCCAGGTGGTGTGTGTTTGGAGGCAGTGCTTTATGACGTCATTTCTCCTTTAATGTGGTTCTGGGTGCGCTGTCAGGCAGAGTGATACCAGGAAACAGTTTAGCCCAGTGGAAAAAAAAATCCCAGAAAAGACACTTAGAGAAGAACTTTTGGCTTTGAAGTACATTAAAGACAGAATATTGCTACTTTGCATTTACGCAGCACTTTTTCATCTGTACCCTCTCCATAGTGCAAAAGCATTGAGGAACGGATGGCAAGACTGAGGCCCAGACAGGTGAAGGGATTTGCCCAAGAGCCACGCAGGCAGTCAGTGGCAGATATGAGAAGAGACTCCAAGTCTCCTGGCCCCTTGTTCCTGGGCTCTTTACAGGAAAGTAAGCAGAACAAACAGCGGAACACAAACGTTTGCCCCGTTGATTGAAAAAGGGTGAAGAAGGAACTTTAACTCACTCTTCTGACAACCATCTGACAACTCTTTGGCAACCCATGCAGAATGAGCTGGTGTTCCCAGAGGAAGTGTCTGCATCACAGTTGGCCTTAATTAGTCAGTTTGTTGACATTCTCAGTAGAGACATCAAGAATTGATGGGGCCAGAGAGATTAACTCCTTTCTCACTTCGAGGAATTGTCTGCCCTAGTAGAGTTAAGGCACCTTGCTAGGGTGAAGTGGAAAGCTTACCCCGCTGCAACCCAGTGGAGTGCTCATTGGGTGGCTAAAGGAGGACTTCATTCTTCAGGGCTGTCAGTTGTTGCCTCCTTCTTGCTCTTAAGTGAATAATAAAATAAAGTTCTGTCTCAAATTAGCAGAATTGCTTGATCACCGTTGTGTGAGCAATTGTTGTTGCAATCTCAGCAAATGTTCACACAACCAAGCAGTTGGACACCTGGGTTCTTTACCTGTTTGCGTACTCACACATCGTGCTGAAACGATCTCACCTCAGCACTAGAGGGAATTGCTTATTCCTACTAAGAGGTGAGCACACTCCTGAAGTCTGTAACCAAGTCTGACTTGCACAATGCCAGTTGCAAACTGCAAGTGCCAGTGGCTTGCCTTGTCAGGAGATCTGACCAGGATACCCTCCGTGTCTCCTGGGGATGAGCAGAGCTGTTCTAGTAAAATACAAGCTGACTTGGACCTGAACTGAGCCTTCTGTGAAAAAAATCTGGGGAGATTTTAATTTAAAAATAGAGAAGGCTTCATTTGTGTGGCTTCCTCTGCACTTCCTGGTTTTGGCTAGTGATGTAAATGCTGAGATGCTGCAAAAGAGAAGCCTCTTCTGAGGAGATTTCCAGCCTAGACGTACAGGCTCGGGAAATGGAGAATTAGTTGAGCTTTTCAGAAACAAACACTGGACTCTGCTGTGAGTTTCTCATCTCCGGTGTGCTTATGAATCTCTCTCAACTTCTCTGTTCCTCTCAAGGGTGCATCCTGTTCCTGTTCTCTTTTGCATTGTTCTAAGGGTATGTCTTCACTTCAGAGTTCATTCAAGCTCTGACTCAGGTGTTACCCCTAACCCACCTCTGTCCACACACACACCTCTCAACCAAGTTTGGTGGCATTTTCAACCTGTCTGACCTGACTGGACTCAGGTCCACTTTCACTTGAGGCTGGTAACTCACTTTGCAGTGAGTGTGCACTCAGGTGTCGATAGTCCTCCAGTGCTGTCCCACAATTCTCCTCATGTGCCCAGGACACACAAGTTCTCCCAGAATTCACTGTGAAAGAATCAGAGTGGCTCAGCTTACTGCAGCACATCGGCTGTGCCCCCAGAAGCCTTAGTGACGCACAGGGTAGACTGCAACACCGGTGAGAACACGGTAACTTGGGTAGGGCTTTGTGGTGTGGACGCTGACACCCAGACTAAGTTAACCTGGATGCTCATGCTCAGGCTTAGGTGCTGGTCACCTGGGCTAACTCTGCAGTGCAGATGTCCCCTAGTCCAGTGCTCTCTTTCTGGGAGCCAAGCCCTTAGCTTTTTCTTTTTTCAAAGGTGAGTGCAGAAGATACTTGAGAAATGGCTTCAAAAGAAATATATGGGCGGGGTGGGGGGAGGGACGGAGAGAGAAATCTTGCTGCCTTCTTTTACTTCTGTTTTATGGGCTCATGATGACATTGGTTATGTTTGCTGTGTAAACAGCAGCTCCAGCTGAACTGATGAAATATGGTCAAATGGTTGAGGCTTTAACAAGAAACAGGAACAAATGCCCCAGGGTTTTAAAGGTGAAGCAGGATTTGGGGGTGGGCATATTCTCTCTCTGACCATAATGAGACTCAAATGTATACCAGCCCTAGCAGCGGTGAGACAGGGGTCTCTTGGTTTTTCCATTGCAAATCTTCATCTTTAGGGATTGATAACCCAGTCATTTTCATGTGCGTTAATCTTAAATTGCACAAAGTGAATCGTTTCCAACCTCCCTCCTACTTGGACAAAGCTGTCTTTTGCTTTTATATTTTTTTCAAAGGGGGAAAGGTCTCCTGTGCATTGAAAGAGGCCTCTTTCCCCCAGCGTTTTACACATCAATCAATTGTCTTGAGCCTTTTATAGTTCTCCTAATCCTGTTATCTCCCTTGATGTTATCCTCTTCTCAACCTTTCCTGCCCCTCCCTGGATACATCTGAGGATGCCCTTTGAGACTGTTGGGTAGTTTGCATAATGACTTCCATCGAGACCATCCCTAGGCCTAGAACCCATGGAGCCCTGATATTGTTATCAAATCACATCTCATTTGAAGTTCTAAGAGATGCATCTGTGCAAGAATGGCTGACTTTAGCATGGCAGGAAGAAAAAGGATTGAGGCCCCCTGATATACTGACTTTGCTAATATGGCTCCTTCTGAAGATGAGGGCTCTGTTTGTTCGGGCATGATGAATCAGTGCTGGTTTTTAACTCTCTTTGTCCTTGTTGATGGCGATGTTTTTTTTCTTTCTTTCTTTTAGAGCAGGGGAGAAGGAGAAGCTGTATATCAGTTTCAGGTTAATTTTAAATGTGGACTCCAAGTTGTGACAAGGAGCGAAATCCTATAGCAAGGTCTCTCTCCACATCTTTCTTTAATCAGCACTGAAATGAGATCTATATTAGGTGTGCAACATTCTGCATACCATGGAAGAGGCTCTCCTTGGTTTCAGGAAGAACATATTTCAGCTGAGAGACCGTGAAGCTGGAAAATGCCAGTTTCGCCACATGTTTTCATTTCTTGTTCTGGAAGAGTGTGAGGGTTTTAGTCTGAGATATTAAAACATGCAACTATTTCAGCTTATAAACTGACCCTTTTGTAGAGCAGACAAGTTTTCATAGGGTCAGAAATGGAGGCAAATAACTGTTTAAAGATCCACTGGTGTTTCATGAGGAACTCAAAAAAACCAGCCCATTTGGAGGCAAATTCTGCTGATACATAAAATGGGAATTTTTCTGCCTCTGTGTTACTGTTTTATGTTATTGCTAGAGATATCAGCATGAAAGCAGGTTCCTGATTCCTGACTTCATTTGCTTCTTCTGCTTATTCCCTAGCAGCAACCAGAATCCTGTATGTGTTGACCCGTGTTCCGGAGGGGTGGATAGAGGAGCAGGTACTCTGGCAATCACTGTGGTGCCATGCAAGGTTTTAGACAGGAGGTAGACAGGAGAAGCAGATGAACTGTTAGAGGTAGACAGGAGAAGCAGATGAACTGCTAGAAAATAGAAGGTAGACAGGAGAAGCAGATGAACTGCTAGAAAATAGAAGACCCCCCCACCCATGTAAATGTCCCCAGCAATACAAAAGAAAGTAAATACAGTAAATACGCTAGAAAATAAGGGACCTGGGGGATAGAGTGGATTCTAAAACAAATAGGTTTCAGATGTTTTGATGTGGCTTCAGCTCCAGTTGGAGGATACATTTGTGTTCATATTAACCAAGGGTTACAAAAGCAGGAGTGATACATTTCTAAAACGTTTCTCAGATGGATTTTCTATGCAATCTATAGCATATGCAGATTACACAAGAGATATAAAAGGATCAGGGCTAAAATCTGACTCCATCTGTGCACCAACACAGGGAAGGAAGACTGTCCCGTAGACACCTGCCATTGGACTGCCTGGACTTTAGGTCCAGGCACATAGATGTAAGGGGTGCTGCATGCCTGCTTACTCCTCTGTCCCAGAGGAGGCTGAGGAATGGGCAGAGCTGAGCCAGAGAGGGTAGGGAGGTGTAATTTGTTCCTGGTATAGGGCAGCAACAAATGATCACCTTCCTGAAGTAAGAGGGGAGCAGAGAAGAAATTGGGTGTAACATCTCATATGCATGCCACAAAAGCTTATGTACCACACCACGCCATCGTATATTTCATAGTCTGTTATGTTTACTTGGTATTTCTAAATGCATTCTAATACATCAGTAACTCTGAATATTCTTTCTATCTATCAATCCTTACCTCCTCAACCATGACAGAATTATGGTATTCATCATCGTGCTGGACAGTGAATGCTCATACGTTACTGAAGATTAATGTGGGGCTCTGATGAGTTTACATAGCAGTCATAACTCCAAATGCATAATCTATTGATGTGTGGCACCAACTGTTAAAGCATGCGCCAGCTGCAAATCTAAGCAGAGTTTGGAGTGAGTTATGAAGAGCATTCATGCATGGAGTGTGTGAAGTTAGTATTATATGGTGCTCATCCTGCCCAGTGGTTCACATGGGCTTGCCAGGTCTCCAGCTGTTTGCTTGGGCAATGGCTGGTTTTTAAACACCACCACCAAATGCATTTGATTGGTAATAGAATTTTGTTTCATTGACTAAGAAGTCAGAGGGAGATAAGTTACTGCTATTTCCCTTCTCTACCCTCTAGGAACTTGGATTAAGAATTAATTTGGGGGGCTGTTTTCTTACGGTCTCTTTAAAACGAACAATGAAGCAGTGATGGTGGAGTCTGATTTGGATTTTATTAAGGAAAAATGAAAGATACATTATACAATGAAAAATGGTGGAAACTGAGGCAACGATCTTGCAGAGGCAGGAATAATTATAACAGGGCGGCATGCTCAGGTCTGGGGGAAGGATGAGGAAGCCCCTCCTCTCATGTCTGAATGACCAGCACACATGTCCCTTGGCTGGAGAGCAGTTTGGCCTGAAGCACAGACTACAGCAGGGAGAGTCAAGCACAGAAAGGATTCAAGAAAGAGAACAAAGACTAAACGCTCCAATCCCAGGAATGGAGAATTGAGGGTTGGTTTTTTAAGGCAAGTAATCAAAGGACTGAAGAAGAAATGCCAGTTGGCCAATACATTTCCTGCTGCCTCATCCTATTGCTGCCCTGATCCTGAACACTCACTTCAGCATGAAGCAAACTCAAGGCTCCCCATCTGGGCACCTGATTTGGAATGCACTGATTCGGGGCTGTGCCTGCAGCTGAAAGCTGCCCTGGAGAAGCATGAAAGGAGATGCCCCCCACTGTGCACAGTGATTCCTTGAGTGAACAGGTGAATGGCTCTGTCTGGTTTTTGTTTGGCTGGATCGGGGACAGAAGTAGTCAGTCACTATTTAAGGGTATGGCTATGCTGAGATTAGACACTTGCAGCTGGCCTGTGCCCGCTGACTTTGGCTTGAGCTGGGGGCTGTTTTATTGCAGCATAGAGCTGCAGCCCCAACTCTGGGACCCTCCCCTCCTCACAGGGTCCTAGAGACTGGACTGGACCCAAACAGCTACACCACAACTAAACAGCCCCTTAGCCTGAGTCAGCTGGCACAGGCCAGCCAGAGGTCTTTAACTGCAGTGTAGACGTGCCCTAAGAGGACAACACAGACAGAGCACGCTGCTGGGAGACAGACAGCACAAACCAGTGGAGAAAAGCCTTATGGGTCACAAAGCAAGACTAATATATAAGACCTTGTATGAATTAATGGGACAGGCAGTGTCTGCTTAAAAATCACACACCATTAATAAAACCAATTCCCTCATCTGTGTGCAGCTATTATGCTATTAAAAGTGAAAGAGTTTTAAAGTCTGATTTGCATTTCGTCATTGGCGCTAGATTCATCCATTTCTCCATTCCTGCTAGGCAGCTTCCCTTTCTGGTTACCTGATCTGATCTTATCTTATCCCTGTAGTCTCACTGAAAGTCAATGGGACTTAGGCTCCTAACTTTTGAAAATGGGACTTAGGTGCTTTCAAAAATTTTACCCTGTCTTTTCTAAATCAAAAAAGCATCTTTTAAAAAAATACCCAAATGTAGAAAGGCTTGGCCTTTTGATGTTGGGAAGTCTCAGGGTAAAGCAAGGGGAATGAAGGAAAGTTGTTAACTGGAAGTTTCCCTGAAGTTTGTGTCAGATGTTGGACTGCAGTTTTAAAAATACCACCGCTAGCCACAGGTGCAGAAACAATCTTGTGTGTCACGTGCTGTGACACTAGAAGGATATTTCCACATCTTGAGGCGATTAACTGGGTAAATATTTTGCCCAACTTTTCCTGGAGCATGAGTGTTTTCAGCTAGGGAAATTCTTTTTTTCCAGAACTGATACCCACCTAGGTAAATTGCAGGTATTTCCTGCAAATACTATGTCTTAATAATTCATTAGCAATCCCTATGTGAGTCTGTTGGGTTCGGGGACCCCTTGCCTCTTAGATACATTTGGTTGGCATTGGTTATTATTATGACACTTACTTTTTAAAAATTTGAATGCCCCATAAAATTCTCTCCCTTTCTATCTTGGTCATACTGACAGGGTGGACAGCTTTAGACTATTTTTGTCCCAAACACATCAGCATGTAGGGCAAGTATCAGTATCACCTGAGGAGCAGGTTTGGAGCTTAGATACTTGGTTTACAGCATCGCCACGTGGCTTTGCTTTTTATCAATGAATTTGTTGCTGTTGCTTGGGTGAGGCATGGGGAAAGCTTGCCCCCCACAGCTCTGCTAGTGCACTTTAATCTAGACCCTGCTGTTCTGTGTCTGGGATCCCCCACATCTGGGATACCCCACAGCTCTGACAGTTCACGTCAGCTGTGTGCTACGCTACAGCTGCCCCAGCTATTCCAGCCTTCCTCCTAGCTCTGCCAATGCATTTAAACCCCAGTCTCTAACTTGCTACTCCAGCCCTGGACTTCTCTTCAGCAGAGACTGTGAGTGAATTTGCTAGTTGTAACCAATTGTGTGGTGTTATTGTATAGTCTAGTTACTAGACAGCAAGTGCCTATATCACAATTAGCACTCCTGCCCCCTGGCATATTAGTGCTGCTACTGCCATTGCTTTAGCTATTCTGTGCACGAACAGAGGAGCTGCCCTACCTCCAGCACCTTCAATGAGAACTAAGTTCACTTTGGGCCAGACTCTGCCACTCTTATGCTGAGTAATTCCGCCTCCAAGTCATCTCATTAAAGAGTAAGGTGCTTCTCCGTGCAGGGGTTCTGGCACTATGGGTGCTGGTGTGCAGCAGCACCCCTGGCTTGAAGTAATAATAGCAACTGACTGCATGGACACCATCATCTACAGGGTTTACAGTTTGGTTCAATGGCTTTCAGCACCTGCCACTGTAAAAGTTTCCTAGCACCCCTGACTAAATGTGAGTAAAGATGCCAGAATCAGGCCCTTAGAAAATATAAATTATTTTAAAGAATGATCTGACAGTCAATGCAAGTGAAGTTGTGGCTCTTGTTCCCTGGGATGGTTAAATCATAGAATATCAGGGTTGGAAGGGACCTCAGGAGGTCACCTAGTCCAACTGCCTGCTCAAAGCAGGACCAATCCCCAGACAGATTTTTGCCCTAGATGACCCCCTTAAGGATTGAATTCATAACCCCGGGTTTAGCAGGCCAATGCTCAAACCACTAAGCTATCCCTCCCCACCTGAAATGACAACATAGAAAATGCCCATGTCTGTCTCCAACCCATTCATCCGCCCACCCATCCAGCTTCCTGAACACTTGTCGTTCAGTTCCCTTTAACTTCTTTGCCTGGGAAAGATCATAGCAGAGAGAAAACTCTTGAGAAAAGTGTTCAGAACAGTTTCCTTAGGCTGTCAGGTATTGTTTAAGGAAAAATTCAGCTTGCTGCTGAAAGGTGAATCCACATTCGGAATCGATACTCCAGAGAGGTAGCTGCGGCACTGGTACAGGAGAGAGTCAAACACCAGGGGGACTATTGGAGGTCAAAGCCTGATATCATTCACTCAGGATCAGATGAGGTGAGATCAGATAGGTGTCCTGGTATGACTATCTATGATTCTAAAGAATTTCCAATTAAATTGGAAACGTGCTATAGATTGTAAATGCCTTGTAATAGGGATTTGCCACTTGGAGTGATTTTGTACAGCACCTTGTACAGCCGTGATACTAAATACATTAATAATTACAAATAATTCATGGTAATCTTCAGGTTGGTTTGTGAAGATTTCCTTCCTTCCTGTGAACTGTTACTATACTTGGAACATTTCCATGGGCCGTAATACCCCCCAAATTCAATGTGGTTTCTGACTTGGATTTTCAAAATTGCACATTCATCTAAACTGGTCATTGGCATGTGCAGAGATGGTAATTCCATGCACAAATTAGGCTTGAGGGTCTGAAAAGTTGGGCTCTGGTTTACAACGTTGTGCCCTTGTACTGCACTGTTCAGTGTCTTTGGAATCAGTGTAATGGTTACTCAGTCTACAGTCAGTGGCCCAGCCCTTGTTAAAAGTCTGTTTGGGTCGAGGTGCCACCATGAATGATTTCTCCTCGGGGATAAAAGAATGATTCAGGCTGTTGCACATTGTGGTGCAAGGCTGGGGTGATGTCATTGTGCTGGATCTGGAAGAAGTTCCAAGCACACTTTGGCGTGTAGCTGGCCTGGTTTAAAGGTTGTGGAAATGTCCCATCAGAACTGGGACAATCTTACAAAAGTTGGGACAGGTGGCAAAGTGACAGCCTGTGCTCAGTAAACAAATCAGTGAACGGCTCAGAGTTTTATTACGTCAGGCAAAACTAAGCAATGCAGCCCTCTACATCTGCTAAACTGATGAGGCCAGAAACATACTGAAGTTACACTGGAATCCTCTTTGACACTCATGCGCAGCCATTTTTGCTAAGGCTGGGATCTAATTCAGAAAAGCATTACAGGCCCAACTCTTCATGGCAGAGCTGGACTCTTCTATTGTGCTCTCCCTACATGCCTGGCTTGCTGAGATCTGCACAAGTAGGAGGAGCAGCAGATCAGAGGGGAGCTTTGCTGGGCAAATCCCAGATAATTTTGCCCATAGTTTGTAAGTAACTCTGGACCCAGAACTTGGCGTTTTGTCTTTGCTCAGTGTTCTTGGCATGCCTCTGCAGCATTTCCAGTATTCTTTATCCTGATCAGTATCACAACTCTTTGGAAGTGGCTTCCACACACAATGGTATAGCTGTATTTTTCACTCCTGTAGACAGTATTTTTTTTCCTTAGTGCTCTTCCTCCTCAGCCGGGTATTCCCACACTTTATAAATACACTTTCAGAAGTGCCATAAGCCAACCCTCCTTATTTATGGACAGAGTTGCAAATTCAATCCAGATGGTGCTGTTTTCCAAAGTCTGCTTCTGAAATCTGTTTGCAAGATATGATCTGCATGAGCATATGCCCAATTGGCTGCTTTCAGGAGATCTCATTTCAGGTTTCATGGTTAATTGTGCAGTATCAAAATCACCCTTCCATAAATGCCCAGACTAGGTGGGATTGGATCCTTTTTGGTTGCCACAGAAGCTCAGTGTCTAAAAGTTGCTTAGACTCAGTTGTTATTTTAAAAAGAGCTCCGGTGGTGACGTACTAGACATAATCATTTCCAGGAAATTCTCGGGCCTTTTATCTTGATAAGAATAAAATGTTTTTAATGCTAAAACAGCAATTAATGACACCATTAATAATAATGATTAGCTTTGCACCAAGAAGCATATGATTCTAGTGCACGCTAGAGACACATAGGGGATGTGGTTTCTCAAAATGTCAGCCACAAAGAGACAGTCACATTTATTTAACAGTGCATGTTCTGGAGAGCTTGTGTTCATACTACTCACAAATTTCATGTTCTGGACTCAATGCCTGCTATCAGTTCACATCATATCCATTTCAGTTTCCCAGGCAGATCTTTCTTCATATTCATCTCCCTCTCTCTTCTCCCTCTCTCATAAGAACGGCCATAATGTGTCAGACCAATGGTCCACCTAGCCCAGTGTCCTGTCTTCTGACAGTGGCTAGTGCCAGATGCTTCAGAGGGAGTGAACAGAACAGGACAATTTATTGAGTGATACACTCATTGTCCAGTCCCAGCTCCTAGCAGTCAGAGATTTAGGGACACCCAGAGCATGGAGTTGCATCCCTGACCTTCTTGGCTAGTAGCCATTAAGGGACCTATCCTCATGAACTTATCTAATTCTTTTTTGAACCCAGTTATACTTTTGGCTTTTACAGCATCCCCGGGCAATGAGTTCCACAGGTTAAGTATTCATTGTGTAAAGACGTTCTTCCTTATGACTGTTTTAAACCTGCTGCTTATTAATTTCACTGTGTGACCCCTGGTTCCAGTTATATGAAGGAGTAAATAATACTTCTGTATTCACTTTTTCCACACTATTCATGATTTTATAGAATCTATCATATCTGCCCTCAGTTGTCTCTTTTCCAAACTGAACGGTCACAGTCTTTTCAATCTCTCCACATACGGAAGCTGTTCCTTAACCATAATCATTTTTGTTGCCCTTCTCTGTACTTTTTCCAGTTTTTTTGTTGACATGGGACAACCAGAACTGCACCCAGTATTCAAAGTGAGGGCATGCAATGGGTTTATGTAGTGACATGATGCTATTTTCAATCTTATTATCTATCCCTTTCCTAATGGTTCCTAACATTCTGTTGGCTTTTTTGAGCTGCTGCACATAGTGAGATATTTTCAGAGAACTTTCCACGATGACTCCAAGATCTCTTTCTTGAGTGGTAACAGCTAATTTAGACCCTATCATTTTGTAGGTATAATTGGGATCATGTTTTCCAGTGTGCATTGCTTTGTGTTTATCAACACTGAATTTCATCTTGCCCAGTCATGCAGTTTTGTGAGATCCCTTTGTAACTCTTTGCAGTCTGCTTTGGATGGAACTATCTTGAGTAATTTAGCCCTGTCTGCAACCTTTGCCACCTCACAGTTTATCCCCTTTTCAAGACCATTTATGAATATGTTGAATAGCACTGGTCCCGGTACAGATCCAGGGGGGACCCTGCTATTTACCTCTCCCCACTGTGAAAACTGACAGTTTATTCCTTCCCTGTTTCCTGTCTTTTAACCAGCTACTGATCCATGAGAGGACCTTCCCTCTTATTCCATTACTGCTGACTTTGCTTAAGAGCCTTTGGTGAGAGTCCTTATCAAAGGCTTGATGAATCTCCCTTGACCACATGTTTGTAGATTTGTGAAGCATGATTTTCCTTTACAAAAGTAGTGTTGACTCTTCTCTAACATATCGTGTTCATCTGTGTGACTGATAATTCAATTCTTTACTTAGTTTGAAGCGTTTTGCCTGGTATTGAAGTTAACCTTACCAGTCTGGAATAGACTGGATCACCTCTGGACCCCCTTTTAAAAATTGGTGTCACATTAACTATCTGCTAGTATCTGGTGCAGAGGCTGATTTAAGTGATAGATTACATACCACAGTTAGTAGTTCTGCAATTTCACATTTAAGTTCCTTCAGAACTCTTGAGCGAATACCATCTGCTCCTGGTGACCTATTACTGTTTAATCAATTTGTTCCAAAATCTTCTCTATTGACACCTCAGTCTGGGATAGTTCCTCAGATTTGTCACCTAAAAAGAATGGCTTAGGTGTGGGAATCACCCTCACGTCCTCTGCAGTGATGACCAATGCAAAGAATTCATTTAGCTTCTCTGCACTAGCCTTGCCTTCCTTGAGTGCTCCCGTAGCGCCTCCATCAGCCAGTGGCACCATTGATTGTTTGACAGGCTTCCTGCTTCTAATGTACTTGAAAATATTTTGCTGTTAGTTTTTGTGTCTTTTGCTAGTTGCTTTTCAAATTCTTTTTTTGCCTGCCAAGTTATACTTTTACACTTGACTTGCCATAATTTATGCTCCTTTCTATTTTCCTTAGTAGGATTTGACTTCCAATTTGTAAAAGATGTTTGTTTTGTCTTTAACCGTCTCTTTTATTCTGTTGTTTAGCCTTGGTGGCATATTTTTGGTCCGCTTACTATTTTTTTTTAATTTGAAGAATACATTTAGTTTGAGCCTCTTTATGGTATTTTTTAAAAGTTTCCATGAAGCTCGCAAGCATTTCACAGTTGTAACTTTGCCTTTTAATTTCCATTTAACTGGCCACCTCATTTTTGTGTAGTTCCCCTTTTTGAAGTTAAATGCTACTGTGGTGGCATTCTTTGGTATTTCCCCCCCCCCCAAGAATGTTAAATTTAATGACGGTACTTTATGGTCACTATTACCGACCAGTTCATCTATATTCACCTCTTGGACCAGAACTTATGCTCCACTTAGGAGTAAATCAAGAATTGCCTTCTCTCTTGTGGGTTCCTGGACTAGCTACTCCAAGAAGCAGTTATTAATGGTATCTAGAACTTTTATCTCTGCATCCCGTCTGGAGGTGACATGTTTCCAGTCAATATAGAAATCCCCCATTATTATTTTCTGTAGCCTCTCTAATATCCCTGAGCATCCATCCCTCTCTCCTTGCTCCTTCCTTCCTTCAGTCTCCAAACTAGATGAGTATCATCATCAGGACTAGCCTTAGCAGTTTTTTGCCAGGCCTGCAACCATGCCAGAGGACCTAAAGGGGTTCTTGAATGGTTTAAGTTTCAGAAAGCCATAATCTCCAGAGGGCACGGTCAGGAAAACGTACAGTGCAGAAGCACAGGCGTGTGGGTAAGTCTGCCGCAGCCCATGCTTCACAATATGATTCAGACAGGCTAGTGGGGATGAAGGTCTAGTATCAGTGTTGCCAACTCTTGCAATTTTATGGTGCATCTCGCCATATTTGATGTTTTCCTTAAAGCCTCAGCTCACATGATTACAGGAAAATCTCAGCTTTCATTTCTAGGCCTCATGCTACAGAGAAAAGCTTGAAAACACTTGAGCTGTCCCAGTGCCATTAGTGGTAGCTTGGGAGGCGTTGCCTCTACAGCTGTAAACCTGAACTGGGGCCTTCCCAAAGGTCAAGGGACCCATAGCGCTGTCTTGTCCAGACATGGGTGGCTGTGACTGGACAGCAAATAACTTGTGATCATTAGGAAAAATCTATGAGAAGCCTTCAAGCCTAGTGCTCATCTGGCACTGGCTACATTTCCAAAGCTACGCAAAGGGCTGCAGAACTGCGATTTCCCTTTGCACTTCTTGGTTCCCCACATTCAGGGTGGGAAACTTGGCAAAAGCTGGTTTTGACCATCGGTACCAAACTGATCGGAGCCTGACTTCAAAGTCCACGTTGGACAACAACCTCCCTAAAAATCCTGCTTTTTTCCAGGGAACTCCCAGTGGTTGCTATTTACATCTGCCGAACAAAACCATGCTTTGATGTGATGAACTATTGAGGTGATCTGGCTTCCCTGCTCCAGTACCTACAAAACCTTCCTACTGCATTTAATAGGTGTGGGAAGAAAGAGAGTGGGCAGAGAGGTGTGTGAGCTGACTACCATAGGCAAAGAGCAGAAGACAGTAGAATCTCTCCTGCTAGCACCACAGACTTTTGACAGTTCTACGACATGTTTAACTTGCCCGTAGCCATTTGCGCCAAGCTGGAGATTTGCATAGATCTTCTCAGGCAACTAGAGAATAAGAGCAGCTTCTGAAAGAGGTGGTGGAATCAAAATTATTTGAACGGTTTGAATCCCAGCTTGAGGATCAATTACTGGAATTGGTGCAGGGCAATGACATGCAACCTTCAACAACGTCAAAAACGACCTGTGCATCAAGGAGTCCCACAGTGAGTCACAGTCCCTACTTCGTCTGCAATAATGCACATAACAAGCTGGTGAGAGTTCACTCATCAAAACAGCACAATAAAGGTCACAGAGTTATTTAGGGCTCAGGGAGAGATTTAGCATTCACAGCCTGTCATCAGAGGAGTTTGGCTCTCTCATGGTTATGACCCCAATATATGTGTCTCTGTGTGTGCATCTCTGTGTCTGTCTGCCAGTCTCTGTGTTTTGGTTCTAAATAGCCATTGTGTGGACTGACTCAGCCCGGAGAATGGAGCCACATGCTGAGCTATGAAGGATCACATGCACCTCATGAGTATTCCCGGTCTAGAGATATGAAAGGGTTGTGGAAACAGCAGCAGGATAGACTGGATCTCTTCCTGTGCCTCCTCTTTCTGCCTGCCTGCAGTTCTGCCTATGATCTGGAGGCTTTTTAAAAAAAAAAAAAGTGGAACGGTGAGTCGGACTTGGGCTTCCTTTTGTGAGTGTGTGTCAATGTAAAATAAACAAATGGTGAGCACACAAATCTTTTCACTATTTTAAAAAATGCATATATTTGTACAATGGCTTTGGGCTATGCATTTCCATAAGAGGGAGAGTGAATTCACTCCATGGTAGTCGTGGCTTGTGAACAAAGAGATCCACCATTACAAAATATGGCAAGCTTTGTTTTCACACAATGGGTCATTCTGTGCCATGTTGACTACTGGACACATTTGAAAAGAGGAATTTTCTCCCGTTGCTTTTATTTTGCATAATCATAATGCAGCCAATAATTGAATAAATAAAATGAATAAATTAAGAAAACTTTTTTTATGCCGTTTCCTGAATTTAGATGATTATCCAGGCAGTTAATGCTCACTGTCCCTAGCACATTTTTTCTGCTGTCTTTTTGGAAGTCACCACGAGCTTCGAAAGGTGAGGCCCCCTTGGCTGAGCCTTCTGGGGGGAAGGGCTGAGTTTTGGTTTAAACAGTGGGGTCTGGAAGATAGGAATCCAGATCAGGTGCATATTATTTAATCTGCTAATGCTTTGGCTGGTTTAATGGAGTAACCTAATTCCAGTAACATAAATTCTGTTGAAACCCCCATGCCGGTCCTGGACCAGATTGAAAGGAAATAGCATTGTATTTCTCCCACCCCCTTTCTAATATACAGATTTGCCTTTTGGCAAAGATCTATCCATCTATCTTACTAGGTGCTTATATTGGCATCTGTCAACAAGGTGTCTAAAATCAAGCATTGTCTCAAAGCTTGGTTGGAAATCCAAAATTTTTCCTGCACAATATTTTGCAAGAAAAATCTCCGTTTTGAAATTTTTCAACCAAAACATTTGGGGATTCTTTGAAACAAAATGTGTTCTGTTTCAAAATGTTGATTCCAAGCAAAATCTTTTCTTTCCGACTTCCCAGTTGGAAAATAAAAACATTTTTATCAATATTGACATTTTCCTGTGGAAAATTTCAGCTTTCCAAGACATTTTTTTGGTCCAAACCTTTCAATCAGCTCTGTGTGATATGTCCTCTGTCAGGTGGCCAACTATGACCCTGGCAGGGGGAGGAGTGAGTAGGTCCTTTCCCTTCCTAATTCTGTCATGGAGCAGATATTGGCTAGTGCAGGGGACTGGGATTCCAAAGACTGAAGGGGAAATCCTAGTCCCATTGAAGTTAATGGGAGTTTTGCCGTTGTCTTGAATAGGGCCAATATTTCACAGTAGGAGTCTGTTCCCAGCGCTCGCAGGGACTTGTGCGTGACCTGGACAAGTCAGCTTACCTCTCTGTGCCTGTTTCTATAAAGAGGAGATAATTATAACTAGCGTACACAAGGAATTTGGAGCTTAATTCATTAATGTCTGTAGAATGCTTTGATGCCATTGGAAGGTGCTGGAGGATGTTAAATATTTATCTTAGTGTTATCATCCTATAACAAATAACACGAGTTGTGAGCCAGGAATTCAGCGAGCAGAGATCATCGTGTTCAGAGTGCCTGGAGAATAGGGCAGTAACAATACATGGAGTCAGCCTTTTAGGTTTTTAAATATGAGTTTTGCTTGCACCGTAAGTTTGGCTGTATGAGCCCAGCCGGTGGAATCATGACTCCCTGGATGACGGCAGACGGGGGAAGAGGAAGATCGATGTGAGGTTTTTGGTTAACATATGTCACAATTAGCTCTGGGATTCTATGTCCCAGGTGTCAGCCCCCCACTTCCGTGGGCTCAGGCTGCTGTTTCACTGTGGCTTTTGGTTTTGGCACCAGCTCTTTGCTTTTCCCTGTCTGAGACAGTAGCTGAAGTGTGTTGAGTCCAGCACGCACTCCAGCTCCTTCCAATCAGGCACCTGTTGCCCTGTTCATTCCTTTGGTTTACAGTGGAGACTCCACAAAGTCAGTTCGTCCCAGCGGGCGAGGGACGGTAAGTCAGATTCTCACTGTGGTCAGTATCGCGAGCGTTACTGGCAACACTCAGTGCACTGGGGTTTTACACTTGAAATCTCTGTGGGTTGATATGTAACTTGCCATATGTATGTATGTGTGTGAGTGCGTATTTGTCCTTTCAGGGTTTGGTCTATACTCAGGGTATAACCCCACCTCTGCAGATGGACATAATGCCTCTTGCTGACCTCAGTTGCTTGCCATCTAGCCATTCACATCTGTTAAACCAAAGTAGCCGATTTAGCATGTGTTAGACCAGTGTTTTGTTAGGTTACAAACATTGATGCAGACTGGAAATTCCAGCAGAAATCTGGGAACAGGCAATTCAGGAGACAGGTGGTTGGCATTCTGAGAGTCCCATCCTCCCCTCCACCTTCAAATTCAGCTTCCTCTTGAGCAGTGTGGATTAGATGTGTAGGGAGAGTCAGAGGAAGAAAGGGAGAACAGGGAAAGAATTGGGGGAGAGAGGAAGAATTGGAGAGTCGGGACAGAGAAGGGGAAAGGAGGGAAAGAAGAGAGGGAGGGAAGGAGAACAGAGAAAGAGCTGTTTCTTTTCTTTTTTTTTTGTTGAGGAAAGGGAGCCTTCAAATCAAGATGACTTCGTTCAGCTGTACAGGCCACTTAATACCCATGAACTTGCAATTAAAGGCGGAAGTGGCAGACAAGAGCCGAGCTAAAAGAAGATATTGTTAAATGCTCAGCCGCGAAGGATGCAGGGAGAAACTCGGAACACCCGACAGTGCCCAAGTCATGAATAAACACTCAGTTTCCTGGGATCTGCTGTGGGTGGGAGGGGTGCTGGAGGCCTCTGTCATTCAGAAACGCTGCAGTGGCAGAGGCCCTTTGTCCTTCTCTGCTGGACGCTGCCACAAAGGGAGGTTTTATTCAGTTTCACAGCGCTGAGCCGCCAGGCCCCTTTCTAGCAGAAGGGTTTCTTCCCCAGGCCAGGCTCTCAGAGAGCTTTGCAGAGAAGCTCTGTGAGCCTCGATTGATGTTTGCCTTGGAAATGCATTGTTTGTAGCTTGAATTTTTCTTGATCTTTTGCCCAGATAACCTCAACTGGTTCCTATTTTGCTATGGGAAATGACACGTACCCAGTGAGGGTTTTTTCCCCCTGGATTATTTTACAGAACGGAGACACCAGAAAGAATCAGGATTGTTACTTTGTGGGTTTGCCTCAGGGCTCCTGGAGTGCCCTTGTTTTTGTTCAGGTCAGAGAGTGAAAGCTCAGTTTCTCTCCTAGTGATAGTCTGCTCATAATTGTGTGTGTCCATAGTAACCTTTGCTGGCTGGTGAGAGAGAACGCCCCCGCCCATTGCTCTAAGCTCGCTGCCCACCTCGCAGTCTCTAGCCAGACTGGTCTCTCTCATAGTTTGGACATCAGCTAAAGTTTGCAACACATACTGGAATTCTTTGGAGTGGAAGATCCTGTATGTGTCTCAGATCATTCTCAGCAGAGTCCCATCTTTCCTGAAAACCTGGACTGATTATATACAGCCTTGCACCCCAGAGAGCCCCGGCATGTTTTACCTGTGCCTTTCATAATTATGACCATTTGCAGGCACAGTTACCAGATTTGCATGTGAAGTTGTGGTAACTGCATTCACAAATTACATGCACAATCATGCATGAATTTTGCCCAGGCAATTGTGCACCCAATTTTTATGAAAATCTGTGTCTAGAGAGGAGGTGGTTAGAGTGGGGTCTAGGAGACAAGACTTCAAATTCCTATTCCCAACTTCACTATTTATTTTCAGTACAACCTACAAGTCACTCTTCTTCTCTGTCCTTCAGTTTGTCCATCTGTAATGCTGTAATTTTATCACTGTGAGCCTAGTTCTGAGGTCTCTACCAAGCGCTCTCTACACACAAACATTACACTGGTGTAGTGCAACTTAGACTAGGTATTCCAGTATCCTTTTCACTGCTGCAGGCTCACTGTCATGTTGGAAATGTTTGCAGTGTGCTATGGGGTACCTGCTGGTGTTGGGGGAGCTGGGGGTCAAATGCCCAGATTTCTCTTTGATCTGTCCTAAAATCCATCACTCACCCACATGGCATTCCGAACTGCTTACCACCAACGTGGATGAGGCATAGAGGAATGTAGCGCTCTTGTCCATCATTGGGACAGGGTGCACGATCCTAGTGTACTGGAAAGGACCAGGTGGGCAGATGGACTCGACAAGATAACTCACACATGAAGGCGGTGGATGCACTCCTGTTTGAGCTGGTTGCGGAGCAACTGCACTCGATGCAGTGATGTTTAGGGTTGTGTCCAACAAGCACTGAATAGTGGGACCTGATTGTTTTACAAACCCAGGGGGACAAGCATTCATTCTAGACCTTCAAGATGCAGAAGGCCATGTTTCCTGGAGCTGTGTGCTGAGCTAGCCTCTGCTCTGCCAGTGCAGAAACCACCAGGATGAGCAAGCTGCCTTTAATGTGGGGAAGAGAGTGATGATTCAATATAGAAGGCTGCACACACAGATTGCTACCAGTCAGTGAGGAACCACTTTGGCCTGAGAAAACTGACGGGCGGTTGTCATGGAGGCCTGCAAGGCAATAAAGAGTGTGCTGCGGCACAGCGTGGTCAGGCTGGGCAGTGTGCAGGAAATATCAGAGGGGTCTAAGCAGTTAGCTGTACTCACGATGGAGCTATAGATAGGATGAATATACCAATTTTATGTCCCCCTCCTCTAGACTCAGAGTAGTTGAACTGAAAGGGGCATTTCTTGATGGTTCTCCAGGCCTTTGTGGATCACCAGGGACGCTTTGCTGACTATAACAGTAAAAGCCCATGACAGCAGAATATACAGCCTTTGGCAGGCTGAAAGCAGGACTTCTCCCCCAGACCATCAGTCCTCACTCTGGAAAAACTCACTGAAATAAGTGGAAATTTTGCTGGCATAAGAATTCAGTGGAAACTGAGTAAGGTCTGCAGGTCCTGGCTCTCTGACATTGATCTATGAAAAGCTTTCTGAAATGCATGTGCGTTAAACTTGCTCATAAACAAGCTGTTTTTTATTACTCTGATTAAAGCTGGATGGGTTCAGAGTAGGACACATCTAGTTAAACTGAAGTGATTCCATTAATAAAGGGACTAGGGGTATATCTACACTACGGGCTTATTCCGATTTTACATAAACCGGTTTTTTAAAACAGATTGTATAAAGTTGAGTGCACGCGGCCACACTAAGCCCATTAATTTGGCGGTGTGCGTCCATGTACCGAGGCTAACGTTGATTTCCAGAGTGTTGTATTGTGGGTAGCTATCCCATAGCTATCCCATAGTTCCCGCAGTCTCCCCCGTCCATTGGAATTCTGGGTTGAGATCACAATGCATGATGGAGCAAAAACAGTGTCACAGGTGATTCTGGGTAAATGTCGTCACTCAATCCTTCCTCCGTGAAAGCAATGGCAGACAATCATTTCACACCCTTTTTCTCTGGATTGCCCTGGCAGACGCCATAGCATGGTAACCATGGAGCCCGTTTAGCCTTTTTTCACTGTCACCGTATGTGTACTGGATGCTGCTGACAGACGCGGTACTGCAGTGCTACACAGCAGCATTCATTTGCCTTTGCAAGGTAGCAGAGACAGTTACCAGCCCTATTGCACCGTCTGCTGCTTTGGAAATTGGCGATGACGGTTACCAGTCATATTGTACCGTCTGCTGCTGTCATGGGTGCTCCTGGCTGGCCTCGCTGAGGTCGGCCAGGGGCACATAGACAAAAATGGGAATGACTTCCCAGGTCATTCCCTTCTTTATGTTTTGTCTAAAAATAGAGTCAGTCCTGCCTAGAATATGGGGCAAGTCTACTAGAGAACCAGAGAGCACAGCCGCTTCAGGTCAGAGCCCCAGATATCACGCAGAAATGATGAGCTGCATGCCATTCTAGGGGGTGCCCCTGCAACAACACCACCCATTGCTTCCCTCCTTCCACACCCCTCTTGGGCTACCGTGGCAGTTATCCCCCCATTTGTGTGATGAAGTAATAAAGAATGCAGGAATAAGAAACACTGACTTTTTAGTGAGATAAAATGAGGGGGAGGCAGCCTCCAGCTGCTATGATATTCCAGGCAGGACATCTCCATTACTCATTAAAGGGTGGGGAGGGGAGAGGAGCACAGCCTCCCACTGCTATGATAGTCCAGAATCTCCATTAGACATGAAAGCGGGGTGGGGTGGGGGAGAGAGGAGCTCAGCCTCCAGGTGCTATGATGTGCACGGTTACCAGCCCTATTGCACTCTCTGCCAGGACTGAATCTCCAGGACACAAAGCTTAAAGAAGGGAATGACTGGGAGTCATTCCCATTTTTGCCCAGGTGCCCCCGGCCGACCTCACCGAGGCTAGCCAGGAGCACTCACGGGATGATGAGGACGGCTATCAGTCATTTTGTACCTTACCGTCTGCTGGAGGGGAGGGGAGAGGATGCTGCTGTTTAGCGCTGCAGCACCCCGTCTACCAGCAGCATCCGGTAGACATACAGTGACATTGAAAAGAAGCGAGAAACGATTTTTTCCCCTTTTCTTTGGGGGGGGGGTAAATTGACCACATATTCCCTGAACCACTGGCGCAATGTTTTTGACCCTTCAGGCATTGGGAGCTCAGCCAAGAATGCAAATGCTTTTCGGAGACTGCAGGAACTATGGGATAGCTCGAGTCCTCAGTCTCCCCTCCCTCCCTCCGTGAGCGTCCATTTGATTCTTTGGCTTTCCGTTACAGTTGTCACACGCACTGTGTTGAGTCCCTGCTGTGGCCTCTGTCTATCATAGCCTGGAGATTTTTTCAAATGCTTTGGCATTTCGTCTTCTGGAACAGAGCTCTGATAGAACAGATTTGTCTCCCCATACAGTGATCAGATCCAGTATCTCCCATACCGCCCATGCTGGAGCTCTTTTTGGATTTGGGACTGCATGGCCATCCGTGCTGATCGGAGCTCCACGCTGGGCAAACAGGAAATGAAATTCAAAAGTTCGCAGGGCTTTTCCTGTTTACCTGGCCAGTGCATCCGAGTTCAGATTGCTTTCCAGAGCAGTCACAATGGTGCACTGTGGGATACCACCCGGAGGCCAATACCGTCGAATTGCGGCCACACTAACACTAATCTGACATGGCAATACCGATTTCAGCGCTACTCCCTTCGTCGGGGAGGAGTACAGAAATCGGTTTTAAGAGCCCTTTATATGGATATAAAGGGTTTCGTTGTGTGGATGGGTGCAGGGTTAAATCAGTTTAACGCTGCTAAATTCGGTATAAATGCGTAGTGTAGACCAAGCCTCGGATGTGCCCCTGCTTCTGCATCCAGGCTCCCCTGTGCTGTTACAACTCAGCACCAGGCTGCCTCTCCATATGAGCATTGTAGGGAAGCTACACAAGGGCTATTCCATTAGCCTCTTAGGCTGATACACTGATTTGATGCTCCCAATCTTCCTTAACCAACTTTATGATCCCGTTTCCTTTCCTAGTTTCTTCTTAAATGAAGCACTTTAGCAGGTTACATTAGTTCTTCTGTATGTGTTTGCAGCTGTGTCTCAGGGGATGATCCGAGCTGGTGCTGCGTGGTGGCAGGGGTAACAAACGCCCCATCCTGCTATCATTGAGCAGGGAGGAGACCCAGAAAGCTGCTGCAAAGCCAAAGGTTTTTTGTTATTACAACCCTGTGTGAATTAGTCATCGTTTAAAGGACACATTTGGCTGCCTGATAGCAATTGTCTGCAAATTATCTCCACAATGTAAACGTAGATGTTAAATAGCTCTCTGACATGCATTTGTAACTTTGAGCAGAGTCGGCTATACAATCTCTGGGTAACTTACTGCTCTAGTCACCATCCAACCAAACATTCCTAAAGATTACAAAAATATACAGAGGCAGGCTTTTAACTGGGTCTCTGACTAACCCCCACAAACATCAGGCTGGTGTGCACTGTGTATGTGGACACACTGGGAAACTGCATGCATTTACCCACAATAACAGGTGCTGAGGTGGGCCCAGAAATTTTGCAGGTGCATTTTGGGAGGCCTGGTGGAAATTTGACCTGCTGTGTCAACATAAGGCTCTGCTTTGATCACTGGCCTTGGAGTGGCTGGAAGTCTGGGGATCACACAGAGGCCAACAGGGTCTTCAATGAGAGGATTCCATGATGCAGAGTGTTTTCTGATGAAAGCTTACTACAGTCTGCCAGCTTTCCCTGCCTCTGTGATTCGCCAGAATTGCCGTCGCTCGTGATTTTATCATGAGTCGAGCTGTGCAACATGTTTTTGGCAAATAGCAAATTCAACAAAGATGGGTTTTTTGAAGGGGGAGGGGCACCAAAACCAATCAATGAGAAAAACCTCCCCCCCCAAATTAGTTTTGGTTCAAAATGAATTTCAGATTTTTTGATTCAGCCACTGAACTTAAAAATCAGTTATTTGCTCAGGTCTCATCATGAGTCTCGTGATACTTGGTGTTTCTTGTCGCCCCAGCTCCTGGAGTCATGTGACTATGGGAGACTCTCAGCTTTCATTTTAAAATGTCTCTACATTTCTAGCCTTCATGGTTGCGGAGACAAGCTTGAAAATATGAACCCTAAAGGTTAAAAAGCCAATCAAACAGAAGGAAGCCAGATGTGTTACTTTTAAGCCAAGCTCATGATATTTTGGGACCTGAATCATGATTTTTGAACACTTGGGGTTGGCAATAGAGTCTCTCAGAAGCGTGGCGCTATATGCATCAGTGGATCTAGGTGGGAATCAGTGCTCTGGCCTTTGTAAATTGCCGCTCTGTGTCACTTGTCCCACTTTGGAAGGGGCTCATTGAAGTTACTCCAGGGATGGATTTGGCCCGCAGTCTGGTAGGTGCCAGGTATGTGGAGAACTAGAGGGCCCAGTTCAAAGTGGAGCCCTGGTGACTAGACACTGCTTAAGGTTTTGTTTTAAAAGGCTTGGGCAACCTGGTTGAGCTATACCAGGGGACCCCAACGCGGTGCCCCTGGTTGCCATGGTGCCCGCCGGGGCGTCTAAGTGCGCCCGCGTACTGGCCGGCAGACGAGCATCCGCCGAAATGCTGCTGACAAGCTGCATCATCCAGAGGCGGTGCTGCCAAAATGCCACTGATTTTCGGTGTTATTTCGGCGGCGATTCCTGTGGATGCTGCTGCTTGTCGGCGGCATTTCGGCGGTGCTGCCTATTGACATTGCCGCTCGTCGGCAGAATTTTGGCAGATATTCATCCGCCGTCACGGTTCTCTGTGGCTCGTCCAGATGAAAAAGGTTGGGGCCCACTGAACTCTACACTGCTTTGGAATATTAGGTCTTGGCAGTATATCCCGTCACTTTTTCATGAATAAGAGCCACATCCTGTTCTACTTTGCCTGGGCGTGTGGAAAGGAAGGTGGCCAGAATGCTGCTTCTCTCACCCCAGCAAGTCTATGCAGCAGATGGGTAGGATACCTACCTAACACTACTGGGGGGAAGTCATTGTGCCCACTGGCACAGCACCTCTTCAGTGACTATGGTCTGCTGGTTAGCGGTGCATGAAGAGACTCAGGCAACTGGCTTGTGCAGCACACATAGCTGGGAATGTAGGATGTTTCTTTTAAAAGCAGCTCTGTGCATCCTATCATGCAAGTCTCATTCACATCCTTGAGTCACCTTGCACAGATAGGGTAGCTCCAGTGCCTTCCCAGCATAGCTTCTGCAGGTCAGGGCAGAATTCAGCCATGAATGGCTAAGATTTAGTGCTGGGTTAATGTCAGAAGGTTGCAAAGTTTCATCTGGTTGAGAGAAGAGCCATAAATACTTCTCTGAACCCCCTGAAACGCTTTGGTTTGCAAAAACACCCTGCCCTGGAAATCTGTTGAGAAGAGGATGGGTCAGAAATACCACCCCCCAAAGCTCTTCTTGGTGTATTTTGCTGCTTGTTGCCAGCACCAGGGAGCTCAGAGGGACTCAAAAGTTAAACAAACAAACAAACAAACAATCCTGAACTGCTTGTGAGTCTCCCAAAAGTTTCCACTTGTGTTTGAGCAAAGCGTTGTTGGGCATTTTACCTAAAGCGGCTCATCCCATTGCTGCTCAGACCATTCCTCTGGCTGCTCTGGCTGGTGTTTTGGCCTCAGGCAAAGCTTGCTGCTCAAAGGGAGGTTTTCTCTGTTTATAATTTTTATTCCTTTCCTCCTTGTTTACGGGGACATGCTTTTCCCTCTGCGTGAAACCAGGGTGGAAGAGGTTTGTTCTGTACAGCCATCTCCGGGCCTTAATCACAAAATAACTGGGGCCGCGTTGTGCTTTGCCTGGCTGAGCCTTTTATCTCGCAAGGCCTTTCAGGCGGCTGCAGGAATTGTCTTTGCAGCCTACGACAAACCTCTGGAACAGATTATTACCCTGTGGCAGCCAGCCAGCCATTGGAGAGTGAGCTTTTTTTTAAAGTACCCAATCCTAATGGCTGTGTGTTAAAAGTGTCACATAAACTCAGGGCTCCAGCACTGTCATTCTCTGGCTTTTGTAAGTGTGGGACAAGTCTGGTTCCTCTTTACTAAATGACCTCAGTGCTCGTATGCTGCATAGCCATGTTTATAGCCAGACTAGGACTGGCCGCTGTGTGGTGGCATTAGGGGCGGGTGGGAGGGCACAAGGAGCCCTGCTCTTTGCAGTACCTGTTCAGTTGCAGTTTCCATGTTCCCCTAAGTGCAAACACAAGGCTAGCACCCTAACAGGAGCGAGGAGGAGGCAAGGCTAGGAAGTGGCTGGCTGGCTATGGAAAGGAGCACCCACTGCACTCCTTTAAGAAGTGTGGCAGCGGGCACATCCCCCTGTGAGCTCCAGTGAGCGTTTTGCATCTTTGAGATCCTGTGTCTCGCAAAGTTCCTGCTGGGATGGGGTGATTCGGTTCTGCACCCTCCCTTCCCAGTGTTTCATGTACTGCAGGCTGAGTAACAACACAAGGGCACTCCATGCTTCTAATACTAAACTGGACCGTTATTAGGAGAACTATTTACAGTGGTGCAGCCTGTTTGTATGCTAACCATGTGCCCACAGATTGACTTCATGATGCCTCCCCCAAACTCTTCCCTCCTGCAACCTGTGCTCCTTCATCCAAGTTCCACGCAGGTTGCTACACGCAATCACAGCTGAGCCCGCAATTGGAACTGGTACCAGGGATTAGAATCAGTGAAATCCACATAAGTGACTCTACACTGGAGATATGGTACCCCAAGCTTGTGTAAGTAGCGTGTAGCCTATTCAGAGCTGTGAACTAGTGTTCTCAAGCATCCATTTTCCACTGGGCAGCCCCTTGTCACTTTATGCTGTCTGCTTTCCTGCTTTTTGTGGCTGTTCCGTGAATTGGTTTTATTTTACTCTAGGGCCATATCTTCAGGCAAAACTCCCATCAAACTCAGTGAGTGAGGATGATGACGAGTGGTAGGTTGGTCCCTATTTATTTAACAGTTTACTTTATGCTGTGCTAATGTTTAAAGTAAAATTGAATGTCTCACAGCTCATTGCCTCCCTCTCGGCCTCCAACTATCGAGATACCCCTTAGGTGCTTTTGCCAGGCTCTGAATTGGGCCTTTGGTGCCTAATTCAGGCCACACAGAGAAGCCATCCCCTCTCTCTGCAAGAGCAGAATGTCCTTTTGCAGAATTTTTACCTGTAATCCTTATGCCCAGCTTTGGAAAAGACTTCTATAAGCCTGAGCTAAATTCAGCCCTGGTGCTGCTCCTCTGAATCTGACAGAGTTACACCAAGGATAGATTTGGCACTTTGCATCCAGACAGTGACAGGTGGCTGTGAAACCTCAGGAACAAAGACGCTATCATTTTACCTTCACCGCTGGTTTTCAGTTCCGAAACTGCTAATCAGACATCGCATTACTCCGGTGTTGAATGGATTAGTGGTTTGTGCCTATTGGTAGGGTTGGGGCAATTAGCAGAGTCTCCTGGATGCAATCACCATCCCTATTCAAGGGGCAATAGTTGCAGGTTGTTCCAAGCTGTCCTATGTGAGGTTAAGTTGCTGTCACAGAAGGCAGCAATGTCAATGTTACCTCTACTGCCAAAGGCTGTTCTCAAGTGCTAATTATCTTGTTCAGCTTTTAGAAGCCACTGGAACAATTGTTGTTTATAAGACAAGTCCTCCTCAGGGGGTGGGGGGAAATGAGGCATTTCATCAAAAATCTATTTCTTTGCAGATTAGAAAATGAAATAAATGAGATGAATGTTCAGTGACTTACCTCTGGGTATTGCCAATGCCCAGCGGGTGCCCTGTAGTGCTCTGCTTGGGCACAAACTGAGACCGATGGGGAGGGGTGCAGTTTATTGACATGGGGATGAGGCTTTAGATTCACATGGGAATCGATTAGGGCAGGGGAAGAACAGATTGATTGCATGTTAACAGCTGGAATTGACGTGCATCAAAGGCCACCTATATGGCTTTCCCACGCCAGCAGCCATATGGTGGTACCAAAGAGGAGTGACATGTCAGACACACTCCAGCTGGGCTCTCATCCTCTTCCCCCTCGTCCAACCAGATGCTCCTTTCCCCTCTTTTTCACATTTTATTCCAATTTTGAAATAAACAGTGGGGTGACCCCTCCTGGCTTGGGTAGATTCTTAGTTTCTTGTAGAACATGAAGGTGGTAGGGACTCAGTGGGAATAAATAATTACACAATAACAACTTGTTGTATATTAACAGCTCCTTGCCACAGGCTATGGCTCGCACAAATGCAAACAACTATACGACCAGAAAAACCTAATGCCCTCCTCCCATGCCACCATCACTCCTGAAAATACCAATGCACTAAAACAAAGGAGGGGGCGATTTATAAAAGAAAGACCAAGGGTGGAAAGACAAACTGATTAATATGGCCCAACACCATGGAGAAAGTTAGGGGGAAGCATTAAAGTTGGAAGGGATAAAATGACATGGGGCCAGATCATCAGCCAGTGTAAACTGTCATCGCGTCAGTGGAGCCAACTGAGTGTCTGGCCCAGGGATTTCAGGAGGGAGCAAGTTCTGTACTGTGAGAACAAAGCATCGTCACCTGGTGGAAGCCATAAACAGCATGTGGTATGTGAGTGGAGATACATGGCACTACAGGATCGGGTATCCAGTGTAGCCAGGGGCAATGGTGTTGGAGGGAAGATGCTCTCTGCTCACTGAACATAGTGTAAGGGCCATGCTTGCCTCTTGGGTTGGGCATCTCAGCGCCTGTATAAGGCACATATTGGGCTTTGCACTTTGCTCAGATGTGGATTCATTGGGGGTGAATGGAACCATGAGTCTGTGTAAATGTTATACATTTCGTGTGTTACTCATGTTTCATGTCCAGCAAGTTCTCCATACTTTTTCCTGGCAGCCAGGGGTTTTGCATCCCTTTGGGGTTATAAGTGAGATGAAGGCACACCCAATTTGGGTACATTGATGAAAACTATCGGCCCAGGTCATTAGTGCTCAATAGCTGTTACCATCTGATGCCTGCTCAAGCGGCCCATGTGTAGCATTGAGCTTAGTTGTCTTAGTCCAGTTCCCTGGGAAGAGGTAGCCATCTTATCAAACCTCCATCATAAATGGTCCCGACTGACTCCCTTGTTGGCAGTTGCACCAGAGAGGCCGGACATGTTGCGGGCACGGAAATGAGTAGCCTCCCTTCATCCTGAAGTTCTGATCAGGGTTGCTGCAGATTGGCTGGGCAATCTGGGGGGTGCATGCCATGGGGATGCTTGTAGCAATGTTACCCTGTTATATGGGCAATTAAAAGGCAAAATCTCCAAAGCTGTGAATCCAGCTCCTTTCATCAACACTAGAATTCACTCAAGAAAAAATAATTGGTGAAAACTGTCTGTGCAGCAGCTGACTTGACAACGTACAAAACAACAGAGCAGAGAGTGAACCATGAAAGCAGGTCCTGAAATCAGAGAAGTTACTCTGGACTTTTGCTGGGGTAGTGGGAGCAGAACTTGGCTCGGTGGATTAGCTCTGTTCCAGTCCTGTCTGAGCCATATGACGTTCTTGGCTTTTATGACACATGCTTTTTCTTTTGTAAATGATCCGAGCCTTTCATGTCTAAATCTGTGTAGTTCTAATATCTCAAATCCACTTCTGAAAACTGAAGTAAGGGCTCACTTAGCCACTGTCAGATGGAGCTCCCCTGGCACCCACTGTCGCTCATCTGTTATCAAATGTTATTCAGCGGCAGCGCAGGGAGATGCTTTCATAGACATTCACAGGAATAAAATGGGAGCAAATCTCCAGGAGAGAGTTCTGGCAGATAGTCAGTTCTCTCTCCATGGACCAGGTGCACTGCAGAGCTGATAAAAGGCTTGGACTCTCCTCAGGTTTCTTTTGTCGTGGACACCATATCACCGTGCATTCAGGAACACACGGGGGGATTTTTTTAGGAACTTGTTCTGTAGCAGGCCTGAGCAACACACACAAAGCTGGAAGCTGTGTCGGCAAAGATATTATTGTTTGCTGAGCCCCCACAGCTTAGTGCTCAATTCCTGCCCTGCTTAGTTAACAAACTATGTGAAATATAGACAAAAAGCACAAAGGGCCTACCCCTGAGCCCACATTGAAGTCACTAGGAATTTTGCTACTGACTTCAATGGGAGCAGTAACAAGTTTGAAAGTGATACATACAGTGAAATCCTAGAATTGAAACCAGTCTATTTCTGTTGTCATTTATTTCAGTACTTATATATTTCTGTTTCTCTTTATTTTATATATACACACACACATACACACACACACACAGTCAATGTGCGACAGGTTCCATGGCTTATTCAGTACTTAGCCTCTCTGAAGGAGCTTTGGTCACTATCAAAGTAGGCTTTGGTCCTTAATAGAAAAAGGAAGATTACAGCTGGGTGAAGTGAGTGACCTAATCTAACACCCACTGAAATCAGTGGGAATCTTTCTATTACCATGTGCTGGGCCAGACCTTAAATGTGTTCCAACTTCTCTTTAGACTGTGAGTTAGGGCAGGGAATGTCTTCCTGCTGCATGCTGTACAGTGTCAGGCACATTGTGCTAAACAAACAAAGAATGATGATGATGTAACTGGCAGATGGACACACAGAACTAACCTAACCTGTCATTGTCATTTGCAGGGGTGGCTCTAGGTTTTTTGCCACCCCAAGCACGGCAGGCAGGCTGCCCGGCGGCTTGCCTGAGGGAGGTCCCCAGTCCCGCGGATTCGGCGGCATGCCTGCGGGAGGTCCGCCGATGCCGCGGGACCAGCGGACCCTCCTCAGGCAAGCTGCCGAAGACAACCTGCCTGCCGCCCTCGCGGCAACCAGCAGAGCGCCCTCCGTGGCTTGCCACCCCAGGCACACGCTTGGTGTGCTGGTGCCTGGAGCCGCCCCTGGTCATTTGCTTACAAAACCTCTTTGATTTTTACACTTAAAAATTGCTTTCAGTGGGAGAAAAATGGGACAATCACATTTCCCGCCTCATTAATCCATCAGTTCACCGACTATTATGTCACCGGTTACAGAGTTAAATGAAATCCCTGATAAATGGGAGGTTGCCCATACATCCTAAAGAGCCCTCTTTCCCCCATTTGCTCATCCCGTAGCTCATGTACATGGATGATGGATCCCACGTTTTCATGAGCAGTTTCAGCCTGACCAGTACAAAGAAGGTGTTTTGGATGCCAAGTAGCCTTGCTGCCTGCAGGATGAATTTGTAGATAGCCTCAATTCCAAGTGTGCTGACATTCAGCACTTCTCTGGCTAGTGTTTGATAAAGCCACTAGGTAGTGAGAAAGGCATGGGGTCTTTTGGCTAATTTAGTGAGACTGGCAGCCAAAACTCCTGGGTTCTGTTCCCAACTCTGCCAGGGAGTCACTAGGCATCTTGAGGCCAGTTATGTCCCCTCACCATGCCTCAGTTTCCCCTTCTGTGTAGGGAGGACAATAATGCCCCCACCCACCGAAGGAGCATTTGAGAGTTCACCAGTCAGTGTGTCTAGAAGAAAGTGCTTTGAGCTGTCTATGAGGAAAAGCAAGCTAGATGTGCAAAGGATAATTGTACAGCCCTCGGTGTTTAACCCCTTTTGGGTAAACATTTATTTTCTCCTCTTTTGCCTCCTTATTGGAGCAGCCTATCCATCCTGCTGAGGAGGACTTGATATGGCTCCCTAAGAAGCCTGTAAATGGGGCTTAGAGCATTGAGCGGTCTAAGGCTCTTCTGGCACTCTCCTTCTCCACACTGGATTTTTCTCTCCCCCTCTCACCTTTGATGATGAACCTAGTGTCCCTGGAAAGCAGCTGCCAAAGATATGCTGCTCCTCATTGGCATTGAAGATTTCCCACTGAGCCTCCTAGACCAGAGTTCACAAGGGGCTGGGGTAAGATACACATGGCCACCATCAGATGGCTCAGCACCTTATCAGGCAGGCCAGAGTGGCCTGATTGCTGAAGCAGATGTGGTGGGTGGTGCTGCCCTCAAAGTGCCCACGCTTTAGACTCACAGATGCATATTTAATGCCACATCACAAGCGTGATAGAAATAGAAGGGGTTCTGGTGCCAGAGCATCCTAGGCAGCTAACCCTAAATTAGAAGTGTGGTTCCTAAGGGCTGCAAAGCAGTTCCCATGGGGAGAGCGTGCAGGAGGGAAGCGGGGACATCAGCAGTGCTTACTCAACTGATTAACCCTGGAAATGCTGGTGAAGTTTGTTTTGTTCAAGTAAATTAGGCACAGAGTAGAAGGGATGCTTGTCAGCTTTACTTTTGAAGGGGTTAAAAAGACATTGATGAGTGGGCTATAGGCCCTAGATACTAAACTCTTGTCTACGTAAAACCCTTGAGAGAGAGGATCAGGGACAATCCTGAGCTAGTGCAGAGAGAGAAATCAGCAGGCCATACAACCTCTTCTCTCTATAGGATGGGAGCCTTTGAAAGGTGTTCAGGGAATAAACTACTCTTTATGCTTTGGTTGTAGAGGCTAAATTTTAAAGAGTCAGATTTAGTGCTCAGTTGTAATTGGAATTACTCAGATTTACTCCAGCATAGGTGAGAGCAGAATGTGGCTCAAAACATTTAGCCCAACTAGCGTTTGTCCTTTTGTGTTTGGAAAACATGTATTATTGTCCCTCTCTGTATTTCTAATGGAGCAAGAGCCGAGGTGGCTGCTTTATATTTACTATTAGGTTGTCAGTGATCATGGTCTGCATGGGAAACAGACATGCAAGGCGTGGCTGGCCACTGCATTACTCCAGGGTGACTCCCGTGGGGTCAACAGAGCTGCACTGGTGTAAACTGGAGCGACCTGGTGACGAATCAAGCCGACTGGATTTTTGAGTCTACATGACAGTTGAGGTGATTTTTGACTTGCTTGGCTGCAAAGAATGCTGAAAGCAGAGGTGAGACGAGGAGAGTTGTGTGGCAGTGTGTGCATGGTTGCTATTCACTCCGGCAGTGCTTCTCCACTCCGTGCTGTCTGCTCCTGCACTTAGGGCTGTGACGCCCGGTGGGCTGAACGCCTGGCTTGATTTTTACCGGTGTCACTAGAGTGACAGCTTTTCTAGAAGTGTTAAATTCCACAAAATATTGTAATTCTAACTGGGCCTGGAAACATACCTCCACAGCACCATTAAAGATCAGCGTGAGCTTCCTTCCCTCTGTTTGTATATGGCTTGAAAGCAAACACATGGCTGAAATTGCAGCGGCATTAAGAGCTGTGGTATTAACTACAGGAGTTAGGCAATTCTTTAATAACTCTCCGGGAGTGTGTCAGGCCCAGCTCAGAAAACATCTCCTTAAACAGACAGTTACAGGTTGTTTCTGCCTTCACCATTTCATATCCCTGTATTCAGTGTGAGTGGGGATGATGGATTGACAGCCTTGGAGATGGAGGTCCTCTATCCCCACACCAAGCACAGCAGAGACAGTTTAGCAGAACAAGCTTCCCCTCACCCTACTGGAACAATATACCTGAACTCTGACCTTCAGGGATGATCTCTAAGGATGACTCTCTTTCCATGGCTCATCCAGTCCTTGGTCTCTCTGCTGAGACTACCAACACAGTTGCTAATTAGTGCCAACTGCAGTGATGGCTTTGGAGGAATTGGGTTGAGACCCACTACTGTCTTGTCACACAGGACACCAATCAGCTGTCAGATGATAAGTTTCGGGCACTACCAATCTGAGCTGGATTCAGATTGGTGACCAGTTGTACAGTTGCCTACCATCAACAGTCCCCTGAACCATCCATGCCCCTCTTTCCTGTACTCTAATTGATTCACAGAGGTAGCAACATACTTTGTATGAATGGTAAATAGCAGGATGTATCCACCTGTATCTGTTACTTACTTCATGTGTGTGGCCTCAGGTGAGTATTATAACTGCCCTGCAGATAAGAATGAAACCTGACAGAAAATACACCAACCAACCCTTGTTTCAGAACAATGGACGCCTCAAAGCACAGTACGTGAAGGTGAGACGCTATAAAACAACATTGAATGTTCAGCCAATCGGAGCAGTTCCAAACTGATCAGCTAGTCATTCTGATGCAATACTCCTTGTCTTCGCCTGTGGAATGAGCCCTCTTTGGAGATCTGAGCGTTATGTGTGGGTACGTCTATACTACTCGCCGGATCGATGGGTAGTAATCGATCTACGAATCGATGCCTGTACTCTACCTTGTCAGGAGGAGTAAGCAGCGTCGATGGGGGAGTCGCGGCAGTTGACTTGCCGCTGTGAGGACAGCCAGGTAAGTCGAACTCAGATACTTCGACTTCAGCTACACAAATAGCGTAGCTGAAGTTGCGTATCTTAGATCGACACCCGCCCCCCTGCTTCCCCCCAGTGTAGACCAGCCCTAAGTCTCTGTCTGATCAGAAAGAGCTGCTCTTCACTCCGCTCATTCTGGTCTTGCTCTTGGTGAAATTCTAATCCAAAATGAGGCACCTGACATTGTCTCATTCTCTTATCTCCACGTAATGGGGCTCTCTCATGTCTTCTCAGAGCAACAGGAGCATGAAGCAAAGCTGGGCACTTTTGTGTACAGATCCCTGTCAAGTTTGCGATTATGTGTGATATCACATGAGGGTAGATCCTTTCTGAGGACTGCATCTTACCCTCGGTGGATTTCTGATGCTCTCCAATTTCTTCTGGAAACAAGTTCCCAGGAGTTGAGTCTGATTTTGCTAAAGCAGTGAGAATGTTCACAATAGACTGATTTGAATGAGACCAAATGTAACAAAGCAAAATGCTTCTTCAAAGGATAACTCGCAATCTTAATTACTAACTGATTTGGAGGCTATATATATGATAGGATAACGGGCTTAGTCAATAGGTCAATTAAGTGCCACACTGGTAATTAGTACAATGGGTCAATGATAGGATATTGTTAGCCTTTTTCCAGAGGGTATGCCTGGAGAGTCTTGCCCGCATGCTCGGGGTTCAGCTGACCGCCATATTTGGGGTCGGGAAGGAATTTTCCTCCAGGGTAGATTGGCAGTGGCCCTGGAGGTTTTTCGCCTTCCTCCGAAGCATGGGGCAGGGGTCGCTTGCTTAAGGAGTGGGTGGATCGGCTTATGTGGCCTGCATCTTGCAGGAGGTCAGACTAGATGATCATAATGGTCCCTTCTGATCTCGAATTCTATGATTCTATGATTCTATATATATATATATATATGACATCGGTATTGTGTGTCCAGCAGCCCTTTCTGGCAAGTCACAAGAATAGAGCTTGGAAGAGTATCATCACCCTTTTACTCTATGTTCTGCCCTTGCTAGGCAGCATATAAAAGGGATACTGCCAGGTAAAAAATCCAGAACCTTATTCTGACCTCACATACACCAGCATAAATCAGAAATATCTGCTGAAGTCAGTGGAGTTATACAATGTAAACCCAGTATAAGTGAGACCAGAATCAAGTCCCATGTTTAAAAAAATTCAAATCCATATTTGGGTACCTGCCTGATCTTCAGAAGTGCCCAACACCCATCAGCTCCCATACTGAGTTGCTGGTTGCTCAGTACATTTGAAAATCAGGTAGGTGTTTAAATATGGTCTTAGCAACCTTAAGTTAGGCTTCTGTTTTTGAAAGTCTTCACACCACTTTCTATCCTATGTAATTATTATTTGCTTAATTGTTGATTATTAAAACTTTAAGACTATTAAAATATAATGTACCTGTCACTATTTATACTTATTGTTTATTTTTAGCATTTCCCTGATCTTTGCAATGAGGTTAGCATATTGAAAATAACCGACCATAGTCATTTTTACTGTCTGGCTCTTATGCACTTGGAAAATAATTAATAAATAATAACAATAATGACAATAATAATAATAAATTGAACATTGGGATTGTATTGCTTTCCAGTCTGGTACAGACTTAAACTATTTTCAATTAAATAAAAAAAATATGGAAAAGTTTCTACTGGTCTTAGATTTAGTAAAAACCTGGTTTTTCTCTTTAAAAAACCTACCTTTTTGAGGACTGACGTTTCTTTAAACATGGACGTTTTCTCTTGCAGATATGCTGAGCCTGCATTCATGCAGAGCTCTACCAGGCAGCGTGTCTTCCTCTGCTTGTTTTACAGAATTCAAGTTTCATTCCAGACTAACCTCATTAACCTCACTATACAAGCCTCTCCTCTCCCACAGAGACCTGTCGGCCATTGTCAAGGGCAGCTGCATTTGCTTATTACAAAAACCTCAGTCATTAGTAACATCAATACAAAGCTCTCAACAGAACCCCAGATTACAATTATAAATCAATCTAAATCTCTTTTCAAGCGCAGTTACAATATATATTGCCAGTGATCATTCACCTGAAGGGCTGCTGCAAGTTTCAGTCAATGCTTACATTTTTAACAGAGATATTTTTACCAACAGATCTCTTGGACACGAAACTCAATTGGTCTCCACCATTAGGTGGCAGGTTGAAGAATGGGCAGTATTTCATGTCTTGACAAACCCTGTATCCAACAGCCTTGCAGGTTTCCCTGAACGAATGAACAAATCTGAGAGAGCCATATCTCTTTATAGTCCACAAACGTGCAATACAATATTGTACTTGTGCAGACTGAGGGGCTTTCCTCTTCGGCAGGACATTCTGACAGTTCAAAATTTCCTTTTGTCCCAAACCAGAATGAAAAAAATCAGAAATGTCAAAATGGCCTTATCAAAACACGTCTTTCTGGTAAGGTTGATGTACTTTGTTTCTATATTATATTATATCAGAATAAGGTCAAAATGAAATACTTTGACTTCATTGAAACAATTCAATAAAGTTTCATCAAAAATGGTGACAAAAATCAATATGTTCCCGTGAAATGTTTTGATTTAGTTGAATCACCATTTTCTGATGAAAAAACTTTTTGTCGGAAAATTTCCAACCAGCTCTGCTTATGAGCCTGGGGAGATTTGGATTCTAACTACAATGGTGAGTCAGAACTCCTTTTTGCTCAGTGTGGGGATAGTGTCCCTGACCTCAGGGCTCTGCGGGGGCAGGCACTGGACACAATGGCCTTTGCATCATAATTCTATGTCTGTTTTTAGGGCACAGTTCTGTTTTTATTTGCTTTTATTTTTCACAAAGCCAGATCTATTGCCATAGATAACTGGTATGCAATATAAATATGTTTTGGGGCAGACGGAGTGACTACGACAGCTGAGTTTCAGAAACAAGCAGTGCAATATAGACAGTTGGCCTAACTCCTGGACTATGAATTATTGTGCTAAGGAAAATATGTGGTTATTACACCATCAGTCTGGGCTGAAGGGGTTTACTTCTTGCCCATTGTGGCTAGCGGTGGCATGGTTTCTTCCACCCACATCCCTCAAGTCTTTCCATGGATTTATATTCCTAGCATTGTGATTGAATTTTTGATAGCCAAGCAAATCTCAATTCCCTGGAGATGGAGTCTCCCCCCTCCCGCTCCGGACTGGTTACAAGCCTTCTAGGCAAGCTTCCAGTGCTTGAGTCCCTGAATGCTTTGGGAAGGATTCAGAGCTGACATCTCTCAGGGAGATGTTAATGAAAGGAAGGGGATGAAGGGGTGGTTTCCTTAGGAACAAAGACCTTGATCACTGCAATTCTGAAATCTTTGCATCGGCTGCCTGTAACATTTCAGATTGATTTCAAGGTTCTTTTAATTACACCAGGCTGCAATGACTAAAAGCCTCATATGCATCTGACAAGCATTTTTTTTAGCTGATGTACCTTCTTGTGCACTGTGATTAGAATCACCAGGTTGTTCTGTAGTAGGTTATAACCTTGGGACATTTTGTAACCATTGCTCTTGAGAGCAGAAATTCATTTTCCAGTGACATCTGTGCTGTCCAACTTTTGGTCCCATTTAAAATGAAATTTAAATATACATAGTCCATTTGCTTCTGCTTTTAACTCCTCTGATCTGCTGCTAATTTTGCTTGTGTTTAATTGTCAGACATCCTGTGGCTTTTATGTCAGGGCTGATCTGCAAGTACATTTTGGTTGATATGCCTTTAAAAATAAAGAGAAGTGTGTGAGCCGTCAAAAGAAGTTTCCTGTGTGCAGACACACTGCTAAGAATAACACCTGCACTAGGAGACTTGCCTGGCCATTCTATAGTTCCTGTAATGTAAAGTCGATGCTTCTGGGTCAGTGAAAGCTAATGTTGCTGGATGGCACTTTGGTAATGGAGCTTTTCTTTCTTTGTGAAGGCAACTTACAGCTGCTGGTGTTCCCTTTAGCTGGTGAATACGTCTCGGGAGGGCATTGGGGAAGTAAGCTCTGATAGCATTGTTTAATGTGGCAGCTTCTTTAGAAGCGATCAGAAATCCTAGAGTACCAGTCTGATCTTGTCATTATTTCTCCATCTGCAGGAAAAGAGAGATACAGTGTCTTTAAGAGCATCCAAACTGGCAAGGCCCTCTCTTAAAACAGATTTGGGGAGTTTGATTCCAGATACAAGCCCAAAGTCCAACCCTGTATCCCTGACAATATTATCCTGCAAGTGAAATGAATGAGAACAAAGCTCTGGGTGCCTTACAGATTCCAGGATTGAGGCAAACTTGCACTTCATTGCTCACAAGAGGATGGATCCTCAGCTGGTGTAAGTGGAGCAACATCTGGCCTTAAATGAATAACAAAAACAGCACTGGGAAGAAAGGAGGAAACAGAACTGTATTTTTATTGAGAGGGTTTGTGGGTCGCGTCAATTAGGGTGGCTGCTATTCAAGAGCAAAGACTTGCGTTGCTCTGCTACGTTGACATTGCTTTTGACACTGAAGCATGTAAATCACGTACCCTGGCAGTTTAAAATACCTTCCCAGATTTTACCCCATGCACAGAGCAAGCACTGTCTGAGTCAGTGCCCTTTAGGAGTCAGTGTCAATGCAATCAGGATAGGAGGATAGGTTAATGCAATCATTGAAAGGGGGCCTAAAGCAGGATCCTGAATCAAAAGAGCTGTAGGTAATGTTATGCTAATGTCAGAGAGTCTAACAAAGGTTCAAAGGAGCTGGCACTCTGACTGAGACCTGCAGCACAGATTGACAGGATGAGCTGGGGGCAGATCTAGGCTGGTTTTTTGCTCATTCCTATGACCCTGAAAGCAAATGGAATAAGTTTCCCTCCTGAATTGTTTCCCTCTTCCCTGTCTCACAGCCTCTGGGTCACTGTTGACTCCCTCTCCACTTCTTCACACATTCACAGAGTTGCACTGGTCTAACCGTAGGTGTGAATTTAGCCAGAATCAGTTAAAATATATCAGAGGGATAGATACCAGGGAGGGAGAGGAATTGTTTAAGCTCAGTACCAATGTGGACACAAGAACAAATGGATATAAACTGGTCATCAGGAAGTTTAGACTTGAAATTAGAAGAAGGTTTCTAACCATCAGAGGAGTGAAGTTCTGGAACAGCCTTCCAAGTGGAGCATGGAGGCAAAAGACATATCTGGCTTCAAGACTAAGCTTGATAAGTTTATGGAAGGGATGGTATGATGGGATAGCCTAATTTTGGCAATTAATTGATCTTTGACTATTAGCAGTAAATATGCCCAATGGCCTGTGATGGGATGTTAGATGGGGTGGGATCTGAGTTACTACAGAGAATTCTTTCTTGGGTGTCTGGCTGGTGAGGCTTGCCCACATGCTCAGGGTTTAGCTGATCGCCATATTTGGGGTTGGGAAGGAATTTTCATCCAGGGCAGATTGGCAGAGGCCCTGGGTTTTTTTCACCTTCCTCTGCCGTGTGGGTCACGGGTCACTTGCTGGAGGATTCTCTTCACCTTGAGGTCTTTAAACCACAAGTTGAGGACTTCAGTAGCTCAGACATAGGTCAGGGGTTTGTTACAGGAGTGGGTGGGTGAGATTCTGTGGCCTGCATTGTGCAGGAGGTCAGACTAGAAGATCATAATGGTCCCTTCTGACCTTAAAGTTGATGAGTCTATGAGTAAACTGGTGCAGTCCCCTTTGTGGACACTCTGAGGGCAGGTCTGCCCTAGAAGCGCTACAGTGGCACAGCTGGTGAAGACACTCTATGCCAACAGGAGAGCATCTCCTGCCAGCATAATTATTCCACCTCCGCGGATGTCCCTTAGGTTAAACTGGTGCGACTTTCCTGGGTAGACCAGGCCTAACTAAAAAGTTAAAAAATCCACGCCCCTGAGTGACATAGTTAAGTGGGCCTAACCCCAAGAGGTGGTGGTGAATTACCTACACTGACCGGATATCCCCTCCTGTCGGCACAGGTGCTGTCTACACTGAAATGCTACAGTTGCACAGCCATGCCCCTGTAGCATTTCAAGTGTAAACCAGCTCTAAATCTTGTCCCTTTCTTGCTCCACATTTGAAAAATCTGACCCTTCCTCTTCATCCCCAGGGTCAAAATACATGTCCTCACCTTGTTTACTGTAACTACCTCGTCTCCTGCCTCTTTGATCTTCACATCACTATGTACCAGTTGTCCAAAATTATCCCCCTTGCTCATCATTCAGACCTTGTCACCCACCCCTCTTGTCTCCTCACACACACTTTTAATCACTCCACTCCCTTCCTCTGCCCAGTGGATTCAGTTTAAATGGCTTGTTTTCATGTATGACTGTATGACCCTTTCCCATCTCACCTCCTATTGTGTCTCTCCTCATCTCGCCACTTCCCCAGTGCCAGCCTTGGACCTTCTTCTGGTCCTTCTCTAGATTACTAAAACGCTGGCTTTAGCTCACAGTCAGGGAGTACAACTGGGATGGAAACCTTCTATCACCTCAAATGTACAGTGCAGGGAGCTTCTCCACTACCAGCCAAATCCCAGCCATTGAGGCTGTCGTATTTTCTTCAGTGATATGCTATCCTTCTTCACCAGCCATCACCACACTAGCCACACCTGACACCCTTGCTGGATAGCAGGATTGACAATCTCTGTTGTAAATCCACTTTTCAACCATAGCTACTCCAGAGCTTTGAAGGGGGTGCACAGACCCTTCCCTGCACTGTGAGATGTCAAAGATTAACCCCAACTCTGCATTTCCTGGACTTGTGAAATCTACTGAGCTATGGGGCCAGTCCAACTAGATTAGCAGGCAAATCTTCATTTTTATGTTTAATGGGTTTCTAAAGGCTTGTCTAAATGCAGAGATACACTGGTTTAACTTCGGGTGTGATTTTAAACCGATTTAGCTAAAGTGGTGCAAGGGTCTGCATGGGGACACTGAATTAGTTGTACCACTTTAACTGTACTATAATTAAAGCAGTACATAATAATGTAGTTAAAGCAGGATAATCTCCTGCAGTCAGGGTTTAAGGCCAGAAGGGACCACCAGATCATCTAGGCTGACCTCCTGTACGTGACAGGCCACTAAACCCTACCCAGTTACTTCTGTAACGCTTTTCTGGCTGGAAATTGTATGAAATTTGTTAGTTCTTGTGGTATTGCCACATCCTTTCACTTCTGTTTGGAACCCCAAAGAGCAGAGATGTGTGAACATGAAAAATAATGAGAAAAAAATTAACTAAATGCAGTACAGAAGAAAGTTTCAGCTCAGGTTTTGGCCAAAGGATCAGGTTGTTGGTGGTGTGGTTTTATTTTTACTAAGCCCTAGTTTCAGTGTTTCTCTGGTTTGCTTACTGACAAATCTGCACTGTAGCTGTGGCTAATACTTGGCAAAGAAGCAGTTATAAGCAAAGTTTGCTTTCCTGACACGCTGGTCTCTTCTTGGCATTATTAAAGTTAAATCAGACTCTTCTGAGATTATCAAAGGGGTCGTAAACCTTTAAATGCTTCTCACAAAGCTGTTCCAACAAGGCACTGGAGCCCTTTGTAAAGGCTGTAATTTTTTTTTTTAAAGCAGCATCTTTTTGGAAAGTTTCATACTCTGGGACCTATTTGTCCCTCAGACCACCCTGTAAAAGTGTTGGACTTGAAATCTACCCAGCAGGTAAATTACTCTCTGCATTTATCTTTGCAAAAGAACAACCAACAGCTTTCAATAACTTTCACGTTTCCTATAAAACTTTTCCTTGGCAGTCTAAGCATCTGCTCGAGTAGTATAGGGGGACTAATTGGCTGTGCAGCTGTTGGTTTTGGAAGATGGCAGTTGACTGCATTGTGTGAGTGTTCACTCCACAAATGAAACCAACAAAAATATTGAGGTTTGCGCACACACACTCACACTCACACTTCTCCCTTACACTAAACAGTGAAGAGAAACAATTTAGAATTTGACTCTCTCCATCTTTCTACTGTTTTTCCACTTTTAAAAATATCTAAGCAAGGATTTTGGTTTTGGTTTTTGTTTTAAAGGGAGAGCTTGAGAACACTAAGTGAGGCAAAGGGATGGGAAATTAGAATGTAAACATAAATCTCAGACCAACTTCCGAATAATTATCAAATCAGGAGTCTCCCAGCTTATTAGAAAGGAAGAGGCCTGTCTCTTTTAGAAAAAGCCCTTCACTGTCAGGCTGTGTCTTCATGAGGCATTGGGGGGTAAATCCCAACTTGCATAGATGTCCTGATGTTAGCTCTTGTGGAGCTAATGTGCAAAAAATAGCAGTGTAGCCAGGATAGCATGAGCAATGATGAGTGGCAGCACAGGCTAGCTGCTCTGAGACCAAAGCCACCTGGACCCTGAGGGTATGAACTCGGGGCAGCTACCTCATGTTGCTACTCAATGCTTCCCATGCTGCTGGGGCTACCCTGCTATTTTTACCATTCTAGCTTGATAAGAACTAGAGAAGGTATGTCTGAGCAAGCTGGGAATCACAACCCTAACTTCAAGTGTAGATGTCGCCCCAGAGGAGTACGCTGTCCTTTAACCCATTCTCTCCCAAGATGTTAGTTTGCGGTGGAAATTCTCCCGCTGGAGAAAAGCATACAAATGTGTCTGTTACAGAGCTGATTTAGCTCACAGTAACTTCCAGCCACAGAGCCCTCTTGGAGAGCCCCTAGCCTCTGTTCGTCAGAGGATGGAGATGGATGGCAGGCCTGTTAGGTTCACTCCCTCTGGGGCACCTGGCATTGGCCACTGTCTGTAGACAGATACTGGGCTAGATGGACCTTTGGTCTGACCCGGTACAGCCGTTCTTATGTTCTTAGAAAGGCAGGTGGAATAACTCAGAATCAAACTGCAGAAGAGTCGATAACTGTTCTTTAGATCAGTGGTTCTCAACCAGGAGTCCGGGATTCCCCATGGAGGCTGCGAGCAGATTTCAGGGGGCCACCAAGCAGTGCTGGCATTAGACTTGCTGGGACCCAGGGCAGAAAGCCAAAACCCCACCACATAAGGCTGAAGCCCGGGGCCCTGAACCCCACCACCTGAAGCAGAAGCCTGAGCAACTTAGCTTTGTGGGGCCCTGTGTAGCAGGGGCCCAGGCAATTGCCTTGCTTGAAAAACAATTGTTGTGGCACAGGTGGGTAGTGGAGTTTTTATAGCTTGTTGCGGGGGGCCTGAGAAAGAAAAAGATTGAGAACCCCTGCTTTCGACAGCACGAAGGTGCTGAACAAATGTGCTTGCAACCGTGCAGGCCGAAAGGTTTGAGTCCAAGATTTCTAAGATTTTTGTAATCATTGATATTATCAGCATTTTTCTGCACTGGGATCTGTTGATGTACCTGGAGAATATTGAAAAAGCATGTTAACGGGAGTCTTCTCTAATGATGATATCAGGGGACAGAGAGATGAGACTCCTGGGTTCAATGTCTAGCTTTGTCACTGACTTGGTGTGTTGCTTTGGGCAAGTTGCTTAACTTTTCTGTACCTCATTTCAATAGTATCACTTACCTATTATTACTATTTATATTCAAGTAGCGTCAGTCCTGGACCAAGTTCTCACTGTGTTGGGTGCTGTACAAACAGAGTTGGATCTACATCACCAAATGGTTGTGAGATTTAATTAAATGCTTGTGATATGCTGTGATGAAAGATGTAATATAAATGCCACATTTTTTTTGTACTGCTATCAAATTTACAATCTCCTCTAGAAGTGTCAGAACAGGGTACAAAGGCCCAGAAACTGGTATCACCTCTGAGTCATCATTGCTATCTTGTTCCCTCCACATCCACTTAGTCTGCAGTCAAGATATTTCCATCTTCATTACAGTGCAACAGGATGTGAACTAAGTTCAATAGGACATTCCCCTCCCACTGACAAACCTTTAGCAGGAGAAGACACAGTTGGCTCATCCTTTCAGTAGTCAATGAACTGAAGGTCATAGTATGAACAATGGGCCAGAGGGTGAATATGGAACCGGGGATTGTAATAGCTTTTGTTCGACATGGTGAGAGGCAGGGGTGGCTCCAGGCCCCAGCACGCCAAGCGCGTGCTTGGGGCGGCAAGCCACGGGAGGCGCTCTGCCGGTCGCCGCGAGGGCGGCAGGCAGGCTGCCTTTGGCAGCATGCCTGCGGAGGGTCCGCTGGTCCCGCGGCTTCGGCGGACCTCCCGCAGGTGTGGGAAGTCCGCCGAAGCCGCGGGACCAGCGGACCCTCCGCAGGCAAGCTGCCGAAGGCAGCCTGCCTGCTGTGCTTGGGGCAGCAAAATGCCTAGAGCCGCCCCTGGTGAGAGGAGCCATAAATCTCTACCATCTTTGATGACGTTGTCTAATTATTTTTTTCTCTTCCTGGAATGCAACTTGCCAAGTCCCTGACAGCAGAACCAGCTCAGAAGTATGGCAGCAGCTCTCACTATTGAGGGTTAGTTCTTGCGGGCCAGCTGCTGAGCAGTTCCTAACAAAATGGTGAGAAAGATCAACTGTTAGATAATGGGGTCTGGGTAAAATATCAGGCTTCACATACACACAGCGAGACACCCAGAGCTTCTTTTTTAGAACCTCTTTTAATCAGGACAGAACATTCTGAGATGGCTGAAGATTCATGCAATGAGAGTCTGAGCGCTTAGCAGGCCACTGGCATGACTGGTTGGCATTGCCTGGCATAAACATGTTCATGGTTAGCGGTCAACTGGCCTTGGGACACAGGGTACCTCTCTTATTACCTTGATGGGACTACACCCTAGAACTGCAGAATAAACTTAAGTCCTTCCTCCCGTCAAGGCAGATTTCCATGCTGTTTACTCCATGGGGGTGGAATGGGATTGCAGCAAAACGTTCCCTCAGCGAAGTGGTTTGCCTTTAGTGTCCTTGGACAAAATTTCCACATATGTTAGTGGTGGATCATCAGCCTTCTATTGGTTGGCTGCTGCCTCCTGCCCTAAAGGTAGCTGCATAAGCAGCCCTCTATGTATACGGTGTGTGAGGTTGGTTCCCTTCAGGTTTTAAGGCATAAAGGAAATTCAAATGATTATTTATTATGAGTTCTTAGTCCCCTCACTTTACTGAGATCCACATTCATGGGTGAAAAAGAAGGAAGGTAGCAAAGAGCTGTTTCAAGTTCAATCCAGAACGAAAGCTGCTCCTTATGTCATGAGTAAGCAGCTTTCTCCAAAGCCATCTGCCTTCAGAAGGGCTAGTCATGTTTCTCAGTTAAAAGTATGTAGTAAATCCCAGGAATGGAAGGATCCTCATGCCCAAGCATTTGTATCTCCACCAGCAGTCAGCTGGCAATTGAGGGATGTATCTGTCCATTTCTAGGGATCTCTGAATTAAAAGGACTTGTGCTCTCCCCACAGCACTTGCCTTGATTCAGTGCCCATCTGATAACATTTGCAACACGTTTCTCTCATCTTTCAGCCGCCGCAGCATTTTCTCTCTTCCCAGATACTTCCTTTACTTTCCCCATACAGAGTTCTCTTTCATGCCAGCAGAAATGAGTTACTGAATGTACAGGATTTGTAGTTTTAGTTTATTGCCAAAGCAAAACCCTTCACCATCCAGTTCCTCAAGAATACAAGCCATTCAAGCAGGGCGCGCGACCTAGTGATTGGAGCGGGCTTCTAATTAGAACTCCCAGGTTCTTATCCTGGCTCTGGCGCTGGCTTGTTGTTTGACTTTGGACAAGTTAAATGGCAAGTTTACAAAAGTGGCCTTTACGTTTGGGTGCCTCCATTTTTAATTGTCCAGTGTTAGATAAACAGGACTTGATTTTCAGAGATGTGAGTCTCCGTAGCTTCAGTTCAAGTCAATCTGAATTTCAGGGCTGCCCAGAGGGGGGGGTGTCAAGTGGGGCAATTTGCCCCGGGCCCCGCAGGGCCCCCCACGAGAATATAGTATTCTATAATATTGCAACTTTTTTTTATGGAAGGGGCCCCCGAAATTGCTTTGCCTCAGGCCCCCTGAATCCTCTGGGCGGCCCTGCTAAATTTTGCCCAAGTAAGGACTGCAGAATTGGGCCCACCCTTGGTCTGCTCAGCATATGCTGTCAGTCAGAATGTAAAAGCAACATTGTTTGAGGATATTTTCTGCTTAGGATTCATTTTTGGCATACCATGCTCTCTCCAGCCTTGAAGGCTTCAGATGGCTCACATACTGTTACACTAATTATATTAGTCTGTTTGACCAGTTAATGTAAACGACCCCACCCTCAAAGCTGTCTGAAATGTAAACATTTCTCAACTTACATCCAAATATTTATATATCATTTTAAAATTCATAAAATGCATCTAATGTGGATACTCAATGTGCTCGTGTAGTAGGTGGGGAAACTGCTAAACATTTGATATGTTCACTAGAAAGAAAAAGGCATTGAAACGAAGTGAAAAAAATCAATCAGTGTTATAGTCGATTGCACAAAGGGGGCTAGGTCAGACCTTGGGCTGCCTGTTTAATGCTCAATAACACTTAAGCGGTGAAATCTTGACCCCATCTAAGTCAATGGCAAAACTCCCACTGACTTCAATGGAGCCAGGATTTCACCCAGAACTTTGCTCTCAAAATCAGCTAATGCATCTTCACGGTGAAGACACTATTGTTCTCATTTTACAGACAGAGAAGTAAAGGCTGAGAGGTCATGTGGTTTGCTCCAGATTACTGATAATGTCTTTATAAGGATAGAATTCCATCTCAGGAGTTTCTGGCTCTTTGTCCTGGGTTTAAGGCAAGCAAAAATAAAATCGATTTTGACTGGAGAACAGTGAAAACTAATCCTTGGCATCAAAAGAAAATGCTTTCTAATCAAACCAAAAATATTTCTCCCTAAACAATTCTTTGTGCCCTGACCCAGAGTGAGTAATGGCCATGGTGGGCTGGGTGGGTTGTTTTATGTAGCTGTAGGAGACGGTCTCTGGAAACAATATACAAAAGAGACAGAGTGTAAAAATAAGCAGGGCTCTCGAGAGAGAGGCAGGGGAGAGAAAAGTCTCCTGACATTTCCTGTGCAATTCTTTTCCCAAAGCAAAACAGTTGTACTGGGTTGGACTGAAGAGAGGGGAAGCCTGGGAGGATTATTGTGTATAGTGTACGTGTGTGTGCATGCGCGCACACACGTGCAGATGTGGGTGATTAAGGTACATAACAAGGAACAATGCAGAAGACCCTCCCATATCAGCCATAGGACATCTTTACTTAGCTGAACAATGTTCCCTGCCAGCCTTTTGGGTTGCTATTGATTGACATATCTGATCTACCTGTGCTGTTTCCAAATACATTGGCTTCAACCTGTAGTTAACTAAAAAAAAACACCTCAGCTGATCCAAGCCAAGCTTGGCTGTGACAGTTTCTTAGGAAGCCATGTGACCACTGATCACATGGGTCAACGCTGAATCATTCCAGGAGCTTCACTGATGGCCTCTAGAGTGAGCTACATCCAGCCTCCCTTGCTAATGGGGAGCCTGTGTAATATGGAACTTTGGAGAAGAAAGTATCAAGGGTGAAGCTGGGGGGCTCCTCCAAGCTCTGGATGGTCAAAGAACCTACAGGTGTTGGGGAAAAGTGAAAGTGCTAGGGGATCCTGCCAAAATTTGAACCAGTGGCTCCAGAGAATCTAGTATGATTATAGTAGACTAGTAGGGAGAAAAGGCACCTGAAGTGTCAAATACTAGAAACACAGGTATCTCAGTAATGCGGACATTCAAATTCCTATCCTGAAGGACTTCTGAGGCAACCTTGTGTTGTATAGGGTGCACCTGGGAGCAATGCAAAGCAAAGGGGTACAGCAGTCAAATGCCTTGGCAGCCTGCAGAGACCAGCCTGAACTGACTTTGAGGCCTATGGAGAGACTCTCCCAGCAAGAAAGCAATTTGCTCCTGACTTCCCAGTGCCTTGTTAACAGTACCAGATCTAGGAGCCATATGTGCCGGCTTCTTCCCACCATATAGCAGGGGGATAAGATCATACCACACAGTCAGAATACAAAAGTGAGACCTTTCAGAACTGGGACAATCAAAGAGAGAGATGATGACGAAGAAATACAGAAATCTTGGCAAAGATGTGCAGTTGAGTATTCCACAGAGTACAGTCCGTATTGCTGTAGTACCTTTCAGACCATGACCAAAATATCACTTAGCCTGGATTTAGGAAAACGTCCCTGTACGGGACAGTGCTTAAACGTATACTTAACTTTAAGCAACTGCTTAACTACTATTGAAGTTAATGAGATTTATGCAAGTTATGCATGTGCTTTAGTGCCTTCCTGAACCTGGGCCTACATAATATGTGAAGCCATTCCTCCTTCCTCTACCTTGTCCTCCTTCTTCCCTACCCCTACCCCTTCAGCTATTCCTGGAGGAGGCAGAGGAAAAAAAGAAGGCTTGAATATCACATAGACCTTATATCACCTTGCTTGGCTGTTGACAGACCATCTTGAAGAGTTGGGGTTGTCCCCAGAGTAAGCCATTTAAGTGGGAACATTTAAGTAGGATATGATCAGACCAATTTTTGGTAGGGGGTAACGGGCTACAGCCTCCCTTACAGTCCTCTCCCTTTGTTCTGCCAACCATCTGTGCAGTGATCTGTAGCTTAGTTTGCTAACAATGGATGGATGCATTGCAATAGATTTTCTGATCAAGGTGCCTCTCAAAATCACACTTCAAAATTGAGCTAACTGCAGACCTTTTAAATATGAACCATAATTGTAAACATTTGGTTTACAACGGGGCTTGGAAATATTCTAGCACTATTTAGATAGGTTGCTCAAGCCAATCAAACCCCTTCACATCTAGCAGGATTGGAGACATTTTTCCCTCCTATGTTGCAGAATTATTAAGGGTTATTTATGAAGGGTTTGCAGGAAAAATAACAAACCCAAGAAGCACTAGAGACTGGTTTTCCCCAAATCACAATGTGGTTATTTCTGTGGCTTCAGTGTTCAGATCTCAAAAATGAACTAGCCAAACACAATGAAAATGATTATTATATAAAGTACAACAATTAAATATTTAATCATTTCCCATGAAGGAAGAAGGATCTATCTTTGAAGGAGCTGATTAATTAATGCCATATGGTAAGAAGAATTGTGGTATATTTTCTTTTAATTAAAAAAACAACGCAAAAAAACACGTGAATATAGTGATAATAGGAAGAGGTTCTAGGTACACACAGTGTAATTAATTACCCAGGCTGAAATTTGGCTAGACAGCAGGATTAGCACACTGACTCTTGCAGAATGTGCCAGGGGATCTGTAAGTAATAACAACAAATGATCAGGACCGTGAATTCTGTCTCATCAGATTTCTGACAGTCCTCGCTTCCTGGTGTATGCCTTTAAGAATTCTGCCCTAAAGAAGAAGTTTGGTTCGTGACAATCCCTCTGTAATTAGAAGCATTGCTGACAGCTCCAGCATAAGGGATACAATGAAGGAGAGGTACCAGTCTGTCTGAACGTTCAATAATTGACAAGGCATCAGAAGCAGCATGATTACAACTGTGTAAATTAACACTATGATAATGAGCCTCTGACAATGTCAAAGGCAACAGAGCTGTCACCTTAGGGATGGAGATTTTTTAAATCTTTAAAATTATCCCCGTTCAATCAACATGCGCATTTAAAATAAAGATCGATCATCTATTGTACAAGGCATGGAGCCAGGGAGGGGAAAACCAACAGATAGCAGGTCTAGTGTAATTAATGTAGGGTAGGGTGATTAGCTGGGATTTTGCTGCTGGTTTGTTACTGTCCCTGATATGTTCACTCAGCCCAAACTACCTGGCTTTTACAGATAAATAATATTTTAGATTTCTATGACACCCCTTCTCTCTAAAGGGGCCCCACAAATATGTGTGTGCGCCACTGACATGCAGAAACACTTGAGGAAGGAGAACATCAGTGAGGTTGACGGTTAGCACGCCACACATCTCACATCCTGTAGAGAAGGAAAACGCTGGCTGGGGAATCTGGGAGAAGAGCCTGCTCTGAGGAAAGGTGCAAAGGGATCTCTGTCATCCATACATCACAGACAGAACCTCGTTTTTTACATTATCTGAAAGACACGCCCAAGCAGTAAGCTATGCAGAACTCCCATTTATCTATCTCTAAATGCTGAAGGGCTAAGAAACCTTGGTGAGATTAGAAACTGGGAGTTTGCAGATTCTACACCTCAGAAAATATTGATCAGGTGTCCTCATGTTCCTCCAAAGAGTTCTCCCGCTTTGATGCTCTCCCCTTCAGGACATCCATTGCGGATCCCTAATGGGAGCCAGTCTACCCGCACTGACCTTTAAAGCATTTCATAGCTTATCAGACCCAAGGTTTTTTAATAAATAAAGAGACACTGTAGAGTGTACGTGCATCTGGCATACAGTAGCAAAATGCTTTGCCTTTCTTTCTGCTCCAGTTGCTAAAATTTATACAGTGAGAGGTTTCACAGGGACTTCTCCTATGTGCTATTGCTTTTTTTCCTTACATCTTGCTTTTAAACACGGCAAAGCTGACCAGCAAGCCTTTTGGATTCCTTGGTGGGAAAGACCCAAGATCCATTGGTAAATCGGTAGAGCAGTCATTAGCCATTATCTGTGGAGTGCTTTTGGCAGGTTAGTGCCTAGTATGGTATTGTAGGATGCCAGCACTGATCAGTCCATCATCTTCTGCTCCTCCCAGCCCCCTTTTTCTATTGAAGTACCTGGTCCCAGAGCTATTTCTCTGGACACCCCCAATCCATTCCCCCCCAGCATACCAACTGTCAGGCCTGTCTCCCTGAGTCTTGCCCCTTTATCCAGGCCCATCACAGGGGTTCACACTCTTCTCCTGTAACCCTTCTAAGTTTTTCCTGCTCTTCCCAGACCTCCCTTCCCAGGAGAGGATCCCCAAGGCCTATTTTCCCCCGACACCTCCTTCCATAAGAGACAAAATCAGGACTCCCAGCCCCTCAGTCCCCTTTTTCCTTCTCCTTGGAAGCCCTTTCTTTATATTAGCCACCCAACTCCTGCCCACATGGGGCTTATCTTTAATTGAGCCTGACACTCCCTGTAGTTGCCACCAGGTGCCTCAGTAGAGGGAGGGTTAAATATTAATTATTGACTCCTTGTGGCATCACACTGTTGTTCTTCCCTACCTGTTTTCCTCTGTGCTTTGGGTCTCCTGTTTTCTGTGGTCACTGATTAGGGTTGCCAACTTTCTACTCACATAAAACCGAACACCCTTGCCCCGCCCTTCTCCAAGACCCCGCTCCCGATCACTCCATCTGCCCCCCTCTGTCACTCGCTCTCCTCACACTCACTTGCTCAGGGGTGCGGGGGGTGGGGGGAGGGCTCTGGTGCGGGGCCAGGGATGAGGGATTTGGGGTGCAGGAGGTGGCTCTGGGCTGGGGCAGGAGATTGGGGCACAGGGGAGTATGATGGCTCTGGTTGAGGGTGCGGGCTCTGGGTTGGGGATGAGGATGAGGGGTTTGGGGTGTAGGAGGGTGCTCTGGGCTGGGATTGAGGGGTTCAGAGTGTGGGGGGGATCAGGGCTGGGGTAGGGGGTTGGGGTGTGGGAGGGGAAGAGGGGTGCAGGCTTGGGGCCACACTTACCTCAAGCAGCTCCCAGAAGCAGCAGCAGCATGTCCCTCCTCCAGCTCCTATGTGGAGGCGTGGACAGGCAGCTCTGCACACTGCCCCATCCACAGGTGCTACCCCCGTAGCTCCCATTGGCAGTGGTTCCCGGCTAATGGGAGCTGGCACTTGGGGCAAGGGCAGCATGCAGAGCCCCCTGGCTGCCCATGCGCATAGGAGCCGGAGGGGGGACATGCACTGCTTCTGAGAGCTGCGCGAAGCCACGGCAGGTAGGAAGTCTGCCTTAGCCCTGCTTTGCTGCCAACCAGAATTTTAACGGCCCAGTCAGCACCGCTGCCAGGATCCCTTTTTGACCTGGTGTTCCGGTCCAAAACCAGACACCTGGCAGCCCTACCACTGATAGTGTTACACATAAGAGCTTGCCTATGTTTCCTGCATGTTACTACAGTCAGAGCTGGGAGGCAGAGGCCCAACCAGGTCTGGTTTTCCATGGTCTTTGATCTGCTCTTTCCACTGGGCAGTATATTGTCTAATCTAGGTTTTATTCAGTGTCTTCAGAGCTCTTCATTCAGCTTTCCAGATGCTCCCCTCCTCTGTCAGAGGGTCCAATAACTTCTTTACTAAATGCACCTGACTGAGCTTATGCCCTCTGACTTTCAACAGAAACCTATGGCCTTGCCTACACTGGGAATTTGTCTTAGTTACAGCCATTCCTGACGAGTCATTGGTGAAACTGCACCTGTACAAACCCTTAGTCAAAGCCACTAGTTGCACCAGTACAGCTTACAAAAGCAGGGCAAGCACATTGATGCCATTTGAGGCTTATAACAGTTTTCCCTGTGTACACTAGGAATTTACACTGGTACAGCCAGACTGATGACTTGTGCCTAGCCATTGATGGCTGTAGTCAAAGCAATCCCAGTGTAGACCAGGCCTTAATTATGTCTCCAGACTTTCCCTATACTTAAATGGGGGAAGCAGGAAGAATGAAGTGGGCATTATTGACCCCTTGCATGCTCTCCTCGGTTCTTGCTCATGCAGTTCTAAAGTGGGACACCTTCTAAATTCCCAAAATCCTGTGTACACCATGAACAGGAGTGAAAACAGGATGTTGGGGAGAACAGGGAATAAAACAGGGAAACCTTTTGGGCATAAATAGTGGGGAAGCCCCAGCACTAAGAGGCAAACAACAGTTTGTCAGGAATTCCAGAATTCTCTCATCTTGTTTGTAAAGCCACTTACCTGCCCTTTAAAAAATTCAGTTTTAAAACGACCAGGCTGCCCTTGTGACAGGAAGTCATACAGAGTTGGCCTGAAGTGAATAGGGAAAGCTTGAGTGAATTCTTGAGTGAATAGGGAAAGCTGGGACCTGAAGGCTGTTCTCAGGCAAGTTTCCATGCTTGTAACCTATTTTCTAAGTGCAGCCTTAGCCCCCAGCCCCTAGGTAGCTCTTGGACAAGTCCCTTACTTAGGGCTTGTCTACACTGGCAATGCTAAAACACTGCCATGGCAGCGCTTTAACGTGGCCTGTGTGGTCGCGGCGCAGTGCTGGGAGAGCGCTCTCCCAGTGCTCTAAAAAAACCACGAGAGGCATAGCTACCAGCACTGGGAGTGCAGCTTCCAGCGCTGGTGCACTGTTTACACTGGCACTTTACAACGCTGAAACTTGCTGCGCTCAGGGGGGTGTTTTTTCACACCCCATAGCGAGAAAGTTGCAGTGCTGTAAATTGCCAGTGTAGACAAGCCCTTATGTACACTTGTCACTCAATTAACACTTTTTCCCTGCAGACACCAGCAGTGGTGTTAGCCGCAGGATGTCACAGTAAAATCATTAAGCCTCTGCATTTACATTACAGTCTAAAGGCTGGTCTACACCACAATAAACAAGTGTAGACAAACCATGAGGCAGTATCTATATGGGTCGGTCAAATCATTTTACCTTATCCAGACTAGGATTTAAAGGTGTGATGTTATCTAATTACCACCTTCTAAACAAGGAGGAGTCCTTGTGGCACCTCAGAGACTAACAAATTCTAAACTCCCCCCCCCCCGCCCTTTAAATTTGAATAGTTTAATATATTCTAAAGTAGAATTGCTTTGTATTGACTTGTGTTTTAGAAGATGTTCGGATAACTAATTCAATCTACTGTCACTCTTTTAATCCTAATCTAGACAAGGCTTTAGAACTGTGTTTAGCTGCAGCAGTGGTAAAAGCAGGGTGAAACAGAAGTAGGTTTCTCACCACATCAGACAAGTGGGGAAGGAGTTGGGGGGAAGCACTGCTTCTCCATGCAAGGGAGAGGAAGAGAAATATCCCTCAGCTTTTAGCATAGGAGGGGGAAGCTCTGGGCACACCCCACATTTGTTTTCTTTATTCTCTACCTGCCATGATGTGAAAATTGTATTTACACATGGTTTCTTACCTTGGTATCTGGCTCAGTGTAGAAAGGGCCTTAAGTTTAAAAGTTGTGGACACCTTGTGCAGGAAGAAGAAATTAGAATTGTTTATATGAGGCTAATGTCAGAAAGAAAATCTTCTCAAACAGCTACAACACTCATCTGGAAGCAGCCTTCAGTTTCCCATTCATCACAGTGCAGAATGAGTCCCCTCAGTCCTACTATCTGGATTCCAAGCAGAACTCAGAGGGTATGAACCACACAAGGTAAAATTCTCTTATCCAGTAGTCTATGAGTACAGGGAAACCCAAGGTCTAGGCTGAGTGAAATCTAATTAGCAACTGGCTGCTGGGCAAGATGCTGCCCTGCCCCTCAACTCCTGGGTGCATTGGCTGAGTGGTTCATCTCGCCTAAGGCTGAAAATGAGAAATGGCACCCCGCCTTTGTTTCCTTGTGAGCACCACTGAAGGATTCCAGAAATGGATCATTTTCCCTCCTGGCCCAAGATGTTTCTAAATCCTTCCATTTGCTCAGTCAGCTGCATCTCATGTTGTGAGGAGCATGGACGTTATTAATTATGCTGGCTACAAAAAAAGTGGGGACAACCATGTATTCTTATTAGACAAAGGAATTGGAGGTCTAGGTTGTTCTTGGACAGGTGAATATTTTTCTAGCCTGATTTTATTATTTATTGCAGGACCCCAGTCATAGATCTGGGTGCCACTGTGTTAGCTGCTGCACAAACACAGAACAAAAAAGCAGCCCCTGCCCCGACAAGCTTGCAGTGTATGTGGCATGGTATGAAGCTCTGCAAACTGAAACAAACCAAAAGGCTAGCATGGACCCCTTTGAAGGCAACTTGCCAGACTTTACTGGGCTCCAGAACCTTATCTGAGCTTAAGTGTCAAAACTTCCTCCAATAATGATGACACTCTGCATTCCAGTTAATCCTGCCCTTATGGAAAAGTCCGATTGGATTTTAATAAAGGGTAACTTTTATATATGTGTTTTTACTAGCCTATAGAATGCCCAGAATTCTGTGCCTGTTATTTATTTGTATAGGATGGTTTAAAACCCCCCCACACAATTGAATTTACTCTATTCATTCTATAGACTTTTAGAGTAATTTGTATAAACCCATATTAAATGTCTATAAACCCTATTGCTTTAATCCCTGTCATGTTCTACAGGACTTTCCCATGGAAATAGAACAGTTAGGGAAAGGTTTACAAAACCAGAGGCCTAGGTCTGCATGCATTTCTGAGGGCACATTTTTGCCCTTAAATTGGCTTGCATGATAATTGTGGTTGGACAGGCAAATTGGGTGTGTTGTGTGCACAAACAGCTAGCTAGTCTGCACCCAATAGCAGAATCTGTTTCTTACAAACCAGGACCTCACACTTAACAGCCAGTCTAATTTATTTTATTGTATTGTATTTTTTAAAGTGAAATTGGCTCCTCTTTCCATTCAAATTGCTGATTTAAAAAAGGAGAATTAATTAAACTGGCAGGACTTGAAAGTCCAGATTTATAGAGAGAATTCTGAGCATCTCAGCAGATGCACCACAAGTCACTGGCAGTCTCTGAGTGTTGCTTTTATTAAATTCTGGGGTATTTTTTCCACTCTCAATATTTTATTGCAAATAAAGTCTCTGCTCTGTATGAGCCCTCAGTGACTGGCACTCAGCTGAATTCACAGATGCGGTTAGGACTCTTGCAAAGACTAAATTCAATCCAGTGTGTTAACTTGGTGGGTGAAGTGTTAAATGAGCTATTTGCCTTGGCCCAGGACACTGTGGTGGGAGACCTGGGCCTTGGCAGCACATTCATGAGTTTGTTCTGTGGGCTGGTAGAGAAGGAGCGTGTGGGGAATGTAGTGCAGGCAGCCTTTGGGGTGGCTGAGGATGCTGATAGTCTTGGATGGAGAGCTCCCACACTGAGAGATAGAATGAATGGCAGGGGTGTCAGCTCCAAAGGGAACTCCTTGTGTGCATTTCTTGGCCAGAAATTAGGTGCTACTATTCAGCAGCTAATGAAAGGGCAGCCGAGGGGGGAAAATGGCAGCCTGAATGAATGGGTTGCTTAGTACAGCCAGTCAGTGCATTGGCACATAGGCTGAATGGTCAATGTGCCTTTCTTAGTAGGGGCCATTCTTAAGGCTTCATGTTTTGGGGTGCCAAAGCCCTGGATA